>NW_016690229.1:1860811-1978614 GCF_001604755.1 Lepidothrix coronata
ACTCTCTGTCAGTTTGAAGCCATTCCCCCTTGTCCTGTCCCTCCAGGCCCTTGTAAATAATATCTCTCCATCTTTCTTGTAGCTCCTTCAGGCACTGGAAAGCCACAATTAGGTCACCCCAAAGCTTCTCCTCTCCAGGCTGAACAATCCCTATTATCTCAGCCTGCTGGGTTTTAGGCTAAAAGGACTGACTTGTCTCAGATTTACTAACAGAAATTCTGAAACGCCTTTTTCCAAACTTCCTTCCAGCCACGAGGTGTGAACCTCTGTGCCAGCCTTCTGCTTCCTTTTATCTCAGCCCTGGCAGTGACTTCACATGCCAGAAATTAGGGACTTCCCTACCTGTTTTCTGAGATGCTAAATCCCCAGCAGTTTTCCAATAGCATATTGTGGCCAACCCTATGCAAACTCATTGTCTGGTGCTTTTTGTGGAAGTTAAACTAAAAAAAAAAACTTCCTATGGTCAGTATGTTTTTAATCAACCTAAATATGCTTTTAATGGGCAAAAGTAAAAAAGAATGTTTATGTCTCTTTCAATTTATTAAAAGAATTTTCCTAAATATTTTCATACCTAAGAAAAGGACATCGTGAAATAAGTTATTTTAAGTTAAAAAATGAGAGTTGAATGAAATTATTGTTTAAATAAATAAATAAAGCATTAACTTCATAGAAACATTTTTGCCTCTCATTCAAGCATGAATGTTCCAGGGGGGCTGGAACACTCTCAGAAAGTATTTAGAGCTGATAAAACAAAGCCTTTCACTGAAAACTTGTTTCACCTGAAAATTACTGCCTAAAACCTGTTTTATAAAAGGGTTCTTTCTTTTTTCTGTGGAATGGTGCTGAAAAACAGAGGAAGGCAGAGCTCCTCGTGACTCCATCACATGAAGGGGGGGTTGACTTTGTACCACCAGCATACCAAGGGTGCTGATCAGCAGAAAGGAATGAGGGGAGACATGCTGGGGGCAAATCAGGAAAAAAAAACTGGGGGAGAATAGATGAGCAATAAACAGAAAACAGTTTGTTTTTCTAACAAAGAGGAAGAAAAGGCTGAAAGGACCAGAAGGGGCAGAGCATCCACTCCAAAGGAAGCACACTGCAATTGTATCACTCCTTAGACCAGGTAAATCAAGGAACTGACTGAGATACTGGATAATAAACAGCCTCACATTAAGGGCTGGTGTGAGAAAGGACTTACATGTGCTGCTCAGTGACCAAATGAGAGGCTGTGCCTTGAACTGCAACAATCCCTTCAGCTCAGCCTGAATCTCACAAGGACAAGAGACATCAGGCTGAGAAACTTCTGGTGCACAGGAGACCAGCAGAGAGGTAACTCACCTGGAGGATGTTGGGTTTGCTCTTTACATTAAATCTTTATGGTTATTAGCTGGCTAAGCACTGGCCTTCTTCCATCTGTTGTCTTGTCTGCAACTCCATCCATCCTTCCTTCCTTCCTCCCGTGAGCTTATTCCTCCTGCCACGGAAGTTTCATGGTTTAGGAGCTCTCAATAATTTTATTTTAGTTGCTATTTTAAAGCAACCAGTTTGGCAATCCTGGGGGCCTGACACCCTTCATTTACCACGAGCTGCCCTGCCAGGGAGCTCCAGATCACAGCTGAGACACCTTCAGCTCCTCTGTGCCCCCTCTGAAGTCAGTGATGCCAAAAAACAGAGCTGGGAATCACTGATAGGACAAGGGATGAGGGAGGAGTGGGGAGCCTGGTCCTTCTCACACCTCTAAGTGATATTTGTCTTTATTTTTAAAGAGACAGAGATATTTGGGGCTATATGACAGGGATTATTTAGGTTTTCAGGATGAATAGAGCCCTTGCAGTGTTCTTTGAGTTCACTGAAGTTTGGCTCAATGCAGAAGCCAAGAAGTCAAAAAATAGAAACCCCTAGCAACTCAAAAAAGATTATTAAAGATTATTACCTAAAAAAAAATCACCTGTGGTTGGTAACATAAGCAAAAGTCCAGTATTTTGAAGCAAAGAAGATCTTTTGGGCTGAAATGGACACCCTCCTCTTCATTTCACATGGTGGGTAACTGTGGCAACCAGATCTGAACAGAACTGGAAAACCAACCAAACATGTTGGAAGGAAACCCTGCCAGGGTGTTTTGGTTTTGCTGTTTCCTCAGGGATTATCTCGCACAGAAATTGATGGTACTGCAAATTCTAGTATTTCTATCTGACCTAATTTTGATTCTGGTTTTAAGCAAGAAAAATATCGATGCACAACAGTTTATGCTCCACTGAACTGGGAGGTCCCCTGTGCATTAAGTGCAAGGGGAAAAAAAGGGTGGGGGTAGTGAACAGAAGATGAGTAATTTAAAAATAAAATTTCTGACAAGCAAGTGAGTCTGTGAAACTAAATTCAGGTCGAGGGTGACATCTAGTGATGCTCAGCACACAAATTCTGCCCGTTTTTGCAGTATTCTCACCCATTAATCTTTCCCAAGGTGCACAGCTCCACCCAACTTAGCTTGTTCTATGTCTCTACAAATTTTTTTCTTAAACTGGAAGCAGAAATAATACATTTCAATACAAAAAATGAACAGTTTATGTTCAGTTATTCCTATTGAAATCAGGCTCCTGTCCAAAACCCGATCCAGTCTTTCCTGGTAGGGTCAAGAGGGAGAATTTCGCCTCAATTCTCAATTTCACTTTATTTTTATTATTTAGTTTATAGCTGTGACTATGAAATAAAGCCCGAGGAAGACAGGAGGGAACTGGGAGGGATGAGGTGGCTTGGACAGGACAGTGGCAGAGTGTCCAACCCAGCTGGACACTCAGATACCCAGGGAAAGGAGGCACTGGAGCTGTGCAGTGGAAGCCCATGTGAGCCAGGCTGGCTGGACACGGGGCAAACTTAAATTTTCCGTATGTTTCACCAGAAATATCATAAAACAAATATTTTCCCATAAAATGTGGGTTTCAAAATTTTTCAGGCAATATGAGTTAATTTTTGAATCCATTCAACGTTTCCATTTTGGTAAATAGTGGGAGAATTCAGGAAAGGAAAAAACAGAGTAGGAACTAGGAGATAGAGATAACATACCTACTCATTAAAATGAAGAAGTTGGTACACGATGCCTAGTTGATGGAGGTGTAATTTTTTGGCTTCTTCTATAAAAGCAAATATTCTTTTCTCATTCTTCACCTTTTTTGTACAATACAGCTGCAAAGCACAGTGGCAGCTTGATACATAAATAAAGGAAATCTGTAATTAGCAGTGAGCTATTAGTTGTTCCTCTGTGAATTGGTGATGCACAAACTACTTAGCTGCTGAATTTTGAACAACAAAATGTTTCCAGCAGTTTTCTGCCTTTGACAGTGGTTCATTGTCACCATCAAGGAGAGAAAAGCAACAACCCACATGTTTCTAAAAGTAACAATTCTTCACCTACCTGAGCAATTTCCTTTAACTTCCCACTGTGTGCAACAAACTAATAAAGGAAATCATGGAATCATAGAATGGCCTGGGTTGGGAGAGATCTTAAAGCCCATCTCGTTCCAACCCCCTGCTGTGGGCAGGGACACCTTCCACCAGATCAGGTTGCTCCAACCCCCATCCATCCTGGCAGCACAGAGGTAAAATCACTTACCTGAAAGGGGTGAGCCAACCCTGACAAGGAAAACTTCGTAAAATTATGATGAAGTAACAAACCCAAGCAGTGAAAAGTTCCTCTGAGGTTTACTTCAAGCTCAATGGCCTTTAGGCAGCACAGATCACTCCTGCTTCCCCTACAGCCTGTCCCTTAGAGTCAAGAAAGCTTTGCTCAAGCTGGTGACACTACCCCAATTCATATTTTAACTCATTTTTTCAACTGCTTAAAAGATATTTCATGCAAAAGTCTCATCCTCTGAATATATCTGGTGGTGTCCCCCCTGTTAATACTGGTGTTGCATTCAGTGGCACACATGAAAGTTAAGATAAGTTAAAACCACACTATTCCAAGGTAAAAAGTGACAGCTCTGTGACACAAGATGGCACCAGACACTACCTGAACTTCAGGCTATTAAAAAGTGCACCATCAAAGCAGTATAAAATCGAAGAGCCATATATGGGGGTTTAAATGAGATGAGAGAGAATATGACAAACGCTTCAGTGACTGTGCCCGGGGTGTCCCCCAGCTCCTGGGAATGGCTGGGGCTCAGCAGGGGCAAGCAGCGAGTGCTGAAAGCTTCTAAATAGCAAGAAATTGGCTGTGGAATCAAAGAGAGAGCTAAAGCAACCCTGAGGGCTCTGAGGGTAAGTCGGATCACTCTTCTGAAAGCTGTGAAGCACAGCTGCAGCATCCTTTAATGAGGCACAGGGGAGTCAGAGGAATCAGGTTCCTCTGCACTCCAGGATGGCCTTTGCATCCTGGAAAGAGCTCTGTGACCAAAGGATGCCTCTCATCCCACAACCTCCTTTTGAAACTTTGAACCTTTCATCAATCAAAACAGATATTTTGGTTTTGACAAAAGCTAATATTAAAAAGGATGATAGATTAGAGCTGCCTCCTCACCTTCCCCCATTTCATTCTGGTCATGGCATCCCAGACTGGGACAGCTCTAGTACAGTCCCCTCCTCTGTTTTCCATCTTGGGTTGCAAGTGCCAGGGTCAGAATAATGCAAAAGGCATTATCTCTGTGTCTCAGGTAGGGATGTTGCTGGCTGAAGCTACACTTGCAGATGTCCATCTGTGCCCAGGCTTTAGTCAGGAATGTTGCAAACAGTGACCAAGCAGTCACCAAAATCCTCACCCTTTATGCACTCAGTGGTGTAATTTAAAGCTCAACCAAGGTAGTGAGTCGCCAAAACTTGAACAAACACATTTGAAAGGCCGTCCTTTCTGAAGTGGGGGCTATGACACATCACAACACCGAGAACACAGCCCAGCTCCCTAGATGCTGGCTTTAAAAATGATTGACAAAATTGGTGTTCAAATGAGGAAATTCGTGGAAATAAAACCTGCCTTTGAGCAGCCCCTTTTGGCACAGTTTCTGGAAGAGCATCCCCAAGAGAAGAGGCCTGAGGACACAGCCCTGGGCAGCAGCAGCAACAAAACACTGAAATGGGCTAAATCAAGCCCTGGTGATTTTCCCTTCAGGAGTTATTCATCATTATCCCCTGTTTTACAATGTAGGGAGCACTCAGCTGCACTCTCTTCTGTGTTATCAGCCATAGCTGCTATTAGGAAACCTAAGCCCCCAATGTTAGGCAGTGGCAGGTTGTTACTAAGAGCTTTTTTAAAATACCAGGCTTGGTGTCAGTGAGTTAGTCATCATCAGGCTATTTGCTAAGCTATGGAGAGAGCAGAGGGACATCTGCAGGGCTTGGTTGTGTTCAGTTATCACTTCCCACTTCATGGGGATATTGAAGGAAGAGATTACAAGAAAAATACCTGCCCAGCTACAGAGGAGAACACAGGATGCTCAGACTCCCAGACAATGAGCTTCCTGCTCTGCTTTCCATGGAGTGAGAGGGAAAGGAGAACTATATTTGGGGGGAAAAAAGGTATCTTGTAATTGAGATATAGGAATAAGGCATCAAATCTCAGATCTCCATTGTGAAATGGTAAAAACAGTATTTTATGCCCTGACATTTAATTAACCAGTGAAGGAACAATAACCCACTAGGCAGGGAGTAAATTTATAGCAGTGATAGATCTCCAGACACCCTGTCAGCAGAGAGTCTCTCCAGACTTTCCACACCAGCTGGCATGGCTTGGAGGAGGAAAGGCAGCATTGGCTCACATAAAGAAAACCCTTTGTAATATCATCACTATATATTGTATTTAGACACACTTATTATGTATACATATATATATATAAATTAATTAGTAACAACCAGTCCAGAAAACAAAGGCAATAATAAAGCACAGGTTCAGAAAAACCAAATTCAGGGGAAGCCAGGAGGGGTTTGAAGGTTCACTCTGCAAAAGTTAGTGAAGCAGTGACACAAAATGCTTCTATGAATGAGAGAGGTCCTGAGGTCAGGCTTGGTTGGTTTAAGGTTCTGGCATCTGGCCTAGAAGAGCAAGGAGACAAAACATTTTAGGAAGTTTCTAAGCAGCCACAAAAGTGGCCTTGGTGAATTCAGCTGCAATTTTCTTATTTCTGCCATCAGAAGTTGTTCAAGATGAGTGACAGGGAACCTTTTCGTCACAATGGCTTTTCTGGTCAAGACAGTGTTCAGTACAAACAAAACCTTAAATATCCCCTTGTTCTCTTGTGTTGAATAGGAAAATATGCTATTCAGAAACACCTAGCTAGAGATTACTATTAAATACAAAGATGTGTAAATAGCCTTGTATACTCGAACTGAAAAAAGAAAAAATAAGAAGGAAGAAGAAATCGTATGAATAACTAGCTGTCTCTTCTGTTTTCTGTAATAAATGGACACAATGTTACATGAATCATATTTGCTTCCCAAATCAAAAAGATTCTGTTTCTGACAGAAAATATTCCCTATTAACACTCTGTGGTTTGACATTACTCAAAACAATGGGCTCATATTTCAAATTTCAGAGTCTAGAAAACCTCTAAAACCTCTCAAACCCTGAAGAGCATTGAAGTCCCATTTTACTGTTGAAGGGCAGCAGTGTGTTTGTTTAAGAGAGTTGTCTACTATTCCCAGTTATCCCCAAACCATAACAAGTAAAGATTGCCTTGCTCTGTTCTGGAAGTTATTTGCAAAAGAAATGCAGATAAAAGCAGTGGAGTTGAAATTTTTTTTAACAGTAGAACAGTATCTTCCAAACACAAAAGGAGTAGAACAGAAAATCCTTGAACAAAAAAAGAAAGGCAGAAGTTAGACCTAACTGGTAATTAAAATTAAAGGATAAGTTCTGACAGCTTCTGTCACTATTTTGGAAAAAGCAGCTGGGAGAGCTCTTCTGTAGCCAGAAAGAGAAAATCACCCATCCCACAGCCTTTCCCACCTATTTCAGGAAAATCCCATACACTGAAACGTGGCTGACAACCAAGTACTTCACAATCTCACAGAATCATTAAGGTTGGAAAATGATCCCAAGGTCATTGAGTCCAAATTTTGACTGATCCCCACCTTGTCACCCAGCCCAGAGCACTGAATGCCACATCCAGTCATTCCCTGGACACCTCCAAGAATGGGAATTCCACCACCAATCTGGGCAGCCCCTTCCAATGCCTGACCACCCTTTCAGTGAAGAAATTCCTCCTGATGTCCAACCTGAACCTCCCCTGGCACAGCTTAAGGCTGTTTCCTCTTGTCCTGTACCTTGTTCCCTGGGAGCAGAGCCCGACCCCCTCATGTTCCCCCCTCCTGTCAGGGAGTTTCCTGTCAGGGAGTTGGGAAGAGAGAGAAAGTCCCCCCTGAGCTTCCATTTCTCCAGGCTGAGCCCCCCCAGCTCCCTCAGCCTCTCCTCATATGATTTACTCTCTGGACCCATTGCCCTTCTCTGGTCTGGGAGTGGCTGGTGACTGGCACTGCAAACAATCCATCTCTGTCAGGTGAGAAGTGGCAGCATCAGGGAGAAAAAGCCTTCATCAATTTCCTGTTTGTGGGATTTTTTTCCATCCCTCTTGTACGACTTGTCTGGGAGAAAGCAACACTGGACTGCAAGTACAGCAACAAATTGAGACACTCTAAGCATCAGCAGAACAATTTGTCCCAATATCCATCCACCCACAGCATCTGACAGCTCAGGAAAATCATCTTGAAAGCTTGCCAGTCTCCAAAGTCTTACAGTTCTCTGTAGTGCCAGGAGTGAGGTCAGTCAGCAGCATCAGGCTTTAAAAGGCCAAATGCACCCCCTGCTCAGCCCCAGCACCACAGGGCAATGAGATTCATAAAGACAAGAGCTTCCAAGGAGATGAGGAAGATATTCCAGGGATTTTTTGGGCATTGATGAAGCTGAATAGCAGAAGGCAGCTGGCTCAATCACATCTGCTTGTCTTTCACTCTGTAAAGGAGAGAACAAAACTGATACTGAGTATTATTAGTTTAAAGCACTTAAAATCCCTTGAATATGACAAAGCACCTGCAGGTGCTAGTGAGTGTTTTGCAATCAGGTCTGCTTTGTCTCCTTTTACCCAGGGATGGGAAGGAAAATCGTAGATGATGTCCAGAAGTTGAGTCTGTTTAAAATAACCTGTTAACTGGCTGAAATTATAGAAATATTCATCTGAAAGCTCCCTCATTTCAATCATCATCACGTGTCCCTTCTCACTCATCACCAGGTTTGCCAGGCTGCCTCCTCACTGCTGCTTTTTCCTCCAGCCAGGGTTGAAGGAAAATTTGGTGGGTAACATCTTAAATGATGCAAACTCCTAGTGCTTGGCTTCAGCAGGGATTCAGCTGGTTGTATCAGCTGAGGATCTACTCTTCCAATTTGAAAATCTCTTCCAGAAACCTGGTACACACATGTGTAACTTCTACTGGCCTCAGCTGATCTCAGATCTTGTCTCAGATCATAAAATAATGTCATCAGCTATGTGAGAAGTATGAACCACAATTTCTTGGAGGAACAACATTAAAATCTTGTCAATATTGCACCTGACAGCTGACATTGCAAGTGATTCTGCAGTCTGTGACTCTGTTACCATAAGACATTGAAGGAAAAGACAGCATTTTAGTAGACAGCACTTAATCACCTGAGTGTTTACATCAGTTTCATCACAAGCCAGGTTCTTGTGAGGCTCCTACTTCCACGTTTTTTGGAGTTTTAGAATCACTAAAACATCCCAAACTGCATTTCTGCTATTTAGTATAACTTTTTCAGTGAAAAATAGTAAACAGGTTTTTTTTCTTGAACTAAGTCAATACTCAAGCAGTTCATGATTCAAAAGGTGAAGAAGATCTGAAATATCATTTACTGCATTTGTCAAGTGTTCTATTATCAAAAACTTAAACTCTACTAAGGCAGCTCTTCAGCACTGAATAACTCTGCGGGTCAGCAGAGAGTTAAGCAACCATCCTGGAGTGCCCAGATGATGAATTCAAGCACATGTTTACAGATATTCCAAACCAAAACACTCCTGAAATGTGCACAGAATTCAAACCCAGCACAATTTACTTTGCTAAGATTAAATATTCAATCTGTTAAGTGCTTTTTTATAAAGAATAAAACAGCAGAGATCTTCAAGAGTTTCTCACTCACTATTTTGGCTACTTGGAACTACAGGAGAGTATTAAATACCTGCTGCATGGGAGCAACCACATGGGAGCAACCATGCTCTAATTTCCTTCAAAATTTCCAGTTTTATCTGCCACAAACTATTGTGGGAAAAGAGTGAAAATAAAGGAAAGTGATATGCATTTATCTACCATTATCAGCTTAATCTCATGTCAAGCATTACATGAGATTTTTCATTCAAAAACCTCACAAGGGAATTTTCTGAGAAAACTCCATTATCCACATTTAGCAGTAAATGTTACTTTCACTTTACCTTTCCCTGAAGATTAAATAATTTCACTAGTGACGAAACAACTAAGTAATAACAACACTAAACAGAAAAGAAGCTTTACAATATTAACTGCTTTGCAAAACACAACAGAGGGTTTCACCAAGGAAAACTGGTCATTTCTGCTGGTAGCTTAAACAGCTAAATCTTTGCCTTCATCACAGCCAATATGACATAAACTGTGCTGACATCCTCTTATTTACAGCTTTTTTTTTTCCTTAGGGAAGAACATGAACAAAAACATCCTCAGTAAGAGACATCCCAATAATTTCCACATTTAGCCCATTTCATCTATGTGGGCTTCAGGTGGGTTGTCCTGACATTTTTTTAAGGGCTCTCATAATTTTTCTAAAGATCCATCTGCTCAATATGAAGCACACATAACTTTCAGTGCCAGATTCTCAGACTAGATAATAATTTTAGGTTTGGAAGCCTCAGCAAAGAACAGCCCTGGCCTCGGCAGATAAGCAAATATGATGGCAAGGGTGTATCAGAGGATGCTGTAAAGAAATGGTTTGCTGGTTCACAGAGCACTGAAAGTACAGGGCAAACCCCTGACAAATCCAGGCTTGTGCTGATGATACACGAAAAGATAAACTGTCTCATCTTTTCAGGTAAAAAAAAGGAATGGAAATTAGATCTTGCACTTTCCTGGCAAGAGCTCCAATCGGTAGCCCAGAACACAGAACAGAGAAGATCCACTTTGCTCTAAACTCACTCTAAAAGGAAAAGGCCACTAAATATTGTCAAATCTGGGCACAGGTACAGTGTAGTGAGGTACCTGTGGGTGTCTGTCCAGCTGCCTTGCAGACCCTGGGCAGGCTCAGGCACAGCCAAAGCTGAGACATGAACAGGCTGAGATGCAAAATTCCTGCTGGAGTGAGTCCAGAGGAGGCACCAAAACGATCAGAGGGCTGGAGCAGCTCTGCTGTGAGGAAAGGCTGAGAGAATTGGGATTGATCAACCTGGAATAGAGAAGCTTTGAGGTGACCTAACTGTGGCCTTCCAGGACCTGAAGAAGCTACAAGAAAGATGGAGAGAGACTATTTACAGGGGCCTGGAGTGACAGGACAAAGGGGAATGGCTTCAAACTGACAGAGAGTAAAGTTAGACAGGATATTGGGAAGAAATTGTTCCCTGTGAGGGTGGGGAGGCCCTGGCACAGGTTGCCCAGAGAAGCTGTGGCTGCCCCATCCCTGGAAGTATCTAAGGTCAGGTTGGACGGGGCTTGGAGCAACCTTGGGTTAGTGGAAGGTGTCCCTGCCCATGGCAGACACATATTTTCATAATAAATTCATTGTTCATTTTTGCAGTCTGGCCTTCAAGCTGCTAAAAATTTTTATTTTTATGGGGTTTTAAATTATTGTTTATAAAAGCAAAGAAGAGTGTTTTCTTCAGTTGAACCATCCAAGTTAAAGAATTGGTAGCAACTACAGGGACAGTGACCAAGGACTTCTCTCATTCAGCACACCATGGGATTAAAAGGCTATATTGGTATTTTCAGCAGCAGGTTTGTATTGTGAGTGCAGAGAATAAACAAGAGCGCAGCTGAAATAGGACCCTGCTCTTGGTGTCAAATAAATGTACTCTCACAATACTTGGAGAGAAGGCTGAGCACAGGAACATTATTCAGGGACTGCTGAGCCCAAGACAAGAGGTGAGAAGGGTATTTTAGTCACTGATTTAAAATAGAAGATGGCACTTCACATACATTAACAGAGTTGCAAGGAAACGTTCTGAAGTACCACAAGCTTACTGAGTCACCACGATCCAGCAAAGCCCAGAGATGCAAAACTTTGACTGGTCCCACCCAACCTGCAGGAGTTCCATCCTGGATCTGCACTGACAACAGCCCTGAGCACATCCCAGGCTGCAGGTTTTCCCCTTTCGGCCTTAGGAAAAGAGGTGGAAGGGGCTACACACAAGGCAAAACTGGGGGAGTACACACAGACATCTCACACCCCTAACTCTCCAATCTTCTCTTCACCAGGTCATGGTGAAGGGAGGACCTAAACCAAGTTACCATTTCATTTAATATGCTCTGGATTGCAGCAATTGCTACAGCTCTGCTCCCCTACCCAAGACAAGTGGTTTTCACTATCTGGGAGATTGAGGACATGAATGTGTAACATCATTTTAGTGCATTTTAGTGATTTTCCACTCCTCAGATGCAGTGTAGCAATATCCAGGACACAAATCCACTGCCACCCTGTTTGGCACTGCAATAGTCACAGTCACTACCTCTGTCTCTGGCAATGAGGCAGGAACTGACAGTTGAGGGGCAGCAAATTGTTATATAGGTTGCACAATATATTGTGACAGATCATGTAGGTTTTCCAATGCTGAGCAGAGAAATCCCCTTACACCTTTTGAAAATAAGGGCTCACATGTTGCTGTCTTTTGTGCAAAAGCAACTTTTTCCCATTTTTGCAAAGATCTCCGAGTCAGTTTGAGCTTGCTATCAGATACATGAGGCTCTAGCCCACTATTTTTAGCATTTAATGGCAAAGCTGATAGTGCCATTAATCCACTTTGGTATATAACATTCAATTTCCACTTCAAATTGCATCTCAGAGCAAATGGTAGCTTGATTCCTGCTGTCAGATATAGTCAGAAATTTATGATGCAACGCATTTAATGACTTCCTGCTCTCAGCTGAAGCTGGGAAAATCTGTAGTAGTCTTTTGAGACAGTGTGGCATCAAGGGATGGAGCATTCTGGAGGGGAGATTTACAGGACTATCACAGGATGTTGCTGAGGCTGTCCAGATGGGCAGCACGGGACTGGAATGTAAATGGCAAAGCACTCCTGTGAACTGGTGTGTATGTGGGTACCTCAAACCTAAGTGCCCCTCCACCAGCAGGTAGTCCAGAGCCAAGCCCAGAAGGATGTTATCCCTGCAGGGAGAGCTCTCCTGCATGGATGGGAGCCTTTGGATCCTGTGCTTGCCCTGGGAGGACACAGCCTCCACCTGCCGCTTCAAAAGAGAGCACGCGAGGACAGAGCTGGCAGGGAGGGACACCTGCCCAGCCTTGCTCCTGCTGGGCTCCTGCTCAGCTGCAAAACAACATTTCCAAGGGCAGTGATAGTTATTATGTCTAAAAATCACTATCTTGAGTGTACTCCACCAGCCCAAAAAAAGCTGGAAACCAGGAACTGAAGCTCAAAACAGAGAGAGCTGCTCAAGACTTAAATCCAGACACTTGGACAGATAGAATATCTTTTCCCTACCATGGGATTAGAGGCATGGGGGAGATAGCTTGCTGCTATACTTTTTTAAAGATATTTTTAAGATATCTGCTTTAAAATACACCACTCTGAATTTAGGGAGAGACCAATTAAGACCTTTAAAACACTAACTGAACAACTTGGTGAACAAGTCCCCAGCCATTTATTCAACTTAAAATTGCTGCACTGAATATTGTCCTTGTAAAACGATCACATGGAGGTTGAATTTGAGATTTTTTGCATCTTGCTATTGAATTGTGGGTCCATGATAGTAATTCTGTGGGCTCAGAAGGAAACTGGAAAAGATTTGTGACTTTTTGAGCTGTAAGAGAAGCCTCAAACATTCGTATAAGTGATATTGTAAGGCTTTGACTTTAAAATACTTCTCAAAAGCATGAGTTGTGATGTATTCAGACATCAGCAGGTGCCATCAAAAAAACAAACTAAGAAAATTCACCAGAGAGATATAGAATGAATAAAGTGCAAGGAAAATCTACTTTATACTTAATGATAAATGAAAATCTCCCTGGTCCTTCATAGGTTTAAATCAGTACAGCCCCAGTTAAGACCAGTCACAGTGGGATCCTGTGAGCAAAAGAAGTGGCTGGGGAGAAAAATTCTTTTTGAAAGAGTAAAGAAAGGAAAGGCACATGGAAATTTGTTTCACTTCTCCATCAGAGATGTGTCTTCCAGTGCAGATGCCCAAAGGTGCAGGGACGGTCCATCCCTCCCCTGGGCAGGACCCGGATGCCCAGAACAGGCATAAAGTTTTGCTGGATGAAAATCCCGCTTTTCAGAGGAATTTTCAAGCCAATCCCTCCTGTTCGGTACCTGCAGAGGGCGCCAGACGGTCTCAGATGTGCTGGGGATGCTGCACCAGGTGCTTGTGGCTGTCAGTCACAAAGGTGCTCGCTCTGGAATGGCCAACGCTCTGCACGGAGGATGAAGTAGGAGTTGTTTTTTCTTTCGTGCACGTATAAATCCCTTAGTTCTCTTTTCCATTCTTACCACTGAAATAGCAACAGATACTTCGCTGAGCTGGAACATGCTGGCAACAAACCTGCCCCAGCAGACTGGAAAACTCCCTACTTTTAATCACTGGGAGAGCTAAAACCAGCAATGTGCTGCTGCCGATTTTTCCCTGCGGAGAAAACTGTTTGATGCCTGCGAGGCTTGAAGCTCACTTTCTTACACAGGAAAAAGCAGTGTGTGACTGACATAAAACTCACTGTAAATGCATAATTTTTTTTATGTTTCCACTTGTAAAAGTGACCAAAGAAAAGTCCAGCTTGATTCCACCCCATATGCACAGCAGCAGCTTGGAAGGACTTGTTTTCCTTTTTCTTTTTTTTTTTCCTCCTTTTTTTTTCTCTTTTTAACCTGTGCTCTATCAGGTCCATAATCAGTTGTGAATTCAACTCCTTTGCTGACAATGAATACCACACACTCTGCATTTTCATTTCAGCCTGTGCAGCTTAATGTCACCGAAGACTTCAACGACTCCACTCTGAACAGCAGAAGTGGCGATGGATTTTGTGAGCAGGTCTTCATAAAAGCAGAGGTCTTCTTGACTTTAGGGATCATCAGCCTCCTGGAAAACATCCTTGTCATTCTTGCAGTGCTGAAGAATGGAAACCTACATTCTCCCATGTATTTCTTCCTTTGTAGCTTGGCTGTGGCAGATATGTTGGTGAGCATGTCAAACGCCCTGGAGACTGTCATGATTGCAATCCTGAGCAACGGCTACTTGATCATTGATGACCACTTCATCCAGCATATGGACAATGTTTTTGACTCAATGATTTGTATTTCTTTGGTAGCCTCAATTTGCAACCTCTTGGTTATAGCCATTGACAGGTACATCACTATTTTCTATGCTCTCCGTTACCACAGCATCATGACTGTGAAGAAAGCTTTAACCTTGATTGTGGTCATTTGGATTGCTTGTATCATCTGTGGCATCATATTCATTGCCTACTCAGAGAGCAAAACTGTCATTGTGTGTCTCATCACCATGTTCTTTACCATGCTCTTCCTCATGGCCTCCCTCTATGTCCACATGTTCCTGTTCGCCCGCCTGCACGTGAAGCGAATCGCAGCCCTGCCCGTGGAAGGGGTGCCCTACCAGAGGACCTGCATGAAGGGAGCTGTCACCATCACCATATTGCTGGGTGTCTTCATTGTCTGCTGGGCACCTTTCTTCCTCCACCTCATCCTCATCATTTCGTGCCCGATGAATCCATACTGCATCTGCTACACCTCACACTTCAACACCTACCTGGTGTTGATAATGTGCAATTCGGTGATTGACCCACTCATTTATGCTTTCCGGAGTCTGGAGATGAGAAAGACATTCAAAGAAATAGTGTGTTGTTGTTATGGCATGAGTGTGGGACAGTGCATGCTATAAACCTCTGGCTTTGGGTGGAAAATGCCCACAATAGGTGTATGCATATATATGTATGTATTATCAAGATACACAGCAGCTCACTTTTAATGCAGTGCCTGAAGGAAGGGTGCAGGAAAGAAAAATGCCTTCTACATGATGCCTTGTTTCATACTTTTCAGAATGAGAAACAGTTTCAACAGAATTATATGAAGTTTTTTAAATAGCTATAACAGAAGGAAATCCAGAGTGGCTTAAAAATAGCTTAAGAAACTTACTGGGGAAAAACAAATCCTGAAAGGGAATACTATCTTCTAGAGATTGAAATAATGTTCTCTCTACCATTCATTTGTGCCTGTTGCTTTATCTTTGTGTCATCACCACCAAGTCAGTGGTTTCTAAAAGATTCGATTAGTCATCTCTGTGGAAAGGTATTCAAAACCTAACAGGTAACAACATTGTTCCACACCTACTCCCATGCCTCCACCTTTTAATGAAAGAACAGACTGATATTTATGCTGTTTGCTATAAAGCAACCCGAGTACAATTTTTGAAGGGTGAAACTAAACATTTCTCTTGCACTGAGATCAGTCAAATTAAAAGGAATCACAGTATCAGTGACAGTGTAATTTAAACAGCTGCCTGATAGGATTGACTCAGATGAAGGCTTTTACATTATTTATTGTGATATAGGAGTATTATATCCTTGAATATTTAATTATTTTTCTAAGCTGGAATGCACTGATTAATGTAGTGTTTGGTCTGTCCATAAAAAGTCACAGAAACCTCCTTTTGAGAAACCATCACTAATGAGACCCACAGATCTGACCATCAGGAATAGCTAAAATTCAAAATAATTTTAATCTAGCTTTGTGTAAAAGCTGCATGGAGTCATTAGAAATATCCACCTGGTTAAGTTCAGTTCCTTAACAGATAGAACTTCTATACATTGAGAAATTAATGTCGTGGGTCAGTCTCTTGTTACTTAAGCTTTCCCCTGAACTCAGGGGATGGACACTGGGGGATGGACACACCTGCACTGGGAACAAGGAAGCAACATGCTCTTTGCCATCATTTCCAAACTCTGTGTGCAAGTCAGTGGCATGTAAAGCACTCAACTTCAGCTGCAGTAATTTAGTCTGTGCCTCTGCTTTTTGTAGGAATAAACCATGTCAGTGGCCTTCAAACAGCACTTTGTAACTGAGCAGAGGCTGATGCAGTTTGTGTGCAACAGGTACAGGCACTAGTGCAGGCAGTGCCAGGCTAAGAAAACTTTGAACCATCCTAAAGTCTATTTAGCACCTTTCTGGTACCTTGCTTTTAGGAGAGGCAGTATCCCAAACCCCTCAGGGTTGTCTATTGCTTTCAAACATCTAAAAGATCTCATTTGACTTAAGACTATCTTTTTTATTTCCCCCTCCTATTTCATTTGAATGGAGTTGCTCAGTTATTATTATTATTAGAGTTATTTCTGGGGCTCTCTCTGTCAGGTCAGGAACAGTTAATCCAGCCCAGAGCATCCCCACCTATTCTGTCTCCAGTTCTGCACTCACACTGGTCCTGGTACCCCCCAGGCTGATGGTGTTTTCCTGCCCCTGGCTCCAGATCCAGCTCTGGCTGCTGTGAGGAGTCACATTTCACACTTTGCAAATACTGGCCTGTGTTTGATTCTCAGCATCCTACAACCTACATAGGGAGCAACCCAACATCCCAATCCTATGGCCAAGGAGCCAAGAGCCATCTCTCCCTGTGCTCTTGCCACACTGCCCACCAGCACTAACCCACCTCATGTTCCCTATTTCCCTTCCCTCTGATTACACCCTAAATTCCCTGAGTTCTTATTTCCTCCCACAATCACATCCTCCAGATATCCCCCCTCCCAAATCTCCCACTGTTCCAACAATTACCTAATTTCATCATCCTAAATTTTAAAAAGGTTAAACTAAGAAAACAAACAAACAAACAAACACAACCAAAACAAAACAAAAAACCACCAAACCCAAACAAAATAAACACCAACATCACTGTGGAGCAGAACAGGCACAAATGAAAATTTTCACCAATTTTGGGCAAAAATTAGAGAAAATCCCAACCACTGGCAAAGAATGCTTTCAGCCTTACCTGTGCCTCACAGAGTTCAGCACTACCAAGATCTGTTCTGTTAGCTCAGCCTGTACACTTTGCAACATCTGATGTGGCACATTAAGATGAAATCAGCACAGGAAACCACACAACTGGCCTTTTGTAGTGTGGAAAGACTGTACTTGTAAAAAAATCTCTACCTGTTGTCATTGTTCTGTATCTTTATACTCTGGAGCATGGTTTGCCATGATATTCTGCTCAGGTTATTGTGTATTTAGCTTTTATTGCACCTGATGTCCTACTTATTTCTCTTCTAAAAGCGATTTAAACAAGACCGATTCATACTGTGCTTTGCCTTTAAACAAAACATCCGTGTGCTGAATAAAACAATCTGAAGAGATCACTTAGAGCCATGTTTGCTTCTATCAGAGCACCACATCATGTCAAACCAGTCTGTGGGCTGGCTCACAAAACTAGAAATAGAGTCTAACACTGGGCAAAAACCTCTTAATTCACAGAATCATGGAATGGTTTGGGTTGGAAGGGACCTCAAAGCTCATGAAGTTCCACCCCCCTGCCAAGGAGAGGGACACCTTCCACTAGACCAGGTTCCTCAAAGCCCCATCCAACCTGGCCTTAAATTCTAAACTCTGCCCACAGAGCTACACAAAAATGAGCAAACACTCCAGATTTCTCAGTCTCACATGCAAACAAGTTGAGAAGAGAATCCATAAAATCCCCCAAAGATCTCACCCTTTCTGTCACCACCCTCCCCACAGGTTATCCACAGAGATGGGTGATGGGTTTGTCCAGCTCCAGTTCCAGATTCTCAGCTCTAACTCATACTCTGGAAATCCACGGTGCAGAGTTCTGCACAGAGCCAGGATGATATCCATCACAAGCCTGGGAAGGGAAAGAGGCAGTTCCATGGCACTGAACTCCCAACAGGAGTTACTGAATGAACACTCACAGCTACAGCTCCAGGTGTAACGTGGAAGTGGAGGGAAGAACAGGACTGCACCCTAAGGAAATATCCCTGCAATCGGAGGGACAGACCTTAACACTTGGATGAGAAAGGAATCCTGAAACTGGAAATCCCCTCAGTCCTCAGGGACAGCAGTCAGGACTCATCCAAGAGATACAGAAGCACTGGCAGAGCCCAAACCAGCATCATTTCCCAGCAGTGACCCTATAGATGTGTCCATACAGCAGAACAAAGACATCACAACACATGCAGGGACAGGAGAGCAGCCCCTGACTCGAGCTGGTAACCAGAGCAACATTTCTATCTGAGAATCTCCCCCGATCAGAACTGCAGTGAAATGTGACCACTACCAGAGTTGTTACTATCAAACCAACATGTAATCTGTTCATAATAAGAAATGTTTCTTCCTTGATAACAGTGTTGGGCTGAACAAGATATATGCAGTTTCCCCCTAGATGATCTAAGAAATGGCAGGCTGAGAAAATGTCTTTTTCATCTAAAGGTGTCATTAATATGGATTCATTGATTCAGTTTTTCTGCAAAAAAATTGGGCAGTTCACAGGCAGTGTAGGATCAGCATATGCTCAAAGACTTGTTAGAAAATCCTCATATATTTAAGACAAATATTTGAGTTCACAGGAGCATGAGTAATCCTCCTAAGTCAACTCAACACAGCACATTCTGTTTCTTTCATATTAAATTCAGCACTACACAGGCAATTTTCCCATCAATAAGTGTCTAAATATTTTATAATTGACAACATTTGTCTTAATGGACAAATAACAAAGTCCAGGCACAGAGTGCTGCCTTCAAACAAGGTCATTATTAGGGCCATTAGTACAAATAGCTTCGTTACCTCTTCACTGAAATAAGATGGTTCTATTTGTTGAAGCTTAGTTTGGGACCAGGGTTTTTTTGTTGTACTTAAACCATTAAGGAGATTTTGAAGGAATCCAGTAAGGAATATAGCTTCACAATGTACACTGAGAGTCCCTTTGCTGGGACTCAGCCCAACCTCAGCTCCAAACCTCTGAGATGGTACAAGAGAAACCAGGTGACCTGGGCACTGAGACACCCAGCACAGCCACAGCAAATGCAACTGTTCCACAACAGCTTCTTCCTTCCTGCCCCACCATCCAAGAGCACAGGCACTCAGACCTGCTGATGTGAGATGATTCATGTCTTCAAACTGACAGAGAGTAGAGTTAGACTGTATACTAGGAAGAAATAGTTCCCTGTGAGGGTGGGGAGGCCCTGGCACAGGTTGCTCAGAGAAGCTGTGGCTGCCCCATCCCTGGAAGTGTCCAAGGTCAGCTTGGACGGGACTTGGAGCAACCTGGGCTAGTGGAAGGTGTCCCTGCACATAGCAGGGGGGTGAAATGGGATGAGCTTTAAAGTTCCTTTCAATCCAAACCATTCTATTCTATTTTATCCCTTCTAAACAAGGCACAGAAATCTGGACAGCATTCAGTGGGTTAGAGGGTGCAGAGCAGAGACGCTCACACAGCCCCCTCATCTCACTATAAATGGTGCTACCAAGCCACAACAGGGCTCTCTGCTGTTCCCTCTTCAGAACAGCTCTGGGTACAGGCACAGATCTATTTTTTTAATGACAGCTGTAACACAATGCCCTTGATCAATCCACTTTCAGGTAGAAAGCAGAGGAAAGAAACACCTTTCAAAGAACGCTGCAAAGACTCATCAAAATTCCTGTCCATCTCTGTGTAGAATATTCAAATGGAGCTGTTCTGCTCAGTTTTGAAGGTTAAAGCTTAAAAGATTAAAATGCAGCCTTGTTCCTAAGTGGTTCAGTTAAAAATGTACATTAAGTGGGTAGAGGCATTTAGAGGAAATTTAAAGTAGATTCTTAAGGCCAGAGCCACAGGTGAACCCACTGTGCTGGCAGTGGTGCAGCATCCCAGCTGCACATTTCATTGTGTTCTTTCCTGGGCTGGCAGGTAATGGGGTCACTGCTCAAGTCAGATGTTATACTGATGAATGGAAATAAGCTCTATCAGATTCATTCCAAAGAGAAAAACATCGCTTTTGATGTTTCAAATCTGTTTGGAAAATAAACATCTTTTTGTTCTTCATCCCAGTCATTATATATCTCAAAAGCATTTTAAATGGTAGCACAGGGCTCTGCTCATTCATCACTCTCACAATTTACATCTGTTAGAGTCAACCTAAAATCACTGGGTGAGGTCCCAACACAGCACTAGGGCTGATTTCAATAAAAGCACATTTCCATCCCACTCACTAATTCAGTGCTATACAAAGTAGCCCTAAATCTGCCTGATGTGGAGAGGATTGGATGTCACAGGCAAGTCAGAAACGCTTCTGAAACAGAAACCATAAAAACTGTAACATGTAAATTTAGTGTTTGGACAATGTGTTGGTTGGTGGGGCAGGAATCCAGGGGTGGATACTTTATCGGGAAGACCAGCACCTCAAAGAGTTAAGATAAATTTGTGTAATATTCACATCATTCTGAAAACACTAGTGAAAAGTAGATCTACTTGCTATTTTTACTCACTCAGCTGACTGTGCACAAGAAAAGGACATACCTGCTTGTTCTGGGATGGTGATGGAAATATATTTATTATCTGGTAAAATAAATAATCTGAAACTTTCATAGTCCCACAGTTAAGTACCTGCCCTAAGCTGTTATGAATTTCCAAGGTTCCCTTGTCCTGTTTTATATTTTTCATTTGTTTGTTTATGAAAACACACAGTTTTGATTTGAGGCTATTTATCTCTTGTGATTATAAACAAAGGCACTGCTCAAGTGAGATTTACTTAGGAAAGCCATAAATCCATGATGTTATTGCTCAGACTGTGTCCATGAGTAACAAACGCAGTCAGAATTCACCTTCAAGCCCAACTGATGCAGTTTGGGTTTGTTCTGTACCTATTACTGATTCAAGGCCAAAAATGAACATTCTAGAGAAAAAATGAAATATAGAGAGCAGTCCTGATTCACTGCAAAGGGGAGAACAGGCAGCACAATACTTTCAAGACAAGATTGATATAATCACTACTATTTCAAGGATATTTTCAAGGATCACTACTATTTTTGGCATATGCTGCAACTGAATTACAAAGCCAGAGGCCAAACATTATGGACTTGAGACTACTCTGTATTAACATATAAATATTATAACCAGGTATTTATCAATGCAACAGTGAACACACTTTAAAATTAACAGGATGAAAACTTCGGGTTTTTTTGAAATAAACACCCACACACTGAATCAGAAACACTTCCAGCTATTTAAACTTACTAATTCAGCTTGAACTGACATTTAAGTACAGACAGACCAACAGACATTCTGAGAAATGAATGTTTCTTTAGACCTACACATTCACAGAGGTACAAGAAACTGGAGGAGAGGTTAGAACAGCTACAGACCTGCTACACACGTTCCCCTTCCAGTTTGCTCACTCGATGCAATCCCACATTATCCAAGCAGTTGAGTAGCAATTGCAGCCCCTCTCCAAAGAAGCTGTGCCACAGAAACCACCTCCCCCAGAGGGGCCATTACACCGAGCTGATAATCTGAGCAGTGAAAAGGTGCAGCTGGGAGAATCACTCTAACCAGTTATTTCCTGTGATGAGAAAAGGCAGCCAGAGCCTATTAGCACTCATTTCATTAGGGGTTCCTATTGCATCTTAACAGGGCTTGGCAGCAGTGTTTGCAAGGCTCGAGTGAAAGCTGAGAAAAGCCTCCAAGTGTGATTCAGAATAAGTGCATTAAGGAGTATTTCCTCTGCCACTCTCATACAGCTGAGGGTCATCTCAGGACTTCTTCAGCTCCAAGTGTATTTAACTCATTTTCTGGTTTTGTAATACCTTGTTGCACAGTGAGGAATGTTCCCAAAGGGTAATGCTGCAGGCAAGGAAGTTCCTTTCAGCAGTCACGGGAGAAGATGAGGCTCTTCTACTTGCTGTCCAGCAAACTCAAATTAGGCCACTGCTGCACCAGATCCATGCCAGAAGCCACTTTCTTCCTCAGGTAGAGGGAGCAGACAGGGACTGCTAAAACTTAGCATGTTAAATGTTTTGTGCCTAATTGTTTTGTCAAGGTAAAGCAGTCACATAAAATTTCATATTGAGGAAAAAGTAGAGAAGGAGCATAACTTTTTCAAAATAACTTGTTTGGGAAATAAGGAGTCTTTTTATCTTTACCTCAGTGAAATACTGAATTTCTGTCCAACCTTGTAGACCTTGACCTTCCCAAACCTCAAAGGAAATAGTGAAAAATTTACAAAGTTGAATTTTTATGAAATTTTGGAAAGGATCAGGCAGAGTCATCTCGATCCCTTATGGTTATGCCATCACCTCTGAGATACTAGAGAAAATCTGGTTTCAAGATTGTCCAAACACTTGGAGATCTGGAGTGACAGGACAAGGGGGAACGGCTTCCCACTGACAGAGGGCAGGGTTAGATGGGATACTGGGGGGAAATTGTTCCCTGTGAGGATGGGGAGGCCCTGGCACAGGTTGTCCAGAGAAGCTGTGGCTGCCCCATCCCTGGAAGTGCCAAGGCCAGGTTGGATGGGGCTTGGAGCAACCTGGGCTAGTGGAAGGTGTCCCTCTCCTTGGCAGGGGGTGGGATGAGATGAGCTTTAAGGTCCCTCCCAACCCAAACTATTCTATGGTTCTACAGCACTGCCCACAGGCAGGAGTCCCAACATGCCATGAACTAATTCCATGAATCAGTGCAATTCAGATTTTCATCCCTACAGGACCAACACCTCAAAGAAACCATAAGGCAAAAAAGAGAGGCAAGAGAAAGCTGGATGGGAAACAAAGTCTGAACAGCTGTGCAAAACAGCTACTGGATGCATGTGGTGATATTTGGGACATAGGAGAGGGAAAGATCCAAGGATGAGTATCTTTGGTGCTGTTTAGCAGAAAAGAACCATTAACTATGAAACCAAGAGCCCACAGCTAATTAGGACAGATATCATGATTAATCCTATCTGATTTCACAAAGCCTACATGTTACTCCTTCAGCCTTTAAGAGCAAAGAACCTCTTCACAAACCACTTGTCTCTCAAAGTGAGGCTGAGCTTACTCTTCATTCTGGCAAAACACCAGACCTTGTACTTGTAGCTTTTTGTTGCCTTGCTCTTGGTAGCAGTCAATTATGAGATACTTGTGAACAGCTTTGCCTTTAGTAATCTTAAAATTGTACAGCATGTACTTGGAAATGTGCTCTAAATCAAGGACTTGTAATTGCAAGTTCTGAAATGGTACATGGACAATAAATAAAGATAATCTTTCATTTTCAAATTTCTCTGCATGCAAGCAATTGAGGTAGACTTGGTAATTCAAAACTCTTAAAACAAATCAGGAGTCAGGACCAAACATGAAGCAGGCAGTAAACTTGTCTCTAAGAAAGCAACTAATGGTTTGCATATACAACTTGATGTACAAAAATTAAACCAAACACTGCACTAGTGTCATAATCAAGTGTTCTGCATTATCTTTTATGTTTACATAACAGACCATCTATTTCTTCTGAAGGACACAAGTGTCTGTCTCAGCATCAAAAACGTGACAGCAGGGGCTACTTAAAAACACTAAACAAGGGAGACTGTCAACTCCTGCATTATGGAGTGAGCTGAACATTCAGTTCCAGGGGAAGGGAACAGCAGAGAAGGACAGTGTCCATCAGTTGGCACCAAAGCAGAATCACAGAATATTCTGAACTCGAAGGGACCCACAGGGATCATCAAGTCCAACTCTTAAGTGAATGGCCCACACAGGGATCAAACCCACAGCCTTGGTGTTATCAGCACTATGCTCTAACCAACTGAGCTGAGCTCAGGTTCAGCCTTAAAATAGACTTTGCTTTTTAACAGAGTCAAGAAAATTCTCTAAAATCAATGTTTCTCTCTCAGGTTTGTTTAATCTTACAGGGACACCATGCTGCTCCCTGTGACATCTGTCACAGCAGGCAGTCACAAACAAAATCTGACTAGAAGATGCTGTTTTGGTCATTTCATTGCTATTTTGTGTCCCCTTGCCAGCCATGCCATGGTGCTTCCAACCCTATGCAGTGTCTCAGCTCTTACCCCTCTCCTCTACACCGATGGTTGAGGTTACTCAAATGATACTCAGCAGACAAATAATTCCCCTCATTCCCTAAGTACTACTTGACACTGCTTCCCTGTTTAATGCCAGGTGCAACAACTGGGAACTTCACAGGATGAAGCCTAAACAAACAAACAAACAAACAAACAAACAAACTCAATAATCCATGTATACAAGTGGACAAACCTGGATTTCTATAAATAACCCTACAACTGTGTAGCTGCAGTTCATATGTTGGTGGGTCATTACTATTCATACGAAAAAAAAAAAGCAGGTGTGTGCACAGGGGTAACTCTGAACAAGTTCCTATGGGCAAATATACTTTGGAGAGTACAGAAATGAACATTTAAAATCAACTCAGGTAAATGCAATCAGTCATTGAGACCCCACAGTGGATCATTCACGAAATCAAAGAAGTTCCCTTTGGTTAAAATGAGAAGAAGCAGAAAAATGCACAGAGGGACTGGGAAGTGTGTGTATTTGTAGACAAAGGGACAGTTGCATATTTCAATGATAAAAAGTTTTTACTAATGAGCAATTGTTCCCTTCTGCCACCTGCATTTAGATCCACAAAGGTGGGCTTTTTGCTTTTAACTGAGCGAGAGAAGTTGAAACTGAAATCAGTTACCACTGAGAACATGTACAAGTGGACTTGTGGGTGTAATAACAGTGCAAACATTGTTTCCATCACTGGTTCTTAGAATTTAGCCCCATTATGCACCTTCTGACATGCAATTTGACGTCTATCATATTGTTGTTGCCCAAAATTCTTTTGTTTGTTAAAGTCTCTTAAAATTGTAAACCAGAAATGCCACCAATTCTGTTACAAAGTTGATAACTACAAAACCCTAAAATTTAAAAGCAAAGCTAGAAAAATGGGAGTTATATTGGAAACAAAAGCAGATTATCATAGGACAGTGACTTCTATTAAGAGAAAAAGATGGTACTTCTCTTTTGCTTTTTAATCAGAAATTCTACAAGTGGGTACTAAGTTGTTACAAAATCTACTGAAATTAAACCAGGCATACATGGATACAGGGGATCAATGAGACACACATAAGTGAATAAAAAGTGTTCTTAAAAATTAATCCACCAGGTAGAAAAACATGATGTTCTCAGATGTTCAAATTCAT
This sequence comes from Lepidothrix coronata, assembly GCF_001604755.1. NCBI lineage: Eukaryota > Metazoa > Chordata > Aves > Passeriformes > Pipridae > Lepidothrix > Lepidothrix coronata. The sequence goes on from NW_016690229.1 coordinate 1,886,163, forward strand.
TGTTTTCTTCTCTCACATAATATCAATTTAACCTGGTTTAGGTTTGATTTCTTTCTAAATTCTGTGTGGTAATGCAAGTACAGTGAAAATCAATGTTCCCCTCTCAAAATGGAACTAATTACTCTTTAGATATGGTAGATTTTAAATATCATTTTTTGACCTAAGTGCAGCTCCTTACCAGAATCTAAGAGCTGTTAAATTACTGACAGTCCGAATGTATGAGAAATATTCCAACCCAGCTCAATTATTGTCTGAAAAGCAATATGTGAAGAGGTATTGAATATCCTACTGGGCACCTTTGGTTGCTTTACTTAATAAAAACTGGAATTCAAGGCTTAGTTCTCCCTTTGGTGCTGGTTTACAGACCAAAATGGTACTTAAGTGGTACCAAAGGCAGAAGCATCTTTTGTGTCCTTCCCTGCCTTCTCCTAAAAGAACAGGATTTCTTGTTTAGCCAACAAAACTTGCTCCTTCTGAGTTTTATCTTTGAAGGGAAGATATCAGAAAAGATGCAGGGGACCATGTCTTTATTAAAGTCAAATACTGAAGGCAGCCAAGTTGTCAGGGAGGAGATTTAGTTCAGGGAACAGTGTTTTCCAGACTGTAACAGCCAAGAGACAGCTCAGAGAACACAATTTTCTGGGATAGCTAGAGCTATGTGACAGTTTGGTGTTTTGTTTTCTTAAATGCTGTCCCTTTGGTGGTTCTCCTTAATGAAAAATTATTCAGACATACTGAAGTAATACTTTCCTTCTAATGTGATAATTACTTCCAATTTGTTGTATAACTGCTAATCAGAAAAGGCAAATAACTTCCTTGGCATATGCACAAATATTGCTATTTAGAAAATTAAATCACTGATATACTACCCACTTTCTTGCTTTATTGGAAGCTGGTAAGAGCAGAACATGCAACACAAGGTTTTACCATTACTTTTCCTGTAGAGAAAAGTACATTAAGACAGCTCTGTAAATGGTGAGTGAGAGCTCTGCATGATCAAAACCACCACATCAAAGGACATGGAGCAATCAGATATTCTGAATAAAGGAAAAGATGGAATTAACAAAGAATACAGTCCCCACATTGAAATAGCAATGAGTACAAGATCATTAAGTCATCTGCATAATCAGTGAGCATGTGTTAAAAGCAAAAAGTAATTTCTGTAGGGCAGAAAAGTCTAGAAACAAGCCATACCTTATTGAGAAGTTGCTATTATGAAATATGCAATTGTTAAAAAAAAATTTCTAACATGATTACATTAATGCTGCAATAGACTTCAAAATTCTTTTTGTTTCCATTGTGTATTCAAGAGCACAGTGTGTTGGCACCTGTGTAATCAGAGCCACTTTGGCTGTACATTTATGGGGTCTAAATAGCAAAAATGTGTATTTTCACATCCTACAATTAGTAGCTCACAGGACAAAATAGCAGCCTGTTAAGAACTTTACTGTCATCATGAGTTATACTTCTTTTTATATATGTTTATGTATTTTTATATGTATATATATGTATTACAATTACATGTAGTGTCATGTAGTGACAGGACAAGGGGGAACTGGTTTCAAACTGAAAGACAGTAGGTTTAGATGGGATATTGGGAAGAAATTCTTGTGCAGATCTATCCAAAGATTGACTGCAAATCTAACTCAGCAGGTCAGATTTCTGAACATTTCTGAACAAGATCCTGTTTTGGAATAACAAATAAGTGAAAGCTTTCGGAGCAGCTTGGCACCGCTCCAAAGCAGAGCCCAAACCTGCAGTTCAGGTTAAACAAGGGGAATTGTGCCAGCCAGAGGATGATCTGGCTTTGGGAACACACTCCATCTGCAGAAGGTTTGCACAGCTTGTCCCCAGATTTCCAAACCCAGCCGTTCACAGGTGACCACCTCGGGCAGGTCGGGGCTGAGAGCAGCTTGTTCTGCCACACCAGAGGCAGGAGCAGGAGGCACTTGGCAAAAGCTCTGTCTTGCAGGAGTGCCTGGGTTCAAACAGATCTAATCAGCAGTTCAGGCAGGGCTGCCTTCTCCACCTGGCCACAAGTGTTTATACACAAAAACAGTATGCCAGTGTTTCCCTGACATTCATGCTAATAAACTGTGGAAGGAAATCAACATTAGGAAGCAAAACAACATGTAATTGCCATAGACAAGTACTGCAAAACAGCCAATTTGTCTGTGATTCAAATGAAAAATTACTATTACTCTGCCTTCATTTGCTATCTTATATATCAGAACCTGTTATTAATCATATTCCCAGTTCAGACTCCAGGAATAATACAGTTTAATACCCAGCAGGAAGTGGATATGTTGACATAATAACCAAAGTGTATATATTTTGGTTGAATAATTGCTTTCTTTCAAGGGAGCAAGATTATGGAGCCATCAAGAATCTTGCTTTGACAAAAATCTCAGTTTTGAGCAGGAACCACCATGGGAAGAGTCACTCAAGTGGAAAAAGTTAAGCATTAGATAGAACAGTGCACATTAAATGACAATTAGAGAAATTTCTTATTAAAAAACCAGATCAAAACAAACCCAAGGTAAATTACAAATCAACTAGCTCTTACTGTCAAGCACATGAAAATTAAGGCTTTCTTGACACCACACTGTGAGACACTGGCAGGGGCTTTTCTAGGCTGTATAAGCAAATGCTTCCAGCCCTGACTCATTACACTGGCCAGCTTCAGACTCCAGTAACCTTCAACAGCAGCAACAAAAATGCTTGAAAAAGTCACTTAAACTCCAAAGGGTGAATTATTAATCAAGGGGAAAATCATAACTATCACACACACCCATCCTGGAAAAATGGTCAGTGCTCTTGTCCCTCACTGTTGGGACGACTCCATCCCACTGCCAAAGGATCTGGTTCAACAAGGTTTTTCTGAAAACTCAGTCTGTGCCTCCTCTTTGGCCTGAATTTGGGATTGACCTGCACTGCTCCAGAGTGAGGTAATTCAGTGTCTGCCTTCTTACTCTGCCTGCTTGGAGCAGCACAGCAAGATCCATGAGGAAAAGGAAACTCTGGTGCTGACCAAGACTTGCATAGTTTAACTCCTTGCAAGTCTCAAACTGCAAGAAAGCAAAAGACAGGAGCAAGAGTTCAGGGAGAGACACACAAATCTAAGGTGCCATGATTCAAACTCGATGACACTACAGTATCAGGAGACTTGACATTTAGGCTTTGCTGACACAGATTTTTCAGAAGAGAACAACTTCATCTAAAAGAGAAAGTTCACCTCTGAAAACATCACCGCTCCCAAAATCTGCCAGTGTCCTTCCCAGAGGGCTCAGGCTGCTCCTGGAAGCCTCAATGGCAGAAGAGCCCTCCCAGGAACAGTGAGCAGCGGGAGTGGGATCAAACAGAAGACACAACAGCCCAGGTGGCCCATTTCCCTATAATCTGTACTGAGTTTGGCTGCCAATACGTAAATATTTATATCTGCTTTCTCCAAATTAAATTAAACTGCCAGCAGCTGATTGCCAAGTAAGTTGAAGCACGTGTCCATGGAGAATGAAAGAGAGGACAGACGTTTCCAGTGCATCAGGATTCCTTATACCCATCAATGATTTCTTTTCATGCTGCTTTTATTATCTTGGTTCATGCCAATTGCACCTTTCCTGTACTTTGTTCAGGAAGCAGATTTATGCATTGGTTGTCTCCTGGATGCTCTCGTTTATAACATGCTGCCATAATTCCACATTCGTGCCTCTAATTCTACTGTTCTTGTTAGAAAATGTGTCACTTTTTGACAATAGATGATCATCCTCTCTCTGGGGTGCTCCTGCAAAGCAGAAAAAACAGCTGGGAGGCTCTCAGTGGTGTTTCTGAACAACAGCAAGAGGTCAGCCAAACTCACTCCAATTTATTCTGACTGTATGAACCTGATAACATTTTCACCTCAGAGATGCTGTCTCTTAAAAGTTTGCCATAAGGCACTGGAAAGGGAATGTTTGTTTTTCCTCCAGATAATACAAGGAAGAAAGACTGGAGTGATGCTGCTATTTCTGTAGACAAAAGCAGACTTCGTACACTTTTTCCCAAATTACGTGACACTGTTTAAAATGAACAATGCCCCAGGACTTTGTGGTTACTGCTACAACCTCTAATTTCTGAGAGCAGGGTAAAATGGGAGAACAGCAAGACTGTCAGTGGATGCACACGATCTGACCTCCAGGACCTTGATAAGTTAAAAGATGAAGGCCTGTGCCACACATGGTAAATATTTCATGCTGAACTTGTTACTCATTTTCCTCAATTTCTTGTTCCAAGCTGCCAGAACAAAAGCAGGAGTTGCATTCAGGGGTTTGGAGGGAGGAGGTCGTTTTTTGTGGGTTTCATTGGGTGGGGGAGTATTTTGCAACACTCCTAATGACACTGCTTGGTAGACTGACCAGTTAGGATCAGCCCAATTTATTATCAGTTTTCCACAAGGGTTCAAGGTAGCTCACTTCAAGAGGAGCTGCAGAATTCCTGTTGCTGGAGCTGGTGGAGAGGCCCAAAGCAACAGGCCTCTCTAATAACTTCAGAAGCTGTAGAATTAACCATTTTACAGCCCTTTCCCACGGCTTTTGATTGACTTTGATGGGTAGAGCTGGACTTGGCAGTGTTAGGTTTACAGTCGGACTCAGTGGTCTTAAAGGTCTTTTCCGACCTCAATAATTCAATGATTCTGTGAACTCCTCTCAACAGCTCTGGTTCCAATGGGTTATATCCTATTTGGAAAGCACAACTGCTTCCAATCTATCATTGAGGGTGCAGCTCATGTCAAAGCTCATGTCATTCCATGATGTAGCTCATGTCAAAGAACAGCAACTTCAGATCGGGACTGGAAATAGTTACAATATAGATAAGGGATTGCTGCAGATCATAAGTGAGCATGAAAAGCACATGCACACTTTTGTAGTAGAATTCTTAAGGCTTCCCTTTCTTCTCAGTCTATTTCCTTCTCACCCAGGGGATGAATTCAAGTTTTATGAAGATATTTCTATGCTACAGGGGTAAGGATGTAACTACAGAGTAGAATAGTCAAAAAAAAAAAATCAAAGAACCACGAAGACTTGTTTCTTCTCCTTTTCAGGACCTCCTGAAGAAAAATAATGGAGTGGTTTTTTTTTTTCATTTTAACACCTCTATTATCAGTGGCAAAGGTCTTCCTTACAGCAGTTTCAGGAGTAGGAGGTTATTGAAGGACAGTGTAATATAGCACAGTGTTTTCAAGGAAAATTTGTTTTCAGGTACCTGCCAAGCAGCACAAATACATTCGTTCTGGTTATGCTGAACAGCCAGTCAAGCACAGACCTCCAGCAGGGACTATTCTGCTCACTGACTGGTGCAGGGATGCTTTTATCATCTTTGAACATAAGTCACTGGCAAACATTTCTGGTTTGCTGCAGCCACAGAAAAACTTGGCAGTGCCCACCTGGTGCTGAATTACACAGTTCATCACCAGCATGTGGGAAATAGTAACAAGCAAAAACAAATAATTCATGTGGATTGCTTTTCATTATGGTGAAAACGTGATGGAAGCCAAGCACTACTTCAATAATCATGGAAAAATTAAACATTGGGAAATATTTGTAGCCATTCAGTTCTGCTGCACAGCACAAGCAATTGACCTTCACAACAAGAAAACCAGGAGAGTATTTGCAGTGCCAAGTGCAGGTAAAATGTGCTGCAGACAGTCCAGCCTGCCCAGCCCTGGATGACCTTGTTCACACCGTGCCAGAGCTCAGTTTTGGTGGAGCTTTGCAATTTTGCACACTCCACCATGGCAGAATGTGAGTCATTCCTTACCAGAGAAAGAACAGGTGGTTACATGTTTCCTGTTGCTCTGCAAACCTTCCAGCTCCTCCTGCATCAGAAGAGGCCTCAACAAAAAAATAGCTTTGTGGCATTTCCATTTATGAGTTTTCCTTCTTTGAGGACTTCGAGAGGGAACAAGGAGTATTTGTCCTTGTGACAAGTCCTCTCACTATCACTTTTTTTTTTTACCAAGACATTATACTTAAAGCAGTAACCACAAAACCCAAGGAATTCTGTTATTATGCTCAGGCTCTTTATTATCTAATCTACAATCCTTACTTGTAAAGCTACAGCTTTTAGAAGTCTTTCACAATCACATTCTAAGAAAACCACTTTTATTGTTTTGTAGTATATAAAGATATAAAAATTTTTCATTTAAAAGTCAAGTGCTTGGCCTTCCCCATGTTTCTTAGATGAACTATCTTTTTGGAGGCTCTGGGAAACCTTCTAGTACCTTCCAGTACATAAAGGAGCTCCAGGAGAGCTGGAGAGGGACTTTTTACAAGGACAAGGGGGAATGGCTTCAAGCTGACAGAGGGCAGATTTAGTTTAATCACTAGGCAGCAATTTACTTATTCAGAGGTTGATGAATCACTGGCACAGGTTGCCCAGAGAAGCTGTGGGTGCCCCATCCCTGGAAGTGTCCAAGGCCAGGTTGGATGGGGCTTGGAGCAACCTGGGCTAGTGGAAAGTGTCCTGCCCATGGCAGGGGGTGGAACAAAGTGTTCTTTAAGCTCCCATCCAAACCAAACAATTCTGTGATTCTCTGAATGGAAATTTTCCAGACAATAACATTTTTTGTTTCCTGTGCTGATGCCGTGGATGTGATGGCAGACTGCAATCTAACCACTTGCAGTAACCATTTAATGCTTTCATTTTTTTCATTATATGTAATTTGGGACTTCTGGACAAGGAAGTGAGGAGTACATGAACAACCAAAATAGCTAAAAGCTTTGCAATTAGTCCAGTATGTAGTTCAGTGTAATTAACATTAGAATGAGTTTGGATTTATAGATTTTTAAGCCAGCTTCTGATTCAGCTACAGCACTTAACTTTTAAAATAGTTTCAGCATCACAATAATCTCAACATTCCTGCTGCAATGGGGAAACTTTGAAGTAGTTTTCTTTTCAGTACCATCAGTGCAATTAGAATTGCTCTGACAATGCCACAACAATTGTGGAGAGAAGAATGTGGACCTTTGATTTTTTTGTCTATTTGAATCTAAGATCAATTTAGAAGGCCCTTTCTCCCTCTAAAAGCCTCAGGGAATCAGGAAGTTTGACAAAAGAAGTAAAGTAACAAAATGGAGACTTGTTAACTCTCTGCCCCACTATCCTGTGCCACACACAGAGATAAAAGTCTTAAAAAGGAGGTTCATATGTGCCCAGTGGAACATATGGGCACATCTCTAGGCACTCCAACTTGAGCTTCCTTTGAAGATGGCTCTGCAGGAGCTGGAGAGTCCAGGATGCTGGAAACTGTTGGCAAGATAGAAAAGCTCCTTGTACCACTTCTGGGAAAATTAGCTCCTTAAACAGGACTGTAGATTCTTCTACTGGAGCCCTGCAGCTCCTAAACTCACAGAAATTATCAGACCATCCTTTTTCTCTTACTGAGGCTAATCAGTCCTTCTTAGAGCAACAAAGCCTCTGAAAGCAATGCTACATACTGTTCAAATATTTTGCATTATTAATGAGGAGAAAATCACAGTTGCACTTAATGTCTTGGCCCAATTAGAAAGATGAAACAATGCACTAAGACACAACACTCGTACTGCCTTTTTTATGAGCTGCTCATGCAAGCATGAGCTGTGTCCTGATTCTGAACATAACATGGGATCCTTGATTCACACAAACTGCCTTTTATCCAACTTGTCGCTGGATCCGTGATTCTTTTTGCAATACAATTGTTCATTTAGCTGCAGTGGATGCTCTGCTTTGCTGTGCTGTCCTCTGGCTGCCGCAGCCTTCGCTTTTCCCCACAGAGCATCCTTAATTAAGTTACTCTGTCTTGAATCCAGACTGCCAAGGGAGATAGAGCTGGTGCACAGCTTGTATTTGAGAGAGAGAGAGCCAGAAACAAAGACTGGCTTGTCTGGAGAATGGTGCCACCCCCCTACAATAGGAATAGGTCTTCCTATGTGAGAAGACAACCCACAACACAGACTACCTGGCTGTAACTCCCCTGGGAGCAGGACTAGGCTCAAGATATCCAGCCAAACCCCAAAATCTCTTTGGTAATCTGAAGCATGTTTTTAATATAAAACAATGAAGTATTTAATCTGTTTACTGGTTTAATTAGCATGTGATTGTGGCTGGTAGTTTACCCTTTAGGTAGTGGTTCACTGAGAACGGGGAAGTCAATTGCTAAACACACATGTGCAAAGGTCAGACACCGAGTGTGGGAGGAAAGCCAGTGTAGCTGTGTCACTCTTCTGTAGCATGTTGCTAGTGGGTACTCTGAGCATCACAGCCAGAAAGAAGAGAGGTCTGGCAAAGCTCAGACGCAACCAGCAATGTTTGAAGAATTTTGTTGGTGTTACAGAATCACAAAAGCTTTGAGGTTGGAAAAAACCTGATTGAATTCAACCTGTGCCTGATCCCCACCTTGTCACCCAGCCCAGAGCACCAAGTGCCACATCCAGTCATTCCTTGGATACCTCCAGGGATAGGGACTCCACCACCTCCCTGGGAAAAGCAGAGCAGCACCAACCCAGTACAAGGTAAAATGTAAAGCCAGTCCTTTAAATCTACAGTACTGTCACAGGTAGAGCCCCCAGCGTTGTCTCTGGTACCTACCTCCAGCTCACAGCACACAAAGCTCCACATGGCCCAAAAATGTCACATACAAGAGCTGTCCTTCGCCCTTAACCATGTCTGCAAAGCTTTAGCTGGACACAATCACAGTTCTCACATTCTAACTAGAAGTTGTGCAACAAGGGGAGCTGATTAGGTACAATTCAAACAAGTGACCAATTGAGCTCTAATGCTCAGCCACAATTCCTGTAATTCCCAACTTGTTCCTTTGATTGCTATGTTTCCTTGGGTTTTTGTTTGTTTGTTTGTTTGTTTTTTAATTCTTATTTTTTCTTCGTAAACCAAGTGTTAATGAGCCTTGTAAATGGATCTGGAAATGAGGAGCTGTGTCACTTCTTTAGATAAGACAAACACTGTGTGTAAGAGTGGGACTCAATGATCCTTGTGGGTCCCTTCCAACCCAGAAAATTCTGTGATTCTGTGTTGGACTGGAGAGTCTTCTGGCACTCAGCTTTATTCTGTGCTCCCTACCGACTCCATGGAGCCCTATTCACATGATGGGGAGACAATAAGAACAAGCAGGAGTGTCTTGTCAGCCTCACGACTTCGGTGCCAAGAGCCCACCACTGAGAGCTCTCATTAAAGCTGAAAGGACTTGTACAATCTCCCCCGTTATTTAGGAAATGGCCTCGTGAATCTGACAGGTGCCTCCTTCAGGAGAAACAGTGATTACCAACTAGCAGGGCATCAGTCTCAGGAAATGACACATGGAATGGAAAACAAAGATCCTTGGAAAAGAATTTTTCCAGACTTGGTAAGGACCTGCTGGGAAAAGGCAGCTAATCAGGGTGACTGTTAGAGCAGGCAAGTTCAGGTCTGTTAGTTCAATCCATTTATTGGGCTTCTTGGATGCAAAGCTGAACTGATTTGCATTGATTTGCAATAACACAAACTTCCCCAGTAATGTCCAAAGTCACTCAGAAAGTTCAGTACTGTGACTTAAAATATCCCTATGGATTGAGAATGTCCTGTTCTTTTCCTCCTCCCAGTTTCCAATAATTCTGTCCTGGGAAAGATAGCCCTGTACTGCTTGAATTTTAGTGGGAGGCTTCTCAGAGTGGGGCAGATGTGTAGATTTAAAAGGTTTCTGAATGAAATAAATCAGAAGGAGATAAATGAGAATGAACTCATCAGCTTAATAAAAATAATAATTTAGTCACATTACAATTCAGACAGAAGTAACATCCAAAATGGGAAGCAGCATATAATTAGACCTGCTTTCAAGCAGTATCAATGTTTCTAACAATCTGATTAACATAACTGCTTAGTCACTGATGTATGTAAATTTAATGTTTCTATTCTCATTAACGAATTTTGGGAGAAAATGACAAAATATGTTAAAATTAATGCTATACAAGGTAAACCACATAACACTGACTGCACTTTTACCTGCCTAAATCACAGCAGACACACAGATTCATCAGTCAGTGCCACATTTCAGCAGCAGAGCTGTAGGACTTTTGCCTGACCTGGGGAATGAATGGGTTTTGACCCTCGTTTGCACTGAGTGGAGTCTGAACTACCTGTTAGTTAGTTAAGATTCCTGCTAAATCCTGAATAGGGTCAGGATTTCACATCAGGGTTTCCAGGGAAGATAGAATTACAGAATATGATGTTTACAAAGGCTGTTCTGAAAAAGCAATAAAAGCAACCTTGTATATTTTTTTAAGAGCGGAGGAAAGCAGAGGAGAAATAAGTTCATCAGACCAGAGGTGAATGCACCCTACACATAAAATAAACCTCCCTATCTGATCGTTGCATAAGATTAGTCACAATGTGAAAAAAACAAACAAACAAAAAAAAAGCCACACCAAAAAAATAACTAAGCCAATGAACATATCAGATTCTGAATCAAGCAATTTTGCTGGACTAAGCCTAGAATTTAAATGATCTTGTCTGTGGATGACTAAAGGTTACTGCTCTCATAATTCAAATGGGAAAATGTATTCATCAAAAACATATCTATTAGCTTCACAATAGTAAGCACTCTGTGAATCCAAAGAAGTTTCTTAGGAATAGATAATACTGAAGGCTTACCCAGAAACCATATAGCTGCCAATTTTCAGAAACAATTACTCAATTTGCCAGCAAACATATTTTCCTTCAGAGCTTTGGAAGGAGAGGCCTTGTTGTACTAACACATTAATGTTTATGTTTGCAGCTCTATATACTTTGGTATTTTTAATTTTCTGGTAACTTGCCTTGATACAATTTTAGAGATTCTATTAAATACTTCATATAGCAGCCCATTGTAAGTCAATCTCCAACATAATGTACTATTATTTCACATATATCTTTTTCCCCAGCTCAAAAGCATTTCAATAAAGCTCTAAAAGCCCTGGCAATGACAACACAGTGTGTTGTGCATCACCATGGCAATGCTTCAGAAAATAGCTCTGATTTGGGGTCAGAAAGATCAAACATTATATTAGATTGAAAGTACAGAGTTCATCTTGATACAACCTCAAACTATCATGTTCTAACTATCGTGTTCTCGGGTGCTGAGATTCGGGCAGGAGGATTGAGGCAAGAGAAATGTTGGTGGATGCTGAAGGGATTCAGACCTTCAGTAAACAGGACACTTCCAGAAAGTCCAGGAGAAAGATTAAGGTCCAGTTTCCCAGAGCCAGGCTTTCAAAGTTTGAGCCAACCTGCATCAAAAGGCAGGATTGTACTTCAAAAGAAGGAATTTGTCTGTTGCTTCATATATCACTCAGTCTTTCACTTAATTCTTAAATTCTGCACCTGGACTACTCTAGGGAGCTGTGAAACAGCGCTTTGTCCTTGGATATGAAAGTCATCTTCCTCCGTGAGAAAGGAATATGTTACATTGGAAACATTCGTTGATCAGTTCATTTTTCTTTAAAGGAAAAAAAAAGGGGGGGGGAGTCAGGTTTGGGCTCTAAATAAAACAAATAAAACAAAGGGTTTCTGGATCAGGAACGGTCTTGCTTTGCAGTTTGCTGACTTCTGTGTCCCGTCCCTCTCCGCCGCACTGGTGAACTTCTCCACCTGCTGGAACAGAGAAGAGTGACCTGGCTCAGAACAGGAAAACTGGGCTTTGTCTTTCCAGCACTGAAGATCTGATGGAGAACAATTGCACCATTAGCATCACGAGTTGTTTAGCTGGCCGCCTAAAAGGCAACATAAAAAGACTGGTGTGTCTTGCAGACAGAATGGCATAACAGCGAGAAAGGTGGTGTTTTAGTAGAGGGGCTTAGTGGACAAGTTTTGTATGTTGTTTTGTTGTGGATTGGTTTTGCTGGTTTTTTTAAAATCACAGATACTCTCTAAAAGTACAAAAAAAAGCCATGTTCGTGGGGTCAGGGTGGTAAAAGAGCTCCAGAGATTATTTCTTTCTTCTTTCCTCCTCATCTCACAGGGTAGCTTCACCTTTTGATTCAAAGAAAAAGTCATCATTTCAGATTTAGTGAAATTCATTCCTGCCTTTTGTCTCCATGACCATGGACAGCCTCTCTTCATGGAAAGGATCCCTCTTGAAAGTTTCTCCTGATTCTTTCCTGTCATGTTCAGGGCACTGAACCTCCGTGTGCCCCAGCATTAAGAGGCTGTTGTTCTGTGCAGTCAGGAAGCAATCAAGGGGTCAGTGGCATCTGTAGTTACACAAGTGATTTTTTAAGGACTCTTCCAGAACTGGCAACCTGCAGAGGTCAGTTTTCTCATCACAGGGCACAAAACTATGGGCAGCACAGAAAATGGAAGAAGGGTACAAAAAAATAGATGTGGAGGAAGCAGGGAGTTATCACTGGACAGCTATATCTCTCTTGTGTTTTCTTTTATGGTGGCTTAAATTTAAAAATGGCAAATACATGACATGAGAAGAATCCTCTGTGTTAGTTTGGTACCTTGGGTACCCACCCTGAGAAAGCTTGTGCAAGATTTCATCAATGCAAGATGAAAATCAAACTCAGTAAACAAAGAAACAAATGACCTACAAGTGATACAGGGGAGAATTCATCAGCAATATTTAACTTCAGAGTGAGGATGATTCAGATCCGGAGTATATAACAGAGATGTCCAGTTCCTGGAAAAACAAAGATACATTACATTACATTAAAATAGTCACTGGTTCTTCCAAAAGTTTATCTCAAATATTTTCCTCTATAAATACAAAAACAACTAAGATGATAAGTATTCCCCTCAGCAGTAGGTAAAGCTACTTTCCAGGCTACATTCTCATCCAGGTACATCAAATGAGACACGAAAGTGCTCATCCATCAATGTCAGCTTTGTAAAACTAAGAGATTATTTATTTATTTATTAATACTCTGCCAGACTATGACTTCTTCATGGAAATACCAGGATTTAATGTGAGCTTTGCTGTGAATAGAGTTGCAGGATCAGACACTCAGTTTGTTTCCTCCCTCACAGAATATCAGTATATAAACCCCTTCTTTGCCTTACTCAGGATCACAGAATCATGAAATTGTTTGGGTTGGAAAGGACCTTGAAGATCATCTTGGTCCAATCCCCCTGTGTGGGCAGGGACACCTTCCACTAGACTGATTCCACTATAGTTGAGTGGCTATTTGTCTGATTTCTGACAGGACGGGAAAGCTGACAAATCCATTAAATAAGCCATTTCTATCTAAAGCCAAAAGGGAAAGAAAGGAAAGCAAAGGAAAGAAAAGGAAGGAAGGAAGGAAGGAAGGAAGGAAGGAAGGAAGGAAGGAAGGAAGGAAGGAAAAGAAAAAAAAGGAAAGGACCTTATTAGTGAGAAGCCCTTGAAAAATAAATATCAGGGTCCAAAGCCACATAAAGTCTAGTTATTGCCAATTAAAGGTATTGTTCTGGTCCACAGATTGTGCTAACAGCCCTCAGTACTCCAGCTACCTCAGTCCTCTCTGCTTCTTGGCTTATTGAATGTTAAAACCCAGGAGATTTTCCAAAACCAAAGTTCTAACATCAAACATCAGAAAATGGTCCAGGCCCTTTTAATCAGGATACAACTGATGAAACAGAATTTGAAATCCAGAATTTGAACTAGATTTGAAAACCATAGGTGTCAAGTCATGTTGAGTGAGCATCTGCTCACTTTAATCTTTAAACAAGTCCAAGAACTGTTCATTCCATAATTATTATTTTTGAAAAAAAAAAAAAGAGGAAAAAAGAAAGGTTAAAACTAACAGGCAGATATTCCAACCTCAGCCTGCTCCTTTGCACAAAGAAGCTGGGAAGCCCATCTAAATGCATGGACAATCAGATTTCCTTCTGCTTTGCTTCCACTGAGGAGTCCAAAGCAGCCAGACTTTTTTCAATTTTGAAAGTGTTCAGTTAACTTGAAATACTCATTACAGTTAAAATATTCATTTCTATGGGCAGTTCTCTCTGTTCTAGAACATTGGGGGGTTTTGTCTTCAACTCCCTGGATTTAAATAACTTCAGCTAAAGGCAGATTATCTGATAATGGATGAATCACCCCTGGGTCATCAGCAACTGTATCTTCTGAAGTTTGAACTGAACTCCACGTGAATTTTGAAGGAAATTGATGTTTTTCTCTTTCACCTTCCGGGCCTGGTGGTGACAAGGGTGCGACTGTGCTGAGCTGGGACCAAAACAGATAAAACCCAGTGTGAAAGGGGCAGCTGCTGCCACAGAAACTGGAGCCAAAGCCTGGAGATACAGCCTGGAGATACAACCAGGCTCAGCCACGACCAGATAATTAGTCTTTCATTAAAGCTCAGTATCTGCATGTTGGATTATTTCTGGGAAGCAGCTGTCCAGCAAGGAACTGTCCCACATCTCCATGTGAAATCAGCAGGGTGAAAGAACTCAGCACTACAAACAGCCCAGAGTGCACATTACAAAGCCCATTATAAGAGGGTTTTTTTAAAAAATAAGAATAAAATTTCATATGAATGAGGAAGCAAATACATTCAAAATATTTTATATAAGAGGACAAGTATTGTTTGGTTTTTTTACAGAGCCCTAAATACGGCTTCAACTTGCTCACCAATAGAATTCTTTTTGTCTTGTGTGCTTCAAGAAATGTTGGAAAAGTCACCAAATTATTCTGAGGTACAAATTAACCTGAGTCTGAGAGCACACAGCAGTCTTACACTGTGGTTTAAGAAAGAAAGTGAAGAAGAAATCTGAAAGCTTTTGAAATCAGAAGAAGACAAATCTGTTAATCAGACTTTTCCCCATAGTCATACACCAAAAAAAAAAAAATAATAAATAAACATAAAACCCCCTCAGTATTCATTAGAGCTTATCCATCTAGTTTTGTTTTCCAGTTGCCAAGGATCTGAACTTTTGAGCATGGAAATGTGCAACCTTCAGGTCCTTTCATATTAAGACAGAAATGGGAATGGTAATGTCACAAATTCTGTAATATTTATTAAATGTTCAGTGATATGTTTAGAAAAGAACTGTATATTTAGAACAGAAAAATAGATGGTAACGTTCCATGGCCTTCAACAAATTTCCAGAAAATCGAATCTCTTCCCTGCTGGACATTCTTGTACCCTCGTAATACACAAATCCTCAGCTGCAGAATTAAAATATAAAGTTGGCCTCTGTTATTCTATGGAAGGAATAGCCTTAGCTTTTTTAAGATTTATAGCAAATGCAGATTTTTAGTATGGCTGCAAAGCTTCTCACACTTTAGAATAGCAGTTGGCAGTTACCAAACCATGTCCTCACGTTTCACATCAAATTTTCTAAATTGTTTTGGTTTATTTAATGTTCTTCTCAGGGCAAAAGGCTCTAACAAACTTGTTGTGGTTAGGACATGTGCACCTGAATCAGAAAAACAAGATATCATTGTAGCCAAAGCAACCTTTAATATTGTTTGGAGAATTTTTTCTTCCATTTTAGGCATCATGGGCAAGATGAGGGTTTTCAGTTATCATTAAGATTTTTTCTTTCCTAAAAGCAAAGGTTCCTCTGTTCATTTGGAGCATTTCTAACTACTAAAATCAAAGCCTGCAGTATAGGTTCTAATTTGTGAGCACATATGGCTGCTGCCTTAGAAATTCAATTCAGACGTTGATAACAAGAAGTTAAAAATAACGTAGGTCCCAGAGGAAATTATTCCAAATCTTATCTTCGGTCCGTTCCATTTAGAAGGCTTCAGGAAATTATTTTTAAGCATTTTTTTAAAGCTCCAGTGGCTTATGCAAGAACTCCCATTGTTAACCTAGATGGAAAACACTTTTCTATCTGGCATTTGACATCATTAAAATAAAAAAAAAAGAAAAAATCTATTGCTGAGCTTGAATATACAGCTTAAAATTTCATTTGGATTGGTATTGTCCACTGAAGTGCATCCTGTGAACTTATTATCTCCTCATTCCTCTAAATAAAGACCTGAAAAGTCCCAAGGTTTTTTAAGCATCTCTTGCAGCACATGATGATTTGCTGCAAGGTCAGGCCCTAATTGCTGTGTTTGGCAACCTGAACCGAGGGAAATGTTCCCATGTGCTCCTAGGGTCACATTTTACATCCACTCCACCGTAAAAGGGGAACTTTCTGGAAGGAGTGAGCTTCCCCTGGTTCAATCCCAGCCTGCTGGTGCTGCTCAGTGCAGAGCAGCTCAAAGGAGCAGGCAGAAGATGCTGCCTGTGTGGCACAGGGGAGCTGGGCACACCCTGATGCTTGGGGAAAACACCCTATTCCAAGGAAAACAGCTGTAAGAGGGGATGGGAAAGACAACTGGAGCAGCTGACCCACTGTGGCCTCTCCCAGCCTTGCCCATTGTGGGGTATCACGAGCTCAAGACTGTTTCTTTCCAATTTCACATGTGTAAACTTTGCTTGCAGGTGGCTCAGGAAACGTATTATGTAAGTTATTGATCTGGGGTCTATCAGCTGCTAAAAATTTGTGTCTGCCAATGGTGTGGGAGAAAATCTATTCAGGTGGCAGAGCTGGATGACACAATTAACATTCCCAGTTTCTTTAATTTCATCACATCCAGCCCTGATGATGCTACTGCACTGGAGCAACAGTGGCCCAATTCAAAATGACCCTGACAGGCCGTGTTTCAGGTTTGTTGAATTAATAATGTACATTTTCTGGCAGCCACTGTCCCCTGGCAGCCTGTAACGAGATTCTGCTTCTCCAATCGATTCTGCCCCCATTCCCACCCTTTTCTTTCCCTCCTCTGCACCCTGCAGTTACCCATGGAAAAGGCAGAGTTACTCAGAAAGAGTTTTGGGGGTTTTTTTACAGGCTAGTTTCCCCCCTTTTTTTCACTGTCTGTTTACGTGCTGGTTTATTATTCTGGGGTGTCTGTGAGTGTTGAATGCCCTGCTTTGTTACTCCAGTGCTCAACTTCAAAAAAGACCAAAGAGTTCATTTTTTCCTCTCAAATTTCTGACTTTATTCTGATAACAAAAGAGAAAGAGAGAATCTGAACTAAGCCTGAGCTCTTTCTGTTCACTGGGAAATAAACAGTGATGTTAAATACCGCCTTAGAAAAGGCTGAAGTGTTTATCAGTACAGTTCCTCTGCACATAAAGTGAAGATAAAGCAGAATTATAAATGTTTATATAACTTCTCTCTGCAGTGTTTGTCTGTCACAAGCATTTAGAAATATTTCACCCCTAACAAAACCAGAACTAAACATCTCTGTGCCCTGTTCCATCAGCGTGTGAACTGCTTCACACCAGCTTTTAGGATCAATTATTCTGGCATAAAAATCTGTAAAATATGTGTACATTTTTCTTCCACTCTTTAAATACCTTTTAATGCTATTCCCATGGAAACCACTTACAAGCACATGCCTAATGTTTGTGGGTTCAAGCATCATCCAGGAACTTCAAATCCCAAAGACCGTGTCAAAAAGCTGAATTCATAAGGCCCATTCTCAGCAGTTGATACACTCTGATGTTTATTTACTTCATGAGACAGCACAAAGCAGAATTGCTTAATCTAGTGAAGTTTAATGCAGACAAAGCATATTTTAGATCTTTTTCTCCAGTATAATTACTTTGCCTGCAGTACTGTCAGAGGCAGCTGAAGGCTTTTCTAATAGCAGGCAAAATCAGGTTTTGTAACCCCGAAGATGAGAAATACCTTATTTTCAGGCCAGCAAAATTCAGTCTCACTTTGGCAGCAGAACAGCTTCTCCAAAACCAAAGTCCCTCGGTTATCTGTGCATGTAACATCCATTAAAAACCTGACACTTCACAAACAACTCAGAACAAAGCAGGTAGCACCAGAGAAAGCCGATGGGTTTTGATGATTAGCAAAACCTTCGGTTTTTCAAGGGCTCAATATGTCTGACACCCAATTAGAAGCAAAAACAATCTCCCAATTTATTATTTTTCTTAATTATCTGGAAAGTATTTCTAGAAGGCAAGTGACCAATTAGTATGTGGGGGTTATGCACCACAGAAACCACTTGGGGTTTCCACAGGACTGCTAATTAAAGCACAGA
The DNA here is from genome assembly GCF_001604755.1 of Lepidothrix coronata. NCBI lineage: Eukaryota > Metazoa > Chordata > Aves > Passeriformes > Pipridae > Lepidothrix > Lepidothrix coronata. The sequence goes on from NW_016690229.1 coordinate 1,904,185, forward strand.
TAAATGTGATTTATGTCAGTTTTATACCATTGCAACACTATTCATGTCACTGAACTGCATCCAGCTAAACCAAGTGTGTTATCAGGTTGAGGTTCTTTAGGAGCATTTGGAATCAGGTTATTTTTTTAAAACCCTACCCTGTTCTGTGAAGATCTGTTCACAGATAACTTTGCTCCTAACTTTGCCTTTTCATTTTTTCTGTTTCTTCTTCTCTTTGAATGCTTGGTAACCTTTGTACAGCATTCAAGATCCTCACTGCTATCAATTTTTCAGCTCTTCTTTCTGGCTCCCCCTTTAAATTCACATTGCTTTATCTCCTAGCTCTTATCTCCCATTTTACAAACTCTGGATTTACAACAGAGTAATTAAGAATTTGCTTCAGAAAGCTCAAATGAGAAGTAGTCTATAATAAACCCATAAGTTTGCTAAATCTTTGAGTAATAAGTGAATTCTCATGTACTATCCCATAGGATAACAAATAATGAAAAATTTCCTACTCCTTATTTATAAGAAATAATTAATAACAGCTTTTCTCCCTCTTTCCCTAGTGCTGAGGATACCTCTGAGCCTACTTCCTCCAGACTTGCTACTTGTAGTAGAGTTTATAAAGTAGTTCTTGAAAGAATATTTTGGCAACTGGATGCATACCTGAAGAACAAGTAAAAAACCTTCTGCAGCAGTAAAAAATATTCAGCAATTTAGTGGATATCTGCCCATATTTTTTCCTGTGAGGGTGGGGAGGCCCTGGCACAGGGTGCCCAGAGAAGCTGTGGCTGCCCCATCCCTGGAAGTGTCCAAGGCCAGGTTGGACAGGGCTTGAAGAAACCTGGGCTAGTGGAAGGTGTCCCTGCCCGTGGCAGGGGGTGGAACTGGATGGGCTTTAAAGGTCCCTCCCAACCCAAACCATTCCACGATTGTACGATACAATTCTATGACATTCGAAGCAGATTTGCTCAGACTTGGCAGTGGATCCAGGTCGAGCCCAAGCAGGTTGAGCTTATATTAATAAAATGTGCTTTAGGCCTTCTCCATAGGCCTTCTCCATAATCAGCATCCCACTCTCTTTTCTCCCTGTTCCAGGGGAACTGCATGACTACTATTGAAGTAACCACTTTACAACAGCACATTTTCAGACATGGTTTAAGCTGAACAATGAGTCATAAATGCACTAAAGAAGCCAGCTCCCAAAACTAGCCCAGCTGTGCAAAGCCAGCAGTGCCATCCATTGACTGAACTCTGTAAGGCATGTGTTTGTCAGGGGAGAAATATCCACCTGCAGACAGGCAACACCCCTCCATCCTGCCTTCCTGCTATTGCAGATAATTTGCTGAAGTCTCCCTACATCAGAGTCAGGCCCCAAACAAGCTCCTACAATGCCTACTCTCAAGCAGCAGCTGCCACACACGTGAAAGACTTCACACATACAGAGGGAATATCTGTGTTCACACTTGCTGACTCGTGATGGGTGGGTGCTTGTGCCAGCTAATCAGTGTCACAAAGAGAACATGGCAAGTCACAGGGTTATCACATGCCCAGAGCCAAAGAATGGGCTCTTTTCTCCTCTTGAGATCATCTAATAAACACCACCATGAAGCAACATCAGAACCAGGTACTAATGGCACCAGTAATACAGCTGAGAACAGGGCAGCACATGCCAGAGCCCAAAAAGAGGCTCCTTATTTTGTAAGATCTCAAAGCTGGCAACTCTAGACAGAACGTCTCTAGTTTTAGTGGTCCTACTTCACCAAATCACACTTGAAAATGTGACAAAAATCCTTGATAAATGACAGACATTTTAAAAGAATATTCACCATTGTTAGGGATTGTTAGAAAGGTCAGCAGACCAAAAGGCTGCTTCTAACTCTGGGGGTAATGTACAGTGCCCTCTGGCTACGGGCTCATATTATAAGCTACTCACATCTGTTAAATGCCTGTATCAATGCAAGTGATACATATTACTTAAGGTTTAGTCATTCACATTAGTTACAATATTCAGTGTATCTCAAATTCTGGCTGAAAAAAAAGAGCAGAAGACACCAAAGGAAGGCACCTCTCCTCCTGCACCTGCTGCTCTGCTGGTCTCAGAATACTTAGAATCATAGAATGGTTTGGGCTGAAAGAGGCATTAAAGACCATCTCGTTCCAACCTCCTGCCGTGGGCAGGGACACCTTCCACTAGCCCAGGTTGCTCCAAGCCCCATCCAACCCGGCCTTGGGCACTTCCAGGAATGGGGCAGCCACAGCTTCTCTGGCAACCTGTACCAGGGCCTCCCCATCCTCCCAGGGCAGAATTCTTTACTACTATCTAATCTAAGCCTGCTCTTGGTGAGTGGGAAGCCATTCTTCAGATCCAAGAGCAGACATAAGGTACAAGCAGGAGCACCTCCCCTTCTGCCAAAGGCTCTTGCTGCTCTGCTCCTGAGCGTAGAGCAGGCAGAAGTTGAGGACCCCCTTGGTCCCTTTATCCAAGCTTTAAGGAAGTTCACAGAAGGTTTTTTCCCTTATGGCCAATCACATCAGAACCTCCCTGGCAAACTAAAGGTGTATATTCCAGAGCTGCCAGATGCACTCACACGCAGTAAGAGCACAGAGCGTGTGCGTCAGTCCCTTCCAAGGCCGTGTCCCAGCGGAGCAGTGGAACCACCAGCAAGGTGTGGGAACAATTTCCAGTAACCTCAGACAAACAGTGGCTGATGACTGTGTTCAGTAATTCACATCAGCCTTTTCTGAGTGCACTGCAGATTGAATATTGCATTGCCCTGAGCTGTTTGAGCAGAATCTCATTATGGCATTATGCACTGAGTGGTGGAAAAGAGGGAATCTGCCCTTGGCTGTTACTTGTTTCAACTAAATGGACCGACAATTTGCTTTACAGTAATATCAGGAAGGAGCAAAGGGCAGGAAAATCTGCCCTTGAGAATGTGAGTTATAGGCTGCTACAAGAGGATGTTATCAATTATTTACGGCTTTTAAGCCTCAAGGAGAAGAGGACAATTGACTTTTATAGTGCTAAAACAATTTGAAATTGCTGAACATTTAGAAAAACAGATACAAATCATATAGAATCACAGAATGGTTTGGGTTGGAGGGGACCTTAAAGATCATCTCATTCCATCCCCTGCCATGGGCAGAGACACCTTCCACTAGACCAGGTTGCTTCAAGCCCCATCCAACCTGGCCTTGGACAACCTTTTTCCTAATTGTCTTGAGCAGCCCTTGCCTAATTTTTATCAAGTTGTCATGAAGCTAAATTATCATCAGTACAGTAGAGAGAGGAATCAAAAATGAAATCTAAAGAAGAAGGTTTTAGATCTAAAGAAGAGTCTCTGTGCAACTTTGAAAGTCCATGGGAATCAGATGAGATGTAAAACACCTTGAGGAAGCAAAGCAGTTTAAATGCTCAGCTTCCAAGTTCAGCTCCATAATTTTTTGCTTTACAAAATACCCCTTTTACCCATTTTAATGGCAGCAGATATTAAACAGAACTCACTAAACAGCATCATTTTACATCCCTCTCTGTGTTTAGTAATCAACACAAGACACTGCACTTTTCCCTGGGCTACTCAACTTCATGTTGTTTAGAAGTTTCAAAGCTCTTTCCCAGAGGTGCAGGTCTAGAGCAGACACCTCTGCTTGGAGTGGGCGGCACTGAATGATAAATACAGTGGGTTGCACTGAATGATAAATAAATAGCCATCAGAAATCTTACCCAAATGCCAAACCCCAGGTACCTGAGTGAATTGTTTACACTTCAGTGCAACATAAATATCAATCTAAGGGTAGAGAATGGTAAATTCTTCCCAGACCTGATTTATGCAAACTTTTCTGGATACCAAAAAAGGTGACTGGAGTTAAATGTTAAAGTCTGTCTTCAAACTTGGAATGGGTCGCTGATAAGCACATCTCAAGGAGCACAGCAATTATTCCTCCTCATATGTAACCCAGTTACTGCAAGGTGAGAACAGCTGGTGGCTTCTGTGAAGGAAGCTGTGTGTCCTCAGTGTACACAGGGACAGGCAAAAAGACCAAGAGCTGTTTGGACATGGAGCCAAGTTACCCTCCACATCAGGGTGAAACACATTAGTGAGTGCCGAGGAAGCTGCTTCTGCTGTCACCCCCTGCAGTTTAGCTGGTCTGCGAAAAAACAACCTTCCTGCCTTGCTGGGGCTGTCAATCCCATACCCAGCAGGAGATGTTGGATGTGATTTACACTCACACAGAACCGAGTGGCTACACATCACACAAGCCAGATGAAAAATCACCTCATCAGAAGATTACTGGGGAGGATCTTGCGGAGAGGAGAATTAATGCTGCTGACTTGTGTCAGCTACAAGACAAAGATCCAGAAACAACTATGAGAACTCCATAAGAAAGAGAGGGACCTTCAGTGCTCAGCAGCAAGTCTGCTCACACACATGTGCACACAGAATCAGCAACAGGTGCCATAAATACAAGCAATATGGATATTTTCACCTTTGTTTTCTTCTGGTTTTACTTTACACCCCTTTTTTGCTCAGCAAGACTAAGAAGTCAGAGTGAGAGCTGCTTAGTAGGTGAAATTCACCTTTGGGCAGAGGATCCCACAAATCATCACATAAATGGCCTGATTTTCTTTATAAAGGATTTCGGTTGAAGCCACAGCTCCCCTTGCTTGGACAACCATGGAAGTTCCCACACCTCTCCAGGTCAGGGAAAGGAAAGAGGCCCACACAGCCCCATTCTTCAAGGATTTGGAGATAAATAAAGTAAATAATTCCCCCTTTGCAGTCCTGTTTAAGATTTCTCTTACCCTAAATTCCTCTCACAGACAAAAATACTCAGGTTGGTTTCCTTTTGATTTAGCTATCCTGGCACTGCAGACTTTTCCCATTTGAATAGAAGATACCAAGTTTTCACTGGTTTTGCTTGAGAAGAAAGATGTCCCTGAAAGCTGACTGTATGTACTTGAACACTCATGACACAAGAATTTCCTAATAAAAATGTTTATCAACTGCATATGGATATTCCTTTCCTGATATAATTTTAATTCTTATTCATCTCATCAACTAGCCACATTATCTCACCTTCATGATTTAAACACTCCTGGAACATGATGTGAAAAGCCAATGCACTAAAGAACTAGGTCACTTAAAACTAGTTCATATGCCATGCCCTTAATTTATTATAGTATGAAAACATTTACCTTAGGTCCTTTTCTGAACGACGTTCATGATCAGCTCCCAGCTTCTCTCATTATATTTATATACATGGCATTACTACATTTGTATTAAAGTTAAATGAGACAGCTTCCAGCACGCAGAAGCAATTGCCTCCCTCTCTCACACAGGAACCAATTCTTATGTGTCCATTAGAAGACATTATATTTTGGAACTAGCACATTCACGATCCCTGAATTATTTGTAGATTAAATGATTTGAAAAACGTGTAATGAATTTGCTCTCATGCAATTTATAAAACTTAGCAGACTTCCAAGATTTCTTCATCATCAAAACATCCTTGTAGTTTGACTAAGACATTCTTACATGCAGGCTGCTACTGAATTACTAATCAAATTTATCCCTACAAATGGATTTAACTCCTGACCTATAGTGCTCATTGCAGAGTCCCACAAGCGTCAGGGGCAGAATTTAGCTTGGTCTCTTGGCAAACCACAGATTGAACAACTCTGCAACATTGATTTCCAGTTACAGAAATTGCACATTTCAGTTCTATCACTGTTCCTGCAGAGCTGACAAACCCAGAGAGATTTTGACTTCAAAAAGTCAAATTATGGAAGGGAAATTATTATCTAAGAGGTTTATAATAGATACCTTTGCTATATCACTGCATCATACACATTCTGATAAAAGCATGACAAACATTTCTGACAAATTATACAGAATGGCCATTATGGAAAAGTCTTTGCCTCACAGGAATCCAAATGCGTCTTCTGGTGACATTATACTTACTGCCTCTTTGGTGTCTCTCAGCTCATTTCCCAGCTTTCCACTTACTGATGATAAACAGTAGCTGCAATGGCACAAATAACACAGAACCAGAACAGCACTATCTGGCCGTTGGAAAATTAAAAAAGGAAAATAATAGTAAACTGCATGAGTTGTACCTTCTCCCCTTTGTCTTAGTTACAGTGAGCACAACAGAGTTAATGTCTTTTTCCCCTGCACTTATAAACCATCTTCCCATTAAGGTATCTTGGCAGTGTTTGCTCCTTTTTCACTGAGCATATATCACTGGATGTTTACTATATTGTTCCTTCCTGCTTCTGAGCAAAACCACCCACTGAGATTTTGGAGACAGCAGCCAGACAGACTGTACACATAAAACTGCCAGCCTTAATGCTTTTATGCCTCATTAGCTGACCTCCTGCTCCTTTCTGCACTTGCCCAGGATTTCTAGATGTCCAGCAGCAGTGTAACACATCTCTCATGGGAGAGCAGCTCTGTGGTCTCTGTGCCACAATGGATTACAATACACCACAATAAATTAGATACACCAGACAAACTCAGGGAAGTGTCCGTGTCCATGTGCAGAGTCCAGAGGTGGCCTGTGACAGTGGAACTTCACTGACATCTCCTTCACTGAGACCAGAATTAATTCCTGAGATTTTTTATTATTCAGAAAGAAAAGGGACAATATTGTAGTGTGGTCTTGCTTAAAGCACTGCCACAGTAATATCATCTGTCTGCTCAGGTAGTTCTGGTGTGTAAACAGTCATGGAAAACACATTAGCAAATTGCTTTGGAACAGTAATAAACATAATAAATAGATGAAATTGTGTTCTAAGAAAGTATTTTTCTACAAAGCATTCAGAGAGAGACCAGATCTGTGAAGCAAGAACTCAAGGAAAAACACCCTAGAACTGGCAGTCCTGTTGATTATACCCAGAAGAGACTATTTCAATACAAGCAAAGCTCTCCCCCTCTCTTCCTCCAAGATCCTTCTTGAAACCCATCTGTTCTGTGGTGCACTGTACTTAACAAGAGCCTCCCACCACGCTGTTCCAGCATGGTAACACTCAGTGTTGTCCTGTGCAGCTCCAGTTTGTACTCCTAAAGCACGAGTTCTTCCGGAGGGAAGCCCTCCTGTTTATGGGACACAGTTATCCCATTGTACTCAGGCCTCTATGGTTCCATCGCTGCAGAAACTACAGCGTGGCTGAGGAGGGAAGGCTTTGCAGCTGGGCAAAGAGCAGGATTTTATTGCTGGGGTTCAGCACTGAGGTGCAGTTTGAGGACATTAATGCAGTTAATGTGATATTCACCCTTCCCCCCACAGGGAGTGTGTGTGATGGCACAGAGCCATTTCGGAAAACTGCAGCCATGGCAGCTGTGACAAAGTCGTGATCACAGGTATGAGGGTACCCTCTGCAAGTTCACTGGTGACACTGATCTGTGGGGCTGTCACACACTGGAGGAACAGGATGGCATCCAGCAGGACCTGGACAGGCTTGAGAGGTGGGACTGTGCGAAGTTCAACAAAGCCAAGTTCAAGGTCCTGCGCCTGGGTCCAGGCAATCCCAGGCACACCTGCAGGTTGGGTGAAGGATGGATTGAGAGCAACCCTGAGGAGAAGGGCTTGGGGCATTGGTGGGTGAGAAGCTCAACATGCCCCGGCCATGTGCATTCACAGCCCAGACACCCCCCGTGTCCTGGGCTGATCCCACAGCGTGGGCAGCAGGTGAGGGGGGGATTCTGCCCCTCTGCCCCACTCAGATGAGACCCCATCTGCAGTGGGACCTCCAGCTCTGGGTCTCCAACATAAGAAGGATATGGAACTGCTGGAGCAAGTCCAAAGGAGGCCATGAAGTTGGCAAAGCTACTAGAGCAACCCCCCTATGAAGTGAGACTGAGAAAGTTGGGACCTGGAGAAGAGAATGTTGTGTGGAAACCTCAAAGGACCTCCCAGTTTCTGAATGGGCTACATGGAAGCCAGAGAGGGACTCTTTGTCAGGAACAGGAGTGACAGGACAAGGGGGAATGGCTTCAGGCTGAAAGAAGGGAACCTGACACCCCAACAATCCCACCATGTCCCTGAGAGAATTTCTCCAAATGCTCCTTGAGCTCTGCCAGGCTCATTCCCTCAGGTCCTGTCACTGGTCACTAAAGACTTGTTCAGCCTGGAGAAGAGAAGATTCAGGGTGACCTAATTGTGGCCTTCTAGTGCCTGAAGGGAGCCGACAAGAAAGATGGAGAGAGGAGGGTCTGAGGGCACTTGGTCTGTTCAGCTGGAGAAGAGGAGGCTGAAGGGAGACTTCACTGCAGTTACAACTTCCTCGGGAGGGGCAGAGGAAGGGCAGGCACTGAGCTCTGCTCTGTGGGGACCAGGGACAGGACCCGAGGGAACGGCTGGAGCTGTGTCAGGGCAGGTTTAGGTTGGATATCGGGAAAAGGTTCTTCCCCCAGAGGGTGGTCGGGCACTGACCAGGCTCCCCAGGGCAGCGGGCACAGCACCAAGGCTGACAGAGCTCAAGGAGCGCTTGGACAACGCTCTCAGGGACAGGGACAGGACTCGACGATCCTTGTGGGTCCCTTCCAACCCAGGATATCCTGTGGCTCTGCGACTATTTACAAGCCCCTTGAGTGACACGGAAACGGCTTCAAACTAAAAGAGGGTGCGGTGGAAGGTGCCCCCGCCTCACGCAGCCCCGCGAACGGGGCCGCTGCGGCTTTAAGGAGGCGGGTTTGCGGTGTGTGTGGGGCTCGTCATGCGCGCAGGGCCGGGGCCGCCCCGGTGCCATGAACAGCCATGTACCGCCTGGCCCGGCTGTGTCCCCGCCTGTGTCCCCACAGCCCGCCGGGCCCCGCCGGGCCCCGCGTCCCCCGGCCCGCCTGGGCCGCGCTCCGGCCGCCGGTGCCGCTGCCGATCCCCCGGGGATGCGCCGCCGGCAGCTCCGCCAAGGTACGTGAGGGGGGCGAGGGGGCGCCTCTCGGTGGGGAGCGGGCGAGCTCTGGGTTAAAGCACAAAATGCCCCGACTTCCAAGCGTTTTTCGGGTTTTTTTGGGGTGCCTTTAGAAGTTCGGTCCCACCCATCCCACCCCCCCGACCCGGGGCCATGGGATCATTAGATCGTGTTTATCCCCGGTTTCTGTAGGGGACGGGGAGCTGTTTTACGCCCGCCGGTGCCAAGACTGTGAATGTGAGCTTTCCAATACGCCTCGTTTATAGTTTTAATTTCTGCATTTTAATTTGCAGGGTGATTTCTGTAGCCTCGTTACAAAGCGTAACAGGATGTTTCAGACGCGGTTTCATGCCTTAAATCACCGAAATTATGTGAATAAAATTGTGTTTCTAGCAGAAATACTGCAGCAGCAGCAGCTTTCTTTGCTAAGCTGTGCATTATTCAGGGCATGACCACCCTGGGTGGTCCAAATAACATCTGCTGAAGTGATTCTATTTTAACGTCTTTCTTCAATATCATTCCAAAATTGCCTGGTGTGTGAGACTGGGAACAGGAGTGAATTGGAATGGACTTGAATGATGAGAACAAGCATTTTTTTAGTACATATGATCCATCGGTACCACAGTTCCCCTGAGGCTCATGTACCTCTGTAGTTTGTCAGATCCTGTTTTCTCAGCAGCTTTCTGAGGAAAATCCACGTTTGGCTCCTTAAATAGATAACGACCATCTTTGTTCGTATGAAAAATTCACTGTAAGCTATTAAATTTTAAAATACCATTCAAACCATGCTTGGCTTTTAAGAAAATGATGCTGTAGAATAAATGAGTGTTCTTGACTAAGCATGTGGCAGTGATTGAATTGTTGGGACAGCTTTTGGCAGAAGGTATTATGAAACTATTCTGTTATTCAGATAGTTCCATTCAGTAACTCAGTATTTAAGTTTTACAAGCTGGGAGTCAAAACAGCATTTTTCCCTCCTCCCCAGTAAATAATTCCTTCCTATAATAACACTGAAGAATAAGAGGGTGAGTTCTGAAACACAGTGAAGCAGCAGCCATGGAGTACAGCCATGGAATCTAATTCCTTCCGGGGGCTGAAAGTAATTAGAGTGTTTAACTATGAATCCATTCTTTTCCTTAGTGAGCTTGCTTAAAAAATGGTTTTGAGTGGTTTTTTTCCTCATTTGCCAAATCCTGAGGCTTTTGTGGCAATGCTTTCTTCCTGTCAGTATTTCTTCTCTGGCAAGCACAGGGGCTGTCTTGTTGCTATCAAGAGTGTCTGATTTCAGTTTGCTTTGGGGTCTGTTTAGTGTGAAGTTTTGCACTTTAAATGTGCCCAGATTAAAAGCTGTCAATCACTTCTACTCTGACAAACATTTTCAGTGCAGTTGGGCTCTTCACACCAGCCCTGGCACGTCCCTGTAGTTGTTGTCTACACCGTGGCAACAGAATTGCTCGTTGCTGTCAACACTTGCAGTTCCGCAGTTCTTCCTTTTATCAGCTGATCTACACAGGGTGATTTATAGGAACTTAAACACTGGATCTCTTCCACCAATGAGTTATTACTAAGCCAGCAGCAGCCTGGTATCAGGTTGGCTTCCAGTGCCACCAGCTGCTTAGCCCTGGAATAAAAAGCTGCGTTCCAAGAATTCACTGCAGAAAGCTGAGCAGTGGGTGTAAGCAAGGGGCTCTGCCACCTCAGTCTCATCTCTCAAGCAGTTGTGTGGGTGTGCCTCCAAACACATTTGGATAAAATAATCTGATTTTAATTATGAAAATTGAATTATGCAAGAACTTACACCAAGCTCAGTGTATCCCTTTGATAGGAATACTTGGGAAAAGGGACCTTGCCTGGGCTCTGCCACAGGCATCTGCTCTGCTGATGTGAAAGAGCAGAAGTGTGTTACTGTTTTCCCAAATCACTGTTTGCAAGACACTGCTTTCATTATTTCACATTGGTTCAACTGACTGGAATATGATCTTGTGCTTAATACTAATAAATACTTTTAATTGTTTACTCTTTAGGATGCACGTGAACCCCCCAGATACACAGCCACTGATCCCAGTGGTGAGAACAAGAAACTCAACAAATCCCAGCAGCTGAAACAAGTTTTTAAAGAATATGGTGCTGTAGGGGTTTCTTTCCATGTTGGAATTTCATTAGTATCTCTAGGAATCTTCTACCTGGCTGTGTCAAGGTGAGGTTTGTACAGTTGTCTGTTGCCTCAAAGTAGTGGTTTGGCCAAGAAAAATATATTAAGCATTGTGCTTATTCCTGGCAGGAGACATGTACCTTATGTCTGTAGGATCTATACACAGTAACCTGAATTTTGAGTGTGGATGGGTCCATAAGTGGGTCTGATCTCCCATCAGCCATGAGAGAAGTTGTGCATGATATTTTTGCACAGGTTTACCATCAGTGAAAACAGCAGAGACTGCACCAGAGTAACTGAACAGAGGAGAGAATGTCTTTGTTTGGCAGAGATATCTCTTGTGCTCACACAGTGCCATGGTCTGTAGAGATAGAGCCATGCAAAAGCATTGGGGCTTAGAGATAAACTTATTTTTCTGGGTGTTGAACACAGTTTCTGCAGTTGAACTGCGGGAAACAACAGCCACTAAAACAGGATTAGAGTAAAAAGAACATGCAGTGTATACAGCAATTGTGTGTGTGGCTTTGGTGGGAATGCATCAGGTACAAATGTCTGCTGAGCATGAGGTATTTCAGCTGAGGAGACAAACATTCCCTGCTGCTTCCTCCTGACTCCAGTGGGAATACAGGAATTTCTCCCATTTACTACTTTGTGGCACAGGGTGACAATGAACTCCCAGTTAAAAGGTGCTGTACTGGCAACTGAAGGGAGAAAAGTCACACTAACAACTTCTTTTGAAAAATTGCTCCAAACACAGGACCCTTGATGAAAGCTGCTATGTATATAGAGAACTAAAATATTCATGCATTTGGTGGATAAGGCTCATTTGAGATCGATACTACTTCCTTCACTTGCTAGATTTTAGATAAGATACTTCTCATTGTAGCAGCTTTGTACCCCTGTGTTAGAACACTCCAAGCCCAACAACAGGTACCTCATTTGGTTTGCATTATTCTATGTTTAAGTGATAAATTTCCTTCAGAGACAGGATAGACTTTATTGTGAAATTTGGAAAGGCACATTTCCAACACAAATTCACACTAACTTTTTGAAAATCCCTGTATGGAAAAATAGATTATTTTCTCTCCAGAGGTTGAGCTGAAGGGTTGGAACTAGATGATCTCTAAGATCACTTCCAGCCCAAACCATTCTGTCATTCTATCAGTATTTTCCATGCACGTGCTGCAACTGTACATTTGGAAAACTGAGGAGATATTTGACTTCACAAGGAACTTGCCAATTTAAGAAAAAAATTGAAATCGGGAAATACTGCATGTGTTGTTGATACAGAAGTAATTTAAGCTGTTACTGCTGAAATAACCCATTGTTTTCAATATTTAACAGCATCTACTTTGCACATCAATTCCAGAGCTGGAACTGTGCCACGTTAAACTGCGCTTTATATTTTAAAAAATACAAACCTTAGAATTAACTAAAGGAGTCTTGTTCTCTGTCCCCCCAGTGGTGTGGATATGACTGCAGTTCTCCTGAAGCTTGGTTTCAGTGAATCCTCCCTGCAGTCCAGGATGGCTGCAGGCACCAGCACCTTTGTCCTGGCCTATGCTGTGCACAAGTTGTTTGCTCCGGTCCGGATCAGCATCACGGTGGTTTCTGTGCCCTTTGTTGTCCGGTACTGCCGCAAAATCGGGTTCTTCAAACCTCCTGCCTCCAACCCGTGATGATTTGTCACTGGATTTGGGTTTTTAAATGCTCCATATCCACAAAGTTTCTTTAAAAGACTTCCTTGGATTCTGTGTTCGTGCTGACCTCACCTTGCATTTCTGACTTGTTCTTTCAGGTAAATGTCACTGTGAAAAACGCTATCCTTACCTTCTTTCCCTTTTGCCACCTCTCCTTCGGAAAAACCTGTTAAAATGGTGTCTGGTTTGCACTGCAGCTGGTAGTATAAATGCTTTACAACAAGCAGTCTCTTAACACATCCTGGGGCTTTACAATCTTTCTTTTTGGGCCTTAATTTCTTTCCTTGTCAGAACTGAGTCTCAGCATTAGTTCATTACTGTGTAGCTGAGAAACAGTAAGATTCTCTTTCCAGTAGAATAATATCCTACTACACAGGTAGTTCTTTTGGTAAGGGTTTATATTGGAATCTAAAGTTGCAAGTGGGTGTTTCTTTTGTTAGAAGAGGGTTTTATTATGGTCTGTCTTGCATTACAACACATACACTGAACTAACTTTAGTGGGAGTACCCCTGTGATTAATTATTGCAGTGATAATTGTTTTAGCCAAAATAAGTGGTGCACTGGTCTGGAACTACACCTCCATTGTACTGCTTCCATATTCCAAGATTTTATTGTTTGAAAACGTGTTTTATTTATAGGCTGGGAGCTGGTCTTACTGAACTGCTTTACTTTAATTTTTTTTATGCCTATAGACTCAGAAGGGATCTTGAGTCTACTGAAATCAGTGTAACCAGAGTTACCTCCTATGTGAACATGCTCCAAAGAGAATCAAGTCAGAGACAAGCTGTGGTGTTTTAATGCCTTGAGATCTGGCTTTGTACTGGAAACACATTTTTATCTTAAAAGTAACCCAAGCAGTTTCTGCTCCTGGGGAGGAGTCTTAAACCTGCACCTGAAGTCCAGACATTCCAATTCATGGCTTCTGAGGAACAATTCCTATGGTTTTGACTGAGACTGGTGAATGTACCCATTAGAGCTGCTTTTCCTTTCCTTATTCTATTTTTCTGCTTTTCCTTCCACTTCTATTAGAATGTAGATACACATGTGCATTTTCACATTCCACCTTCCAACTAAAGACTGAATCCCAAAACTGAGTAGTCAGGGTAACATTCTGGGGTAAGCCTGGCTTTGAGACTCAGAACTGTGCTGGTGTGAGACAGGCTGAGCCAGATCTGTGGTGTTTTGGACCTGTTCCTCCTTCCAGGTCTTTTCACCTTCTCTTTGTCCTTACACTGGCCCCAAGGTGGCTCTGACACATCTGCCCATAGAGGAATTTGATTAAAGTAAAAGAGAGGAAGTTGCCCTGGTGATCATTTTTTTTTCTGAAATTTAGTGAATTAAGAGGAAGGAATCATGAGATGAGGATGAGAGTTGGCTGAGGGAGAGAAAAAGCAAATAACTTCTTGTTATGAGCAGCCTATTGCCATAAAATTAAATTGCACCTTAACTCCTTCCTCACATAGAAAGTCCAATCCAGAGGCAGGTTGGATGCACTGAAGTTCCCCAGCTCCATCTGTACAAAGATAACAGAATTCCAGAATAAGTATGAGGCAGCCTTGTTTTCTTCATTTAGAATCAGATCTGATAAGTCTGTTTTGTCTTAAACTTGAAGGAATAGTCAAAGCTTGTTCTTTCTCAAAAATCACATGTAAAGCTGGAATCAATTAAAGCAAATGTACCTAAAAGTCATTAGAAGACACCAGCACTAATTTTCTTGCTGTAAAAACAAACAGCTTCATATAAATTATGACCAGAATTCAGATTACTTAAAATAAAGATGGTTTTATAAACTACTACCAATTTGTTTAGATGAAGTGGGTTTTTTGCAAAGTATATTTTAAATTAATTTGAGAATATATTTTGAAATGCACCTTACATCAAACCCACAGTTACCTGGATTTCAAGTATATTAAATATTCCACAAGCTTCAGCTAGAAGTCAAGAACTTTATGTTGCAATTAGAGTGTAAGACAACAGCCAAATAATAATAGAAGAATTCCAGAATGAGGCAACCTCATTTTCTTATTTAGAATCAGTTCTGCTAAGTCTGTTTTGTCCTGAACTTGATAGAACAAGCTTTTACTCTTCCTTCTCTTTCTCAAAAATCACATGTAAAGCTGGAATAATTTAAAGCAAATGTCATTACAAGGCACCAGCACTAGAGTTTTCTTGCTGTGAAAAGAAACAGCTTCATATAAATTATGACCAGAATTCAGATTACTTATAAAGATGGTTGTATAAACTACTGGCAATTTGTTTAGATGAAGTGTTTTTTTTGGCAAAGTATATTTTAAATTAATTTGAGAATATATTTTGAATTCTAGAATCCTTGCTTGTAAAAGGATCATTTTTTTAAAAGCGTTTGTAAAATAGTGAAGATGACATTGAAGTCTTATAATGAAAATACAATAAATTGCTTTCTCTTAGTTTGCATGAAGTGTTTTACTGGAAAATAGTTGGTCTGCAGATTTTGGTGGCAAAGGTCCTGACCCTTGGTACATTTTAAAGAATGTCTTCCAATGCCAGACGTTAATATGACATCCTATTTGATAACAATTCTTTCCAGACCTTTCTCTTACAAGTGCTTGCAGATCATGTTGTGTTTGAATGAATTCATTTAAGAAAGGACAAAGCAGGCTAAAGTCTAAATAAATTAACAAGGTAAGGAGCAACACCTTTGGTACTTACCTTGTAATCCTGATTTGGGATTGAGGGATAGTAATTCATGCTAATTTAAGATAGTACTTAAGTGCTTTTTTTCCATTAATGCAGTTTCTGTTAATTAAGTGTACCTGCTTGGTGGTACCAGCACTCTGAAAAGAACTTTATACCAGCTTCCTTTTTGACAGAGGTGGGAATTAAACTTACTCAGTGACCACAGAGGAGGAGTTCAGCTGTGCTGCTGTTAGAGACAACCAGTGCCACAAGGAACCCCACCATGCTGGCTGCAGTGTAACAAATCTTTATTTCAAAGTTGAGTGCTCACATTGAAAACAAACTAGAGACAAAAAATATCTGACACATCATTTTTAAAACGCTTGAGAAATGCATTCAACTCTCTCAGTCTCAGGTTACACCACAGTTGAGACACCCTTAGCAGCCCAGGAAGCGAGGAGCAGGTTCCTCCAGGATATTGCACTGTTCAATGAGCCAAAGCAACAACTTCCTCTGGTTGGAACAACAAACCATTACCAGCACTGACCACAAGAGCCTTGAACAGCTTAACACTTACATCAAACCTGGCCCACAAGTACCTGGATATCAAGTATATTAAATATTCCGCAACCTCCAACTGGAAGTCAAAGAACTTTATGTTGCAATTAGAGTGTAAGACAACAACAAGGATTCCAATTGCCATTAGATTCCGAGACCTGCTTTTTCTATTTGTAAGCATTACAGTAGTCACAGTACAAGACTCCTCTTGTTGATCCCATGAGGTCCTCCTAAAACTACGTTTTGGACGGGGCAGCAACATCACTCTTTCTGCTGCTGGGCATCTTTGTAGAGTTTGCCGTGATCCAGGGATGGAGAAGAACATCCTTCAGGGGCAGTCGATGGAATGGGTTGTGCTTCAGAAGCTTGGAAATTAAATCTCTCGCACCTTCTGTTACAAATGGAGGAAACTTGAACTCCACCTAAGAAATAAAGGACATTAAAGATGAGGGAAAAGTTCTTTGGCAATAACCAAACTACAGAACCAAAGATGAGATCAAATAATTTCATCGTAATCCTGAACAAGGCTCTCGCTGCTTGCAGAAGTATTTGTATAGTTGTGTATATTTTCAGCCTGCTTCAAACAAAACTAGTTTGCTGAAACCTTTCTGGGGTATGCAACAGGAAAAGTTACGTATTTTTAATAACATCTTGAATGTTAAATATTCATTTTATCAATTAGAAAAGCTGTTAGAAGGTGAGTTGCTTTATGAAACATAGAAATTCAGATGTAGGCAGAAACAGGGTAGAACCAAGGAAGCAAGACAAGGTATCTTGAAGTCTCTTTATAGTCATTGCACTATGACTGAAGACAGTTTTGGGGATACAGTTTTACACAAATCATGTCATGCTACAGTTCTAGTGAAAATACATCTGTCATTCAAAATTTCTAGAGCTGAAAGGCAACTTGTCCAAATAAGCACTGGCACTTACCCTGGAAATAGCTCTGTAGGTTTCCTGATATGTTGTTGCTTCAAATGGTGGTTTCCCTACAAGGAATTCATAGCACAGAACTCCCAGGCTCCAAATATCCACCTTTTCATCATGTGTTCTTCCCTCAATCATTTCAGGAGGCAGATAGTCTAGTGTACCACAGAGAGTTGTTCTCCTGCAGGAAAGTCCAAGTTAATCACTGATTATGGCAATTATAGGATCTATTTCCAGAGCCAGATAAAAACTAATGCTGACCATCATCAGTACCTCAGTATAGTCCACCTGAATGGGCTCAGCACCACCAGAATATCTGGCAAAGAACTGCCAGCAGTACATTTTCTCCTATCTCAGTCCCTGCAATCACTTTCCTTTCTTCACCTCACCTGCGAGAACAAATACAGTCCTCCTTTTTTAGGTGCAATTTCACACTCAGTGGGAAATAACCATATTGCCAGTGTTGGTCTGTCATCTCAGAGACCACTGTAACCCTACACCCAACCCTCTTTCAGGGTCAGCAAGGTTTGAACTGTTGAAAAAACAGGATAACAACACTCCTCTGCTACACCAGTTCACTATTAAGACCTTTGTTGTGGTAACATTTTTTCCCAGTATTTTAAGAAGTTCATCTCCATTCCACAACTGTGTGACACAAAAACTGCTATTTTCACTAGAGAAAGATTTCACTACATTGAATTCTCACCTAGAAGATGGAGCGTGCACTGACCATCCAAAGTCAGCAATTTTTAACTCTCCATTTGAGCCAAGCAGCAAATTTTCTGGTTTGATGTCTCGGTGAATAACACTTTTGGAATGACAGTACGAGAGGGCATCTGCTAGTTCGGTGATGTACTGTGTTGAGAGAGAACAATCTTTAACAAAGACATTGTCACTAGAGTTTATCTGGCTGCAGTACAGCTTTTTCTAGGCATAATTAGTAGTGTTAAGTTAAAGCAATTATTCCTTAAACCCTTGAAATCTGGCAATACAGGCTGTGCCTGAAGTGACCAAGCACTTGCAAAATCAAGCAGTTGTGAACATACATTATTACACAGCACTAATGTAACTGTGTTCCCAACTTATTCCCTGTTACAAGCCCATATGCAAACCAGATCCAAGGAATCTCAGTGTCATAGCAGAATACAGAACTTTATGTGAAGAGCTGGCTTTATACTGCAGATATTCCAGCTACTAAAAGTGATGTATAGGAAGCTGGAACAACCTACTGTAGCAGTTCTTTGTTCATCAAACTTAGTGAGCTTCTGAAGTTCTTTGTAGACTTCTCCACGAGGTGCATACTCTAGGATCAGGTAGACTCTGCTGGCATCATGGAAGTAGCCATATAATCTGAGAATGTTGGGGTGCCTGCAAAGAGATTTAAGTGTTATTCTGAACAAGGTATTTGTCCAAAACCTTTAATTTCCCTTTCCTGCCTCCCCCATTTCAAGACCAGCACGGGAACTTCATCTCATAAGTGTTCCTTCAGCTCACAACAAATCAAGAAGAGCTTCATAGCAGAGAGATGGTGTTCACCAAAGCAGCAGCTTAGAGTCCCTACTGGAAGCAGCCAGCCAAGAGTTTGGCTAATTCTTGTCTTCTGAACATAATTTTCTACAGCAGCTGGAAGACTAATTACCACTGAAGGTGCCAATTCCTATAGATTTGGGAATTGAAGCTTAAGTATTTTCTGTGAAAACTCAATTTCTTCCTATTTTCCAGGAAGCAGAACACCAGAAACAAGCTCAGACTCGAGAAATTGCAGCCACATAAATCCAAGCAGCATTTTTATAATAGGAAGATTTGTTACCAGAAGTCACTTCATTGCAAGGCAGACAAAGGTAAATTGTGGTGCAGAAAGGCAAAAATCCTGACTAGGAATACCAGGGTGTCATATGTTTAAAAAGAAACTTCTCTTTTCTTTCAAGAAAGAAGAAATCTTATCATAAAGAAACCTTATCATAATCCAGGTTACTTTATTTATTTGAATGCAAACAAAGCAGAGTAATTAGTCACTAAACTTTACCTAAGATGGGACTGTATTTCAACTTCTCTTCTTAGTTGATGTTCTACACCGGCTTCTTCAAGTTGTGTTTTAAAGAGCACTTTCAGTGCAAGAATAAATTTACTCTGTTTTTCACGTGCCAGGTAAACGTTCCCAAATTTTCCTTTTCCCAAAGGACGACCAATTTCAAAATCTTCAAGGGACCATTGCCTTCTGCAAGAGGAAAGTTAAAAGCTAGATTCTTTTTTGGGCTTTGCCTCCTAAATTTACAGTCACTTCTAATGCTCCTGTTCAATAGATTCTTAGTGATTTTAGTCTTGAAGAGAACACCAGAAGACTAAAAGTATGCAATGAGACTTTCCAAAAGGAAGTTCTGAAAGCTGTTTTATTCCTTCCTAAAATTTATGCAGACTAACCTTGATAATAAATGGAGACTAACACCAACCACACTACTACGAAATCAAGACTGGCTCCTTTGGATACATTTAACACCAACACATCAGTAGTGCATGCCAGAACTATTTAAGGCAGCCACAAACAAATCCAACTTCATCCTGAATTAGACTCCAGCCTCTTGCCCAGATGAAGGAGGCTTTGTTTTCAAGAGTACATCTTGGAGCAGCAGCTATCAGTGTTCTCTCATGTGAAGAGCTACTATGCATTTATGCTAAATGCATAAAGTTCTGTTTAGTTTACAACAAGTCCTTGTTCCTGAGAATTATCAGTTCAAAGGAAGATTTCCTAGTGTTTCACATGTTGTCACTGCAAAGTGTAGGGATCATCAATCTCCACAACTAAGGGGCTCAAGTAGCCTTCAGTTTAACTGTAGCATGAAGTTCTAGAAGTTAAAAACAAGCCTAATCCAACAGGCCTCACTTATCTAGAATTCAGGTATAAAACTTACTTTTTAGTCTCTTCACTTTTCTTTTTGGCAGTCTCTTCAGTTTTCTGTTTAGAGGTGCTTTCTGCTTCAGGATTTTTTGCTATGAACAGAGAAGTAAATCAATTTATGAACCAGACCTACAAACACTCAACACAGGAACAAATCTAACCTTTGTGCACTATCTGAAGACATTCTTAGAATACATTCTGTGACACTTTAAGCAACCTGGCATAGCTGACTGCTGGGAAAGAAAGAGGGCTAGCAAAATGTAATTTTAACAGCTTTCTTAAAAAATGAACCCCATGAGGTTCCCCCTACCCCCAAAGTATATTCTTGTGTGTAAAAGATTAACATCAATCCTCAAAAACCTGTGATATCTGAGTGCCAATTACATTAACTCACAGCTGGCCAGTGAGCACCTGGAAGCTTTTAACACACATTTTGGCTCTAAATGGTCAGTTTGAAGATAAGTTTACAAGGATAGTGCATTAACATCTAAGGTGAAGCACGTGCTGCTCTTCTGTTTTGGGGCACAACAAAGAACTTCTCTACAGGGCTGTTCCCAGATTAGCAGCAGCTTTAGGTTTCCTGCACTCCACTCTGGTCCACAGGAGTATCCCCAGTGTCACAGCTGTGTGACCACAGGCACATCATCCTCAGAATTACCAGGTCCTGGAGCCTGTTGGGGTTTCTCGCTGTTCTTGCTTGGAAACCGAGGCTTCACAGTGGCCTGGACGGGCTGTTTGGGTCGGAGCTGCTGTGCTGGGGGGTTTTGGCACAGTTTTTGGGTTGACAGCACAGGTTTTTGGGATTGCACAGGAACTCGCTGGGGAAGGTTTGCAGGACACAGGACACGTTGTGCTTGAGCTCCACTGGTCAGCAACCGGCTCTGGGCAGTAGGCTGAGACACAGGGACACGTCTGGGGCCATCCCCAAGGGGATTAGCAACCTGCAAAAAGGAAAGATTTATGTTAATTGTAGAAAAATTCATAGCAGAACTTTTCCACATCTGAAGAACATCAGCCAAAGGTATTAAGACAGCAGATGCTCGCTACAAACACATACCCAGCTTTGAGTCATTGCTGCCCTTAGTACTGGCCATCCTAATCTATCTTGCACTGCAAGAGGAAGTCAGCAGAACAAAGCAAATTCAGAAGGTTCACCTGCTTTTATACTTTCAATCTTTTGTTTCCAGTGAGAAAAGTTAATTTGTATTTAAGAAAATCTTAGTCATTCTAGAGTCCTTTGGCTACAGTTCAGTTCAAATGCTAATGATGAGCATTCCTACATTTTTGACCCTCTAATTGTACTTATGCAACAGTTTGTACTTTTTTCTCCCCCTAGATATTATTTCTGGTTCAGTTCACTAAAAATAAGGCATTGACAGATTCATTAAAAGGAAGTTTTGTTTATGCTAATTCAAAATCTTACCAGGACTATTTGGTATTAAGTTAAAAAAGTGAGAAAGTGCTTGTGTTTCTAAATAGAAAATACATGTAGTCAGGATGATCTTGAGCACTGCTGCATGTGTGTGTTAACAGCAACATTGACACAGTTCTTGCTTTTGGAAACTATCTGGAATAAGTTGATTATACACACTTACTCTCTCTCTAAGAGATCTTAAAGTACTTACAACGTACAGAGAATTTCCCAAATCAAGTAAGTCACGCTAATATTAGCAACAATTAAAAAAAAAGTAAGCTCTGGGCACTGTTGTCTCAAAGAGAAAGCTACAGAAGGATAACACTACCACGGAGTTTGAAACCTCTAGTTCTGGGGAGAAATACACCCTACCAACGCCTTCACTAAAAAATAAAGCAAAAACTGCCAACCCCAAACCCAACCAGACAGACCACCAGAATCTTCATGGCAATCTCACAAGAATTCACAAAGAAAGACCAGCGATCCAGCATAAGAAACAGCTCAGGAGAACTAATATAAAACCCCTGTAATTCGGACATTTACCTTGGCAGCGCGGCCGGGGTAGGCGGCGTAGTTCTCCTTCTTGTTCCTGTCCATAGCGCCCGAGGAGAGGGACACCCGGCTCGGCCTGGGAGGAGACGGTGGGGAAAAGGGGTCAGCTGAAAGAACACGCGAGCTCTCGGGGCTCTTATCAACAACCCCCTTCCACCGCCACTGAACGCCGTCCGGGGTAGTCCCCCCGCTGGGCAGGGACACCCCACAAAGCCATAGGGACCCCTCGGCGGGCAGGGACACCCTCTAGAACCGCAGGGACGCTCCCGGTGGGCAGAGGACATCCCCACAACCACAGGGATTCCTCGGCGGGCAGGGAACCCACCCCCCAAAATCACAGGGTCTCCTTACAGAAGGACAAAGACCCCTCTGCGGGCAGGGACCACCCCTCAGCACCACAGGGACCCTCTGGCAGGTAGGGGCCCCCCCCAAAGCCGCAGGGACGCCCCCAGCGAACAGATACACTCCCACAAAGCCTCAGGACCCTCTCCATCCTTCCCAGTATCCCTACTGTCACCCCAGTCCGGCCGCCTCAGAGGCCACTTCCCGTCTGTTTGAATTCAAACTGCCGCGCCTTAAATACCCCTTAAAACCCCGGCCGTCCGCCATTGGCCGCCCTGCCGCCGCCTGCGCTCCCTGATTGGCTCCCCTCGCGAGGCGGCCCCGCCCTCCCATTGGCTGTCCCGCCGTGCCCGCCCCCTTCGCGGGGCGCACGCGCGGTGCCCTGCCCTGCCCGCGCCGTGTCGGTGGCCGCGCCGCTCGCGCGTTACGCACTTTGCGTAGCGCCCGCGCCCCGCGGCGCGCTCCGCCCGCGCACTTCCCGCCGGCCGCTTCCGCCGCTGCCGCTGCGCAAAGTGCGTAACGCGCCCGCGCCCCGCCCGCCGCGCTCGCACCTGTGGCCGCCGCCGCGCCCGCCCCGCGCCCCCGCCGCGCCGCCAGGTCAGTCCCGCCGCCCCCTCCGGCACACGCGCGCGCCCCCCGCGCCCACTCCGCACCCTCCGCGCACCGCCGCGCGCGGGGCCCAGCGCCGCCGGGGCCATTGTGTGGGTGATCCCGCGGACGGGCCGAGCAGGGCCGGAGCCTCTCCCGGAGCGTCCCCGGAGCGTTCCCGACCCGTCCCGGCAGCGCGGGCAGCGCCACGTGCCGCGGGCGTTACAGCGCGAAGGCAGCGGCCCGAGGGACGCGCGGACCCCGCGTGTGGCACTCCCGGACCCGGCCAGAGCCGGGACAGCGAGTGCGGCCCGTGAGTTGCGAGGCGGTGCCGGTGCTGCCCCGGGGCCCCCGTGAGGCTCCGCGGCCGCCCAGGGGAGGAAAAACTCCATCCAGCGAAGAACCGCGACCGAAGGCAACTTTCCGCTGCGCCCGCGGTGCTGAAAACAAGAGCGAAGGGAGAGAGCCCCTGGTTGTTGTGTGTGGGTGTTTGCAAAGCGGGTCAGGATAGGGAAGAAGAAGATGTCGGGCCGCCGAGTGGCCGCAGCGTGTGACAGACGACAGCTGCCCCGGGGCATGGGGGCCATGGCAGCGCCCATGGCGGCGCCGCTGCTCGACCCGCGCCCGCTCCGCCTGCCCTTCCTCGAGGCTGACGTGAGTAGGACCGGGGAGGGGTCGGGCTGTGCTGGGCACGGGCGGGGCGAGGCGCCGCCGGTGGGGCCGGCCCGGCCTGCAGCGCCCGGCAACTTATCGCCCAGCCCCGGCACGGCCCCGGGGGGGGATCCCGCTCTGCTGGAAGCGCCGCTTCGGAGCTTCGCGGCTGCGACACAAAAGAACCCCCCGGGCCTCCCCCCCAACCTGCGTCCTGTGCGGGGACGGCCCGCGCTGAGCCCGCCCCGCAGCCCGCACGGAGCGAGGGCCCGCTGGATCTGGAACGGGGAATGGGGGCCACCGGGATCCCTAGAAGGGGGAAAGGGGAGAGGGACCCTCGGGACCCCTTGGAGGGGGAGTGGGAGTGGGAATGGGGAGAGGGACCATCGTGATCCCCACGGGGAAAGGGGAATAGGAAGAAGGACCTCCGGGAATC
Source organism: Lepidothrix coronata (assembly GCF_001604755.1). Classification (NCBI taxonomy): domain Eukaryota; kingdom Metazoa; phylum Chordata; class Aves; order Passeriformes; family Pipridae; genus Lepidothrix; species Lepidothrix coronata. Next base: position 1,927,955 of record NW_016690229.1, read on the forward strand.
CCGGAAAGGGGAATGGGGAGAGGAACCTCTGGACCTCCGGAAGGGGAAATGGGAAGAAGGACCCCTGGAAGGGGGAACGGGGAAAGGGACCCTCGGGACCCCTGGTTGGGGGGATGGGGAGAGGGACTTCTGGATCCCCGGAAGGGGGAACGGGGAGAGGGACCCCGGGGGATCCCTGCTGGGGGGAATGAGGAGAGGGACACCCAGGATTCCTGGTATGGGGAATGGGACCTTGGGGACCCCCGGAAGAGGGAGTGGGGAGAGGGTCCCCCGGGATCCCTGGAACGGGCAGAGGGTCCCCCGGGCTCCCCCCTGGGGCCTCCGCCTCCCGCGTCACGTGACCCACGCGGTGCCCGGTCACGTGACGCCGCCCCGTTCTGTCGCCCCCCCTCAAGAGCCGCCTCCCATCGATGTGCGGGCGCTCGATGCAGCCGCCTTCGCGGAGGAGCGTCCTGCGGGCCCGGCCGCCCCCGCCGCTGCCGCCGCCGCCGCCGCTCGATGCGCTCCGCGCTCCCGCCGCCATCTTAGGGGCAGAGCGCGGGCGGCAGAAGGAAGGGTCGGTACGTACCGGACCGCGGGGCTCGGGGCCGCCGGCACGGCAGCCCGGCACCGCCCGGGGCCGCGGGGGGGCGGGCAGGGCGCGGGGACCGCGGGGGGAGGACGGCGGGGCCGGCGCGGTGCTGCCCTGCGCGCCCCGTGCATCCATCCATCGGAGCGCGGGCCCGCCGGGAGCACCGGCACGGTCCCTCGGTAACGCTGCGGGCTCCGGGGCTGCTTCGTGCAGTGCCGGGCCCGGTTATAGGTCGGATTCTCATTTTCGCTGCAGACATGTGAAACAGGTTTTTCCTCCCCTTTCTCTCCCCTTTCTGTCTCTGATTCTCACCTAAAACACGGCAATATTTGGTGCCTGCACTGAAATTTCTTGGAAGGTTGTGGTGGTTTCATGCAACTCTCTTGTATGTGATTTTTCTTCTCCGTTTCAGGCCCCTCCAAGGCAGTCCTTGCTCACAATGTATAGGACAAAAGTCAGTTTGAAAGACCGTCAGCAACTTTACAAACTGATCATTAGTCAGCTGCTCTATGATGGATACATCAACATTGCCAATGGCTTGATAAATGAGATCAAACCTCAGTCTGTCTGTGCTCCATCTGAACAACTGCTGCACCTAATTAAGTTAGGTAAGCCACAACCAAAAGCTGACATAAAAGTCTAGTTTCTAAATCCCCAGTGAATGAAGAGGTTGGTGTCACTGGAAACACATCTTTGATGCAAAGGTTGTGTCTGGTAAGAGCACCACACTTCATATTGGGGTACAGCCTTTGCCTCTGTGGTGTTTTTTGGAGGGCATTCCTGTGTTATCCTTTAGTGAGCATTAAAAGCAACACAGATCTCTGAGTGTTGTCCAGATCTGTTTGTCTGAACTCCTGTACCATATAAGAACACTTGCCCTAGGTCCTGGGTGAGTGGCAGCTTTCTAAAATCACCTCAGTGAAGAGGATCACTGAGTCCACAGATGTGAGAGAAAACTCCACCCTCACAGTTCTGCCAACTTTCGAAATAGTTTCTATGTGGTTCTTCCTGGCAGTGCTGGAGAGGGAGCAAGTCATTCCATTGGCAATCTTTGCTGGCTTTTATGTATCAGTCTTCAGGAAATCTTCCTAGTCTGAGGTCTCAGCAGACGTGTCGTGTGTCCTCTCCCCGTACCTTCTCTCTGGAAGGGCCTCAGTGTGTAGGGAAAACACCTGAGCTGCTCTTGGAATGAGCTGACAAGTCCTGGAAGAGCTCTGGCCATGACATCATGTCTTGTCTGTAACTCAGCTGGTTTTGCTGCCTGAACTGGTTGAGTTCCAAGGGTATAAATACGTGAGACCTCATGTCTGTTTGAAATATGAATGAGAGACTTGAAATTGCAGATGAAAGCAGCAAAAATCTGTTCTACTGCATTTGATCATTTGATGATCACCACAGGGCTGAAAACTCTTGTGTCTGCCCTGTTATGATTGTCAGTGCTGAACTCTCTGTTCTGCAGGTGCATCCCAGAAATAAAAATCTATAAATTGGGTGTGCAGAACAGTAAAATTTTTGCCTTGCAGTACAGGCATAGTTGTTTGTGGAGTAGGCTTTGTTCTTGAGTGCAATAAAATAAGAAAAGAATCAGTGAATGCTTCGGTTTTTTACTTGAAAACTCCTGTAATAGTGTTGGGGTTTGTTTCACCCCCTGTGAAAAGCTGAGCAGAGGCCTGTCCATGGCCCGTAGCTGATTCTCAGTGCATTTACCAGCACTGAACACTACAATATTCACTGGTTGTATTTCCACAGTTAGTTTGAGCTGTGCCTGCTCAGGCGCAGCCCAAGCACCTCATTCATTGCTCACCACAAGTGCTGCTGTGTGACCAAACCTGCTCTGCCAGCTCAGCCTTGCCCCTCGGGGTTCCCTTTCCCAAAACCTGCCCTGGAGCCATGGCAGGGTCTGTCCTCTGTCTGAGGAGGAGGTTCCCCTGGTAAAGTGCCCCCCCTTCTCTCATTGCAGGCATGGAGAACGATGACAGCGCTGTCCAATACGCAATTGGCCGGTCGGATACGGTGGCTCCGGGCACAGGAATTGACCTGGAATTCGATGCAGACGTGCAGACCATGTCTCCTGAGGCCTCAGAGTACGAGACCTGCTACGTCACATCTCACAAAGGGCCCTGTCGTGTGGCCACCTACAGCAGAGATGGACAGTTAATAGCCACGGGCTCTGCTGATGCCTCCATCAAAATCCTGGATACGGAGAGGATGTTGGCCAAGAGTGCCATGCCCATTGAGGTAACTTGGGAATTGTAACCCCTTGGGAGTTGTGTCCGTGCCATGCCCGTTGAGGTAACATGGGAATTGTAACCCCTTGGGAGCTGTGTCCTTGCCATGTCTGTATTGTGTGGCTGCCCTCTGTGAGTGGGACTAAATACCTGTCTCAATGTATTTCCTGCACCAACAGTGGCTCATAGACCTTGGAAAAAAAGGAAGAACTAGGGCAAGGACACCTGTGTCGCTCCTGGCAGCAGAGAGAGAACTGAACCAGGAATTGCTTCCCCTGATTGCTGGTCTTTGCTGTATTGTCTGAACACAGTTTACTTTGAACCCACTTGCACTTTTGGCCTCTGCAGCCCCCCATGGCAATGTGTTTCACTGGGTGTTTCAAAACTGTTTCATACAATACATACTGATTTGCTGTATATTTTTCCAAGGCAGTTATCAGGTGGCATTTAAAAGTGGGCTTTTTTGCACAGAGTGCACACTAAATTCTCAGCAAAAAGCTGCAATTCTGGTGCAGCTTCCCTCAGTTTTTATAGCAGTGCAGTGTTTTGCTTTGGGCTGTTTATAAAGGTGATGTTTTCTTTCACTATTTCTCTACTACTGAAACTAGTTTGTCCTTGAGCAAGTTGTTTGACCTTTGTAAAGATACAGGGATTTAGTTTGTTGACAGTATATAAAAGGCCTTCAAACTGATGCCTGAAATGGAAGAAAAAATACTCCAAACAATATCAGTATAAATGAGATAGAGAGCAGCTCTTTAATGAAGGCCTTCAGGTGCACGCAATACATAGGCACACACCTACATACAGAATTCTTACACTTTTATATCTTTAACTAATTATCATGTCTAGTGGGTACATGCAGTCCTTTTGCCCTGGTGCCACACTCAGAACTGCCCCACTGGAGCCCCTCCAAGGGTCCTTATATCTTGTTTTGTCTACCACATATCTTGTTATTCCAGTCCAGGTGCATGTCTCAATGGAATGTCCTTGCTAAAGTCTTTCTTTGAGAAGAACATTAAACAAGCCTAAAGACTTTAGAAAATTCAATATGAAGCACAGGTTTGGTAACTGTCAGCTGCTGTTCTGAAGTGTGAGAAACTTTACAGCCATACTAAAAATCCATATTTGCTAAAAATCTTAAAAATTCTAAGGCATCAAAACAATGAAGAAAAAAGATTGTGTGCCTGGTTATGTTGGAAAGGAGCTGCTATTTGGCAAGCCTAGAACCTACTTTTCTTGTCAAAAACATTCTGGTTTCTAACAATAACTTTGCTGAATGTTCCCTGTAGGTCATGATGAATGAGACAGCACAGCAAAACATGGAAAACCACCCTGTTATCCGGACTCTGTATGATCACGTGGATGAAGTGACATGTTTAGCTTTCCATCCAACAGAACAGATCCTGGCATCTGGTTCAAGGGACTACACACTTAAATTGTTTGATTATTCAAAACCTTCTGCCAAAAGAGCCTTCAAATATATACAGGTTAGATACAGTACCAGTTCAGAGCAGCCAAAGCTGGAATGTTTAATTGCTGAGGTATCAGTGAGTTGAGTTGTGCCTGAGTTGATCAGGGATTAGGGATGTTGGAGGACACAGGTATAACATTTGCAGGCATTATGGTGAAGAGCTGGTGCATAATGGACACAGTAAGTAAATCTAGTGCCTATCAGCTTTTTGTTCATCTAGACTAAATCTAATGTGGCTAAGTTTGAAGTCAGTTATATCATCAGTTTTGGAGGGGAGCTTGGGATTAGGTGATGGTGGGCTGGGGGCTGTGTGGCTGGCTGATAAAGCCTCCTGTCACTTTTGTGTGATATCCCAAAAATGAGGAGGCACTGCAGGCTACTCTAGGACAAGAACTGTGATACACTTACAGGTAGCCTGTCATTTTAATCCTATTTGGCATTAAATCCTATTTAGGAAGCATTTTCTAGTTTGCAAAACCAGAACCCATTGTGCTAAGTGATCATTTAAGCAGTTTTTTAGCACTTCGGTGCCACCAGAACTCACCCTCCCATTGCAGATTTTGTCCTTCCTTACCCATTTGTGTATTTTTGCAAACAGGAAGCGGAGATGTTGCGCTCCATTTCTTTCCACCCCTCTGGAGACTTCATCCTGGTTGGGACCCAGCACCCGACGTTACGACTGTACGACATCAACACCTTCCAGTGCTTCGTGTCCTGCAACCCCCAGGACCAGCACACGGACGCCATTTGCTCCGTCAACTACAACGCCAGTGCCAACATGTACGTGACGGGCAGCAAGGATGGCTGCATCAAACTCTGGGATGGGGTCTCCAACCGCTGCATCACCACCTTTGAGAAGGCACACGATGGAGCCGAAGTCTGCTCTGCTATTTTTTCCAAAAATTCCAAGTATATCTTGTCGAGTGGGAAAGACTCTGTAGCTAAGCTCTGGGAGATATCCACCGGTAGGACGCTGGTCAAATACACAGGTATGTGGCAGGTGACCTCCCAAACACCTTCTTTTTCAGGTATTAACCCATGGCAGGGGTGGAAATACTGTCAAAGAACAATTAAAGGCAATGAGAGACTGCTGCTTTGAGGATAAATTGCCCCAGATTTTTGAAAACAGATAAACTAATTCCATAAGAGAATCTGTGATCCTTCTGTGTCAGTGTAAATGTATTTAGTCTGAGTAGATTTTGGAGACTTTTCTGACATCACTGCTCCATTGCTTTGGAAGGATGTTATCCTTAAACTGGGGAAAAGTAAAAAGTAAAAAGAAACACTGAACCTACTTCAGGGCAGTTGTTTTAACCATTAACTCGGGTGCAAAAAATAGCTCTGTAGCCATGGCAATAGTCTGAAATGTGGCTGCAGTTGGTTTGTTTCTTTTTTTGCTTATTTTTTTTTCCAAGGATGCAGTTGTGTGCAATCCTTGGAGCATGGTAACAGTGCCATGCTTTGATCTCAGCAGGAATTAGGGAATGATGAAGGATGGAGAGCTTTGCATGTGGCAGGAGCTGTGTGCTGGGAGAGGTTTTGGTGTCAAGCACTAAGTGCTTCAGCAGCAGGAGCCATAGCATAAAAGAGAAGAGGATGCTGAAAGTTGGCTCAGCTTTTGGGCTGTGTAGGTCCCTTTTTGCACTCCAGCTCTCTCCTGCTCCCAGCCAGCAGGGAGCAGCACCTTCCCAGGAAACATGCAGGATCCAAGGTAGGATCGAGTGTGTGCAGTGCATAGTAAATGTCTGTATGGGAAACACACATTTTATTGAAGGTATGGCCAGGGAAGCTCATACAACAGGCCATATGATATATACATTAAAAAGTCCTCAGTGATCATGAGAATCTGTGTGTTCTCCTGTCTGTGCTCTTTCCCCTTGGTTACAGCTGAAAGCCTCATGCAAAAATATAAAGCAAAAGTGCTCTTTAAAGGTAAATGATGGTACTCATACCGAGGGGTTGGGCACAGCTGGAGTAGGTATTCCTTCCATCCTCTAAGGAATTTTGTAATATATTACGTATCTATGCATGGACATCAGGAAAAATTGCTTCATGGAAAGGGTGGTCAGGCTGCCAAGGAGGTGGTGGGGTCCCCATCCCTGGGGGTGTCCAAGGAATGACTGGAAGTGGCACTCAGTGCTCTGGGACAAGGTGGGGATCGGGCATAGGTTGGACTCGATATTTTCCCACCTTTATGATTCTACAAAAGAATATTCATTATTGGTCTCCTGTTGCAGGTGGAAGTGGTAGGAAAGCAGAGAAAATACAACTCCTTCATAGACTGCAGGAATTGATACTTATGAAAAGGTTATTCTTAGGTCTTTGGAAACTTCCTAAAACTTAACAATATTTTGCTGCGTATATTCAGGTGCCGGTTTGAGTGGCCGACAAGTACACAGGACACAAGCTGTCTTCAACCACACAGAAGATTATGTGCTGCTCCCAGATGAAAGGACCATAAGTCTCTGCTGCTGGGATTCCAGAACTGCTGAGCGGAGGAACCTCCTCTCCCTCGGGCACAACAGCATCGTCCGCTGCATTGTCCACTCCCCCACCAACCCCGGCTTCATGACCTGCAGTGACGACTACAGGGCCAGGTTTTGGTACAGGAGGTCAACAACAGACTAAGGACAGCTTTACAGACAGGGATGAGCCAACTCACACACCACCTTGTGTTGATTGTACCGCCAGCAGCTGCCTGCGTGAAAACCGTGCTGTGTCTGGTTTTTAATTCTGTCAAACGTGGCAGGAAAACAACAAAATACTGAGACTCTTTGCCCCACACTAATTTTTTCATTAGTGTGTGTGGTTTAATTTTTGTAAGTCATCTCTAATAGTACTCAAGGGAAGGGGTGGAGAATAAAATGATCCTGGCAGGAAGGGCTAAACTTTTTCTCCTGCCTTTCTGAATCACAAAAAAAGATAATGTGACTGTGTCTTGCTCAAACTGGGCAGAATGAGCCATTTCTGCTCCGTGTTTTGTCTGTGCAATCCCACTGAAGTCTGTTAATGGATTACACAAGGAGCAGCAGAACTTGGCAGATACTTTAATGAAGCCTTAAACTGCCTTCAGCCCCAATTCATCCTTTGTAAAGCTCTGGTTTGTATCTTTTAGTCTGGGGGTTTGGTGGATCTTTTTTTTTATTTTTTTGAATTGGCCAAGTGGACCTTCAGTTCTGAGCTGTCTTGTGCCATAAGAATTCAAACAGGATTTTAAATTGTTTAGATAAGTTCAAGAAATGGTCTTCTAGTTCTGGTGTTAAACCTCAGACTCCATCTCATCTTCTTTTGAATTTATCTGAACAAGTGGGACTTCATAATAAATTCATAATATTTTCAAGGAATATCCTCATTGCAACTAAAATGTGACAGCGCTGCTGCAGATGAAAATGGGAATTATTTTGCCTTAGAGACCTTTAGTATCCTCTCAAAGCACGAAACTTGTGCATATAAATTTTTGTATATGTACCTCAGAAACGTCACCGTTTCATTTTACCGAGAATTTTTCATGCTCTGTTACACAGCATTGAATGACATTCTTTTTTAATTACTTAAAAACCCAGTGCAGATCGTTAAGAGACTGTGCTTAAAACTTCCTGTAAGTTTGAAAATTCACTACTTATTTTCACAGAGGACAGCCTGAGCAGAGTTGTAAACATGTTTTTTCAGGCCTCCTTGTGCAGGGCTCTTGAGTGTCACATCTGGGAGGTTCCTTTGGTCCAAGCTCAGCACTTGCCTTCATGAGGATTTTTAAAAGTAAGATTGTTTTGCTGCTGGATTAACTTCCCATTACACTGATAAATTGTCAAGGGCTGATGAGGGTACAGGTTTTGTCTGTATTTAAATAAAAATTGCCTTTTAAAAAGTTCTTTGATACGTAAAGAAGGGATTGTATTTGTTTTCTGTATAACAAGGGAGAAATGGATCAAGTATGGAAAGCTGGGTCTTTAGGGACTTGTTAAAGCTTGATGAATTCATTGTGTTACACCTGAACCAGGTACAGCCACAGATTTAACAAAGTGGGATGGTGGTTTTAAAAGAGAGAATGGAATTCAATGTTCTCTTTAAAAGCTCCTGCTATGCAAAATATTTCCTGGGCTTAAGAATCCTCTTTGCTCCTCCTCTGCCTCCCTTTGAGTTTCTGAAACTTCAGAAACATGGGTGGCCGGAGATAGTGGTTCTGGTGGCTTTTTTGGTGGAGAAACAAGGAGGAGCAGAGCTTGGGGGAGGGAAAAGGGAAGTCCTGACACAGCCATTGGTGAGTGGTGTGTGCTGGGTGACAGCAGCTCTGCCACAGACAGCAGTGGCATTTTCATTTGGAGTGTCACCTTTTTGAAATTCTGTTAAAGCAGCTGTCCATAACTAATGCATTTGTTACTGGGGTTTGCAACCTTTCAGAACACTCCTGTGGTGGTTCACGTACTAAAGCACTGCTGTGGGTGTTAACAGTGTTAACATGAGCTCTCACCTCAGGCTTCCTTAGTTCTGCGGTCTTGAACTTGCAGTGTAGAAATTACTCTGTTAACACAAAACCATCCTGCCGTGGGTGCCCTACTGACTTTTCATATCCTGGTCCTCTTCCTGAGGCCAGAGGTTTGGTGGGTTTCCGTTTGAGGAGTAAAGGCTGGAAGAAACTTTGCTCAGGTTGGATGGGACTTGGAGCAACCAGGTCTAGTGGGGTGGAATGAGATGAGCTTTAAGGTCCCTTCCAACATAAGCTGAAAAGATCTTTCCAGTGTGGAAGTCTGGAAGTATCTTGAGTGACCATTCCTCATGGGCTCCTGCTCCCTCCTGCGGTCAGAGGAGCTTCACCCCTCAAAGCTGTATTTGATAATTACAGTTCCAGTTGCCTTTCATGAGTTTCACAGTCTGTACCTCTTGGTAAAGACATCCCAGCTGCTCTGCTCAGAGAAGCACTGTAATACTTGGAATTTACCACGTCAGGAAGGTCTCCATCATTGTCTAAAGGTCCATTGTATCCATCTGATGTGTAACCTACTTTCACCTCTCCTCAGAATAAGGTCCTGTGGGAATGTGGCAAGGTGATGCCACGGATAACACATGAGCTATGCCAATGTGAAAGCCAAAAAAAACTCTGGAGACAAATCATTTCTTTTTGTAGCTTTCAGCCACCAGCATTCCTTGGGATGCTGATTTGGCAGTCAGGAACTGGCATGTGGCTCTAAGGGATGGTCTTTCCTAAGAGACCACTTCTGGAGTTAGGCATCAAACTTTCTGTTTAAGAGGAAATACTGCTCTGGGATAAACATTTCTCACTTCCTGGACACAGAGGCTGTTTTTCCACCAGAGCTGCCCTGTGAGACTGAATCCCAGGAAAAATCGAAGAAGTAAAAGTAGTGAAGGTAATTGTGGTTCAGGCTGGGAAATTCTCGGTGTGGCCGTAGGGGACCCTTCAGATGTGCTGCAGCACAACTGCTCTGCTCCCTGAGCATTTCCCAGGCCTGTTGGAGCTGTGGTGCAGGCAGGAGGATCAGCATCCACCCAGGTGGGGCTGGGAACACACCCAGCGTCCCCAAAGCCCCTTCATGGCAAAAAACTGTCGGTGCCATGAAAGCAGAAACTACTTCGAAAGCCATGAAAACTGTTGGCCTCAAAATCCTGGATTTCCACCACTGTGGCAGCCGTGTTCTTATCAAGCCCTGTGCAGCTCCCTGTGGTACCACTGCCTGGTGTTCATTGCGTTGCTAAAAGAGGAAACACAGGAACACGTAGCAAAAGAGGGGTGAGACTTCCCACTGCGGTTAATTGCGACAAGTTAGTGACAGATAGACCAAGGAAAATTCCACTTGCAGGCAGACTTTTTTTTCTCACTTCTGGTCACCAGTTGGGTTTTTCTGGTTTGTGTTCTGTCCTTTTTTTTATCTTCTCTGTTGTCACAGAAATTATCTTTCATAAGAATCTTTTCACCAAGCTCCCAGGTGCTGTTAGGGGCAGAGCTGTCAGATGGGCTCTCCTGAGGCGCAGTTCCAGAACATGGTGCCTGTGCAAGGCTGAAGACTCTTCACCCTGCTGTAATTCTTTGTGTTGCTCAAGTGGTGCTGCTGGGGAATGACAACAATGGATAAAAATACAGGGGTCAACAGAATGGCAACGGTACGTCTGGTTTTTTGAGTTCTGCTTATGAACAAGTAAGAAACGGGGGCCCAGGGGAAGGGTTTGATGTTTGAATTCGGTGTGATGCTTGATGATGATGGAGGTAGCACTGGTGAGGCCACACCTCAAGAGCTGTGTCCAGTTCTGGGCCCTAGAAATGGCCTCAAGCTGTGACAGGGCAGGTTCAGGTTGGACATCAGGAGGAATTAGTCATGGAAAGGGTGTTCAGGCATGGGAAGGGGCTGCCCAGGGGGGTGGGGAAGTCCCTATCCCTGGAGGTGTCCAAGGAATGACTGGACGTGGCACTCAGTGCTCTGGGCTGGGGGGCAAGGTGGGGATGGGTCACAGGTTGGACTCGTTGGTCTGGGAGGGCTTTTCTGACCTTAATGATTCTGTGACTGTGAAGTGTTTGGATTTCTCATCTCAAGGGGACAGAAGGCTCTTAGAATGCTCATGTACCTGATGTCACCCTCTGCTTTTCATTGTGACAGAATTATTGACTGCAAGAAAGGTTTTTTGGAGAGGATTCTGAATAAAGCAGGATTCCTAAACACCACATACCTCTAGATAGCCACATATGTGAAATTACAAATATATAACTTCAAGGTTCCACCTGTCATACTGCTATCCTGTAGTGACATTGCAGACATGGTTACATTGTCAGAGGCTTTCAGTGACAGTCCAAGTGACCAGTTGCATCTCTACGTTATGAGCAAAACAGAAAACATTTTGAAGCACTATTTTATTTTTATTTTGAAAGACTGGAACTAATTTATATAGGGTTTTTACATTTGTGTATTCATATTACATCTAGTTTAATTTTATATATATACATAGCTAAAATGCCCTGCTGCAGCTGTAAGGGTTAGAGAATGCTGAGGTCTTGATTCCAGGTCAGTGCCTTCATTGTCCTACTGTCTGCAAGTCTAATAAGCAGTGTAATGAAATTGTGATTTTCATCCTGGATTATGATCTCAGTGTTTGCTGTAAATAAGCTGCCTCCTGGAAATTTGATACAAAATGTAGTGGGGGGAAAAAGCTTAGTATGAGCTCCATGAGTCAATTTTCCATTGAGGTGTGTAAAGATTAGGGGGCTATTTTTCACATTGAGTCACAGTAAGTGACTCTATACAGAGAAATTTTCTATTTCTAGGTTTGATATTTCCAATTTTCTTAAATGGATTGTCAATGGTAAATCAATGATTCCCTGTTCTGCTGTGAGCTCTTTAGACACGGCTGTAGCACACCCAGACAACTTCAGCTGAGTAATAACTGAAAAAGTCAAATTTATTTCTGCTACATCATTTATGAACTGTTTATAAGGTTCCTACTACCCTGGCAGTACTGTTTATTATAATTTTTGAATATTATGCTTAATACAAAAACATTAAGGGTTTTTTTTTCTATTATCTGGACTCCTTGAAACACCAACCCTCAGCAGTGTTACCGCGATGGCAACATTTTGCAATTATCCCTGTGCCCCAGCTATTCCACCTTCTAAAAATTAATTCAGTCTGTGAGTGCAGGCAGAAAACATTGCTTTTGTTTTGTTGTTATGCACCCACATGTGGCAAAGGCTGCACAGGAAGCGTTGCACCCCTCGGTGCAGTTTCAAGCACTGTGAGCACGACGGGGGCTGCTCACGAAATAGCGCTCCTGCTGTTTGACAACACGGGCTGTGCTGCTGCCAGAGGACAAACACAGTGTTTGAAACACACATGAAGTGGATCTGAGGTTTGTCTCTCTTAAAATGCCCACTTTGCATCTTCCCATCTCATCCACAAACACGTGTGTGAGGAATGACATGGATTCTCTGCCTCTCTGCTCTTCTCTGGTGAGGCCCCACCTGCAGAGCTGCCTCCAGCTCTGGGGTCCCCAAAATAAGGACTTGGAGCTGTTGGAGCAAGTCCAGAGGAGGCACCAAGATGATCAGAGGGATGGAGCAGCTCTGCTGGGAGGAAAGGCTGGGAGAGTTGGGATTGTTCAGCCTGGAGAGGAGAAGCTTTGGGGTGACCTAATTGTGGCCTTCCAGGACCTGAAAGAGCTCCAGGAAAGATGGAGAGAGACTATTTACAAGGGCCTGGAGGGACAGGACAAGGGGGAATGGCTTCAAACTGACAGAGAGTAGGGTTAGTTGGGATATTAGGAAGAAATTGGTCCCTGGGAGGGTTGGAGAGGCCCTGGCACAGGTTGCCCAGAGAAGCTGTGGCTGCCCCATCCCTGGAAGTGTCCAAGGCCGGGTTGGACAGGGCTTGGAGCAACCTGGGCTAGTGGAAGGTGTCCCTGCCCATGGCTGGCAGTGGAATGAGATGATCTTTAAGGTTCCTTCTAACCCAGCCCATTCTGTGACTCTCTGATTTGTTTTGTGGGTCCCTCTGCTCCTGGGGATGTGTTCACCTGCAGCCCCAGGGCTCTGCTGTCACCCCCCAGTCTCCATCTCAAACACTCAGGAGCAAACGATGTGTTTCAAAATAGGATTTGCCAGAGTTGATATACTGAGCAAGGAGTTACTCCAATAGCCAAGAGGAAATACTGGAGAAAATGGTGAAGTCTCTGTTTTCCTGGGCCTCGGACAATAAAATTGGGGCTATTCTCAGGGATGGAATTAGACTCAATGCCCAACTTTCCTGGGGAAATCTTAAAGGTGAAACTTTAGTTGTCATGGACAGAACAGTCTTGACCCAGGGAATTTTCACCTCATGTAATTTAATGCCAGTTAACACAAACTTCTGATTTGGGTGATTGAGAAAGAATAAACCATGAACAATTAAGGAAACACTTGAGTAAACACCTTTCCTCCCCCTTCCTGGTCTCAACTTGCCTTATTTTTTAGGGGGTACACTCAGTCCACCCCAGGTCCTTCACAGAGGTTTCTGGGATTCATTCAAGAGAACATTTAATTGCATTTGAAAGTAGTTTTGTGGCCACAAATTGTGGCTTTGTTGTTTATACTCTCCATCATTTCAAAGGCTGGAGCACCTTTAAAATTCCAGGGTAGCAACTGAATGGTTCTTTATCATCTGCATGGACTGTTTGAAGGAGAAAAACTGTTAGTTTTAATACTAAAAAAAAAAAAAAAAAAGAAAAAAAAAAAAAAAAAAAACCCAAAAAAAATACAAATGGGATGGTTCATGCCAGGAATTCTTTCTCCTTTGGGCAGCTGCATCAGCTGCTGCCCTGGTCCCAACCCAGAGGTGTAGATTTTGTTGAGAAAGCATTTTCAATTCAGCATTTTCTCTCCAAGACGCAAAAGTCTTTTCTAGTGAAGTGATTGTGGCTTTGGGAGTAAGTGTCTAATTTCATCTTGAAGCTACCGTGGAAAGAGGAAGGAAAAGGCTTTTGTCAAAGAAAAGGCAGCATGTACAAAAGCAAAACCGGTAAAAGTTTGCAAACCCCAAGACATTCACAAGTCCAAAGTGGTAAAACCTGTGCATTTGCGTAAGTGTGACCTGGGCTGAACTGCTGCTGAGCAAACAGCAACCATGAATAATTTTAAATAACATTATAGTTTAATAATATTAAAGGATTTTTTTTAAGTAATCAAAGAAACAAAACATTTCAGCTGCAGGTCATCTTTAGCCTTCCTCCCGGGGTTTTCTGCCTCTGTAGGGTGAGGTTGCTTTGCAGGGTTTTCCATAACCACAAAAGGGACCTGCTAAGTTTTCTAGAGACCTGAACAGGAAAATTGCAAAGTGTATCAAACCTCAAACCACTTTTAAGTTAAAAAAAAATAAACCAAACAAACAAACAACAAACCTACAAAAACAACAAACCTAAACAAAAAACCCAGGAGTAAAAAATGCTGCAGCAAAAATGCTTCCAAATCCAATCCTTTTTTCTGGTCCAGCCTTGCTGCCCTGGGTTTTCTCTTCAGAGCAGGGAAGGCACTTCCCGGGGGTGTCTGCAGGAAGGATGTCTGTGTGTCCTGCACCGTCACCAGCTGCAGCCCAGTGGCTCCCTGCAGATAAATCTGCTACGTAATGAGCTCCCTCCATCCCCCAGAGCCCCTTTCCTGGGGCTCCCAGTGAGCAGGAGGTGCCAGAGGCTGAGCCTTCCCCCTCCAGGCTTCCAGCCAGACCCTCCAGTGCTGCCTGATCCACTGGCCGGGCTGGGGGAGATCATCCTCCTCCTCCTCAGGTGATGGACTAGCAGGGAAATAAGAGGCAACAAAATGAAGGTCAATGTAAGTACTGGATTCTTTTCTTTCTGTTGCAGTTAATTTATTGACTTTACTGATTTCATTTGTAGTGTAAAATCTGCATCTGGCAGGGTCCCTTTGTGATTGTGTTCATCTGATTTGCACATCACTAACAGAGCACGTGGGCTTAATTTTTAAAATATTATCCAAGTAAAACTGAGAAAAAAATGCTTTATCAAGAACAATATGGCTAAGGAGGGTAAAGGTTTCTACCATGCATAACATGCCTTATTACAAAGTTATTCTGAATGACCCTGACTGGCCATTTCCCTATTTTCCTGGAAACAAGGAGGTTAAATGACTAACACTTGAGCTGGACTTTATCTAGAAAAAGATTATGGTTTTAGCATTGATTCCTAGAAAAGAGGTAATGGAAATGTTTCAACAATTTGAGTCATGCTGTGATAACAAAAACGTCAAGTAATTGCAATAGGAGCTATGTGAGCCTGGGAAAGCCTGTGCTCTCTAGGATAATGACTGGCCACGTCCTGCAGTGCTGTTTGCAACGAGAAGTGAAGCTCAAAGGAGGAAAGGAGTGGTGGCAGTGCTCATTTTTAGGAAATACTGTTGTCCCCTGGGAGGAGGGGGGAATAGGTGGATGGATCAAATCCATTTTGCAGTCGTATGTCAGTGTTTTTGCCCAGACTCCCCCACAGCTCAGGGACCCCCAGCCTTGGCTTTGTGCTTTGGCTGTCACACAACTAAATGACTCCCCCTGTCACAGCTGATCCCTGGCAGCTGTGGCTGGGGACGGGTCTGCACTGTCACCATGTGTCCCGTGCTAATGACAGGGAAAGGGGAAAGTCCAGCTGCCACCCGGGAGCGGCGACGGACACCAGTGATTAGGGCAGGTGGAAAACCAGCCGCTCCTTTTCCCAGAGAAATATTGTCGTGCCAGTAATATTTATTCAGAAATAACTTGTTTATTAATCTGTTCGATTTAGTTAATTAATTCATTCAGCGATACTACCATTGCAGCATTGTCCAAAGTGTTAAAAAAAGAACTGATTTTGGGGGCAGATAACTGCAGCGAGAGAGATGCAGGAAGCCACTGCATTTGGGAGCTGTGGTGCTGCTGCTGATTCATTATGAATCAGAAAACACCCACCCCGACCTCTCCTCTTGCTCTCCCTTCTGCCTCATCCAGGAAATGGGCAGAAACTCCACCACGGGTCAGATGGGATGCAAGGACACTATCCTGTCACATCTGTGCACCCAGGAGAGGAACACACAGCAGTCCCTGCCAATGAAAAACGTGCAGTTTGCTCCTGACAACGTGCCCCAAGAATTTTTTGTGTGTTCCCTGAGCAAGGGGAAGAAAGAGGGCAAGGACCTTGCTCTAAGGAGTGGCTGTGAAGCACCTATTTCTGAGGAACAGGAGAAAACTTGTACTCATCAGAACTTCCTGTGTCTGTAAATCCATGTTTGGAAGTAAATGTTGTGGTAAAATGTAATTAAGATACTGAAAGGTTTAAAAAGCAAAGTAATTGGGAGCATATGGGCAAAAACCTTTGGATAGTAGGAGGACCCAAATCCCAGAACTACACACAGAGTCAGGGTTTGAAACATCAGGAAATGGCAGTTTATTTTCTCTTGAACTTGGCCATAAGACCACAGAGGCAAAAATGCTGTGAACGGTGTGAAATCCTGCGTGCACTTGCCAGCTCTGTTGATTTTAACACAGCTAGAATTTGATTAACTACATTTGTGGAGAAAAAAGAGTTTGAGGAAAATTAACAGAACCAGCTTGTATTTGCCACTGTATGTGGAGCACTGACTTGGGGGAAGCTGCAGGATTTCTAAGTGGTCCTGCTTGAATTTTCAAAGTGGCTCTTTATTTTATCAAGAACTGATTTGACCATTTGAGAATTTAAAACCTGCTGGTTAGCACCTGGGTCCACCCTCCCAAAATCAATTAACCGTTGGATAGGCAATAAAAGCAAGTCCTGACAACGGTTCCTCATTGCAGCTCACACAAAACTTCTGTATGACCTGAACGTTTATTTTCCAAAATACATAAACAAATAAAAAATGCAGCAGAAGGACTTTCTGCAAGTCAGAGGAAACGCTGCACATCAGAGGGACGTGCAGCCCCGTGGCCACAGGGAGGCACCTGCATGTAGAGAAAGACCTGATCATTTAAGGTAAATTCTCCTTTTTCCTGGGGAGGTTGACGATGGGAACTCTCTACAATTAACTGGGCAAAACTGAACTGACTCGAAGTCGCTTGCTGTTTAAAAGGGAATTCTCTGGGAAGCCCGTTCCCAGCTAATGGACGAGGGAGAATGTTTAGTCCTCCAGCTTTGTTGGGAGATGAAGAGATTAACTGGAAGCCGCTCTGTAAACATGTCAGAGGTGTCACTGATGCACGAACAGAACTGTTTAGCAAACACAACCCGACGCCTTTAGCTGTGTCTCTTCCCCCTCAAATATTTTAAGTCCCGTTTTCCTGCAGTAAAAGTGCTTACACATGTATTTATGTGCAAAATGCAGCTGAGAAATAATTACCTTGATCCACACAAAACCTCCCACGATTAAAGCTGTCTCTTTATTTACATTATTTCAATAGGTTTTTCAAGAAGCAAATTTAAGACAATAAATGAAAAACGTTGTTTTATTTGAAATGCTGTGAAGCAGTGCCTTACCTGTGTATCATGTGAAATAATCTGTGGTGATAAATTGACATTTCCAAACACAAACTGAGGGGGAAGAGGGAATAGAGAAATTATTGTGTCAGGCTTTCAGGCAGGATGCTGAAATTATCACTTGGTACACATCACTGGGTATCACTTGGATTTTTCTAGCAACATTTGCATATATTTTATAAGGATTTTTTTTTTTCTGTTGCATAGTACTATAGGCTGAGGATTGGGCTTGGGATAGGAGAGGGATCAGGAGATCTTGGTAATACTGAGGTATTTTTTCCTGTTGTGTACAGAGTCAGTCTATGAGT
Source organism: Lepidothrix coronata (assembly GCF_001604755.1). Taxonomy (NCBI): domain Eukaryota; kingdom Metazoa; phylum Chordata; class Aves; order Passeriformes; family Pipridae; genus Lepidothrix; species Lepidothrix coronata. The sequence goes on from NW_016690229.1 coordinate 1,945,490, forward strand.
ATTCCCATTTGGATGGTATAGAATTTTATATTACAGAATTGTACACTGGTCATCTTCACTGCCTCTTAATTAAATTTCCCCTCTCTCCATTAATAAACATGAGTTAACAGCTTTCCCTTCGATGACTCTCAAGGGCTGTTAGGTTTTATAGGGGAGCTGGAAAAGGGTATGCAAACAGTAAAGGTGTGAACAGTCCAGTCTGTAGGAGGAATTAGTCTCTTAACATCTGATCCACACTCCAATAAAGGAGACACACTTCCAGCTACACATAAACTTTTTAACTGAAGCTGTTTCCAGGGACCTGGCACTGTAAATCCCTTCAGTGTGTGACACATTTGCATTGCCCTTGGGCAGCCATGGGCTCTGGAGGGGGCACAAAGCCTCGGGAAGGGGCTGCAGGGAACACAACCTCTGTTTTCTAGGTCTGTGCTGTCATCATCTCGTTAAAATCTGCTCAGTGAGAGAAAAGTCACAGCCAAGGTGGTCTCTCATGGGGCAAGAACTGCCTTTTAGGATGTTCTTTGTCTTAGGAGAGTGTTTTCAGCGCTGCTGAAGAGGATGAAACAACAAATGTCAAAGGAGGAAAAACACTTTGATCTCATCTGTGTTGCTTTAGTGCTTATTACACGTTGGTTATTGTAAGGACACATTAACAAGGTCACATAAAATACCACAGAGCTCCACCCAGCTGGCCCTGGCTGGCACATTGTGGGTGACACGTTGGACAGACAGTTTCCTCTGGCTAACAGGGAAAAAATGCAGATCTCACTGCCCCCAAAGCACGGCCTCCTCTGAGCTGAGCATCCCCAAAGGTCTCTGTGATCCTGGGAATTCAGTTCTTGTTTATAGTCACTGGCAGGTCAGAGATGCTTCTGCTTACGATAGGAAGGGGCTGCCACAGTGATCCCTCACACATGTCCCAGAGAGCTGAGAGTGTAGATAGGGCTGGATTTCTGGCAAACAGCCCCGCATTAGATGATCCAGAGCCTGGAGTACAGATAACCTCACTCCACACCACTGGAGACAGACTTGGTGGACCTTAGCAATCTGTGCAGTCATATCAAGCACCCACCTCCTGGAAATGTTGTCTATAGAATTTCTCCTCCTGTTGTTGTGATCACAAAATCAATTGGCTGGGAGGAGTTGTCTTGAAAAATGAGGCATCTTTGGAAGGCAAACTGGAACAGGGATGGCATCCTGTGTTACTAAGAAGTAAATCTATTTCTTACCACTAGCAGACTAGATGTGAATTGGTATTTCTGGCCTGGATGCATAGTTGCTCTAAAAGAAATGAGATTTGAAAATAGATGTGTGGTTTCACACATTGTTTGATTAAAGCATTAGGCCCAGCAATGTTTTGAGTGTGCTACTGCCATGGGAAAGACTTAGCTGAGGAAACGTCAACATTTAGATGCCTTTTAAAACCACACAGTGAAACAAATCTTCCTCTTGTTTGTGTTGGTGCAATTAGGAAGGACAGCCTTGTTTGTGCCAAGCTCCACTCCCGAGTTCAGGCTTCCTGCCCCGCCACCCATTTCCTGCGTGCGCCTGGATAAGGCTCTTCACGTTGGAAAAGGGGGAGAGAGTTCCTCTGCCCATCCTCCTCAGGGATGAAGAACAGGGTCTGCTTTTCATTGTGTCTGTACAGCATCCAACAACAAGGATCTCAAAGTGTTGATGAATAATAGGAAAAGTTGGACGTTTTCCTTTTTTTTTTTTCCACAATTGCAACGACGTGTGAAGCCCAGGCTGTGCTCGTGGTGGGATTCCTGGGGGCCTGACTGCAACATTTGGCATTGTCCAAGCAGAAGGGGGACTCCCATGTTCGAGGCTAAAACCAGGCTGGGACACAAGGTAAAAAGGGCTGTTGTCCACCCCTGGCAGCTGCTGAGGGACGAGCCCACAGCTCACAAACAGGCCATTGTTCGTGGCCACCCCGACCACGGATCGTGTGCAGCCAACAACGGGCCCTTCTCACCAGCTGAGGTGACAAATTGGGGTTCTCCTGCTGCAGCTTCAAGCCAGCTGTTGCTTTACAGCAAATGCTCTGGACAAAAATACAAGGCATCACATTTCCTATTTGGGTGCTATCTCTTTGGGCATTACTTGCACTTTCTGATAAACTCACACTGAGACACAGCCAGTGTCCCTCTGCCTGGGAAGCAGACAGTCCCATTTTGGAGCTGAAAGCAAATTCTATCTTGTACTGAAAACAACCACATCCACAGCTTTCTCTAACCTTTGCACAAACGCCTCAGGTGACCAAAGCCACCTGCTGTTAGTACTTCTCATTTTTTTTAAGTGCCATCTTCAAACTGACAGAGAGGAGGTTTTGATTAGATGTCAGGAGGGAATTCTTCCCTGTGAGGGTGGGGAGGCCCTGGCACAGGTTGCCCAGAGAAGCTGTGGCTGCCCCATCCCTGGAAGTGTCCAAGGCCAGGTTGGACAGGGCTTGGAGCAACCTGGGATAGTGGAAGGTGTCCCTGCCCATGGCAGGGGGTAGAATGAAGAATTCACAGAATGACAATGGGAAAAACATCTATTTTTCATATAGGAATGTTCATCAGTAGTCATAGAATCACAGAATCATTAGGGTTGGAAGTGACCTCTGGAGATCATCCAGTCCAACCCCCCTGCCCAGGCAGGGTCACTTGGAGCAGGCAACACAGGAACACATCCAGGTGGGTTTGGAATGTCTCCAGAGAGGGAGACTCTCCACCCTCCCAAGGCAGCTGTTCCAATGCTCTGCCAAACCCTCCACGGAAAGTTCTTCTTCATGTTGAGGTGGAACTTCTTGTGTTTTAGCTTATAAGTCTCATATATATATATGTCTAATATAATAAGTCTAAATAATGAACATTAGCAGTGTTCTTCAAGAGCCTTGTGGGGAAAAGGTGCTGAAGAAATATATTGTAGTATTATCACAGAATCACAGAACATTCTGAGTTGGAAAGGACCCACAAGGATCATTGAGTCCAACTCTTAAGTGAATGGCCCATACAGGGAATTGAACAGAGGACTGAACAGGAGATTGAACCCATGACCTTGCTGTTCAGTTATTATTATCTATTTCTTTATGCACTGAATGTAGCAGGCACAGGCTAAAGTTTGCACTAAAGTTTGCACAGGCAGAAGTTTAACTCCTGAGACCAGTGCTCTGAGAAAGGTGGTTTGATGTGATAATGGCTGTGCTTGAACTAAATCGAAATCGAGGTGGGGATAAACACCAAAGCAGACCCCAATGACCACTGCTGTGGGTGTAACAGTGCACTGCTGGTGTTCTCTGTGTCCCCAGAACACGCTGGCCAAGGCGCTCTACGACAACAAGGCCGAGTGCTCGGACGAGCTGGCCTTCCGCAAGGGAGACATCCTGACCGTGCTGGACCAGCACGTCCTCGGCAGCGAGGGCTGGTGGAAGTGCTCCCTGCATGGCAGGCAGGGCCTGGCCCCCGCCAACCGCCTCCAGCTGCTCTCTCCCACCATCCTGCTGCTTCCTTCCACCCGGAGCGACCCCACGGAGCTGCCAGCGGGCCAACAAAACATCTACCAGGTTCCCTCCGGCCCCAAACCCACCGTGGTGTCGTCCACCTACGAGAAGATGGAGGGGTGGGTCAAACCCCCAGGCAGGCTCTCTGCCACGCCTGCCCAAGCCATATATCAGGTGCCAGCCTTGGCTGCGCAGCTGCTCAGTGAGAGGACCAAAAGCTCCACACACCAGGTAAGGCAAACATCCCTGAAAGTAACAGATGTTATTATTGAAACAACCACTGGGAGTGGGAAAATAACAAAGGCCGTCAGCCTGAGCTTTTCAGTGGAATTTGCAGCAAAAGAATGATGGTGTTTAGGAAACTCCCATCAATTCTACTACAGTTTATAGCATTATGTGAGAAACACTGCTCTGGGCAACATATGAGAGTCTCTATATTCTGTAGTCACTCACTTTTTTGACAGTTTAAAGCAGCTGTAAAATAGGGCAGGAAGCAAAGAATATACCATTTGTTTGGGAGAATCTAGAAATTATTTACAAACCTTCCCCGAAGTTAAAATAACAAGACACAGAACTTTCTCCTCTGATTGTTCACAGCATGTGGCCATCCAGAGTCCCCTGGGCACATGTGGGGTCTTTACATCCATCTGCACATGGAACATGTACATGCTGCATCAAATGTCTTAAGAGCAAAAACTTGTGCTTTCTTCAGGAAAAAAATAAATGGGGACTGTTTTATAATGAAAAGTAAATAGAGCAAGTGAGTACAAAATTCAAGTCCAAGTTTTTGTTCAGTTCCATGAGCTCTTCAGCCCTGGGTGGCTCTTTATTCTGTGTAGGAAAATCATGTTAGAAATGCTAATTGAAAAAGGAAAAGGAAGAAAATTCAGCCCTGAGATATACAGTCTTTTAGGCTGATTTAATGATCATTTGATTTATGGGGCCACCTTCCCTCCCACTGTGCTGGGAGGCAAGTCATGGAAACCGAGATGCTGCTTCCTGCTGTGTGGCAGATGGGTGCTGGAAAACAGACAAACTCAGTGCAACCCTGATGACTGAAACCTAATTTTCAGCACTGCAGCTGCAGTGCAGACCTTGTGTGCAGTTCCCACAACTGCAAGCTCAAGCTAAGAGCTGCAAAGGACCATTTTGTACTTACCGTGATCTGATTTCTCCACATTCCTGATCCTAAAGGAGCCATTTGCAAACTGAATGCGAGATTGGGACAAATTTTCCACGTTGTGCCAGCAAATCAGGTGGAAAATGTTCATCTACTCATTTTCTGAATGAATGGCCCAACAGAAGAGCTCCTTGGCTCTTCCTCTCATCTCCTGAGTTTATACACCTAAGCTTTGTCTGCTCTAACCGAGAATGAAAAGGAAATGTCCCAGCCTGCATTTATGATCTAGAAGTTCAGAGCTGAGCTGTGTCTTGCACAGTGTCCCAGCTGTTCCCACACCAACTGCACTGTGGTGGTCACAAGCCATGCCCAGATGCAGGGAAGGCTCAGGGAGAGCAGCCTGTGAAAGGCCAGGATGAACTGCAGCACTCGGACCGCCCCACGCAGAGCCTGTGGGACAACTGGCAAAGCTCCTGGCATAGTCAGCTGTCCTCTGAGCAGCTGGGTAAAGCCACTGTGATTGAAAGCAATAAAACAAAACAAAATCCCTCAGAGCCCACAGAGAAGCCTCGTTGCTGCTGCCTGACACACAGGGCACCTTCATGTTTTACTCTCACTGAAAGGACTTTAAAAAGTAGTAAGATGTGATATCCAGTGAGTTTCCTTTTTGCTGTATAGTGAGATTTGTCGACATGAAAACAGAGCTGAGCTAAGGATGGCTTTCTTGATACCTCTTGTCTTTTACCCTTTCTGCTCAGGGAAGTCTCTTTTACGCCTCTGTTTGCAGGTAAAGGTGATCACCAGGTCCTGGCACAGGTTACCCAGAGAAGCTGTGGCTGCCCCACCCCAGAAAGTGTCCAAGACCAGGCTGGATGGGGCTTGGAGCAACCTGGGATAGTGGAAGGTGTCCCTGCTATGGCAGGGGGTGTAACTGGACAGCCTTTAAGGTCCCTTCCAACCCAAACCACTCAGTGATTCTGTGATTCTGTTTCATAGAGCACTAAGGGGATTTATCTTCACTCCTCCTCCCCTTTCTTCAGATGAGAGTTAAGAGCTTCCACAAAGCTGAAACAGGCAGTTGTAAGGGTGAAGTCTAGTTCCTCTACCATATTTCCCCTAAATTTTGGGATCTTAACTAATTATCCCACAGATGTGGTCATGCCTTCTCAAATTATGTTTTAAGCAAACAGGAGAATTCGACTACAGACCAATAATGTAATTCTCATATCAGACTTCCCTGTTTATGGAGCTGAACAGGACATCAAGGTTTACTCCTTGAGTCAGTCTTTCATAACTACAGAATGAGTCAGTCTTTCATAACTACAGAATAATGCTCAGCCCACACCTTTTTGCTGCTCTTACACTAAATATGGCTTGACCCCATGGCTCTGTGTGCCTGGAGAAGCAGAAATTTCCCCACTTCCTTTTTCAGTGGTTCTGCTTTTGGTTAGTCTAAAGATTTAAGTGATAAGTGAAGCTGGATTTCCTCCAAATCTTTTCCCTCCCATGGTTACTCAGGCAGATTGTCTTTGATTTGTATGTGCCAGTTCTTATCTCACCTGAAATACAGCAGAAATGCTGGCAAAGGAGAATTCTGAGGGAAGAATGCCACCTGCTTCTAAGCTCAGTTCCTACCCCGGCTTCAGTGAAGAGCTGAAGGTTTTTAATCCCTTAAGAGTGATTACTGCAACAGTGGCCTATCCAGTTAAATGAGTTTCCAAAGATGTCCTGAGCTTCCTGCTCACTGCAGCTTTCTCATTATTGTTTTTCTCCCCCTCCAAGCACCTGTTTACTCTCCCGAGAGCCTGCCGGGCTTCAGCCCCAAACATCAGGAGTGAGGTGTACGACGTTCCCTCCACACAGCGCCGGGAGTCCCTGCTCACACAGGTGGGTCCTGCCGTGGTGCCCTCCCTGCAGCTGGGACTCTGTAGAACCTCAGAGTCGATGTTGAGGCAAATTCCAGTACCTCCCTGTTCGCTTTTTGTAAAATTGGGAAGAAAATAATTTATTTTTAGCTCAAAACCTGAAGCAGTTCTCTTGAGTTTCTTAGAAATTCAGAGAAACTGGTCCTAAATTTGGTATGCTTCTAATGAACACTTTCAGTTTTACCATTATTAAGGCATTTCTTGCTGGATTCCAAGGCAGAGAGATTGACACTACTGATGTCCTACAGAATTCTCAGTATCAGAGGGTCACCCTCTCTGCTTGGAATCCATGAGGAAATGTGCTTTGTGTCTGTGTCATTTGATCAGGATGATTTCAGGGTGTTTACAGAAGAGTCACAAGTGCGTGTTCAAAAAAAAACTCAATGTCACCCACCCCACCCACCTCCTGGGGAAGAACATCCCATGGATTTGTGATCAGGAGGATCACATCCACCACTGAAGTGTCCTGTTGCATCATCCTGCTCTTGGTCCTGCTGTGCTTCCCTGAGGAGGGTGATTGTCACATTCCCTCGATCCCTCAGGTCACCGGGATGGGACGAACACCAGGCCCCAGCCCTGTCACCTCCCATGCAAGGTGTGGGTGGGACTGGAGCACATCCATGGACCCTCCCCACGCACTTTATCCTGGCAGCAGCTGGCAGGGCAGGATTAAGCCCACTCCATTGTTATCAAGTTATCCACATATTTTCTGGAGTTAGCTCCTTGTGTAAGTGGGTGATTCCTGCTCAGACCCAAAGCCAGGTGTGCCAGTAGTGGCTGCCTCGTCCTCCCACCCAGCACTGCAGGAAGGCTCCAACAGCTCCCCTGCAGGCTGAGGGTGACCCACGCTGTCCAAACCAGGAGCTACTCCCACAAGCCTTTGATTCCACCAGAGTGTTCAATGAGATCTAAAAAGAATCAAAGTCAATCAGGTTTTTTTTTCCCCTTTTCCCAGAGCGGTGCCACTCCACCCACTGCACGGAAGGGCTCCGTGCCAGTCAGACCCACCGAGAACTTCCAGGCAGAGCAGGAGCAGCTTTACAACATCCCATCCAGCCCAGAAAAGGCAGGAGCTGGGATCCAGAAAGACTCACCAGCAGGCAATGTAAGTAAGATTTGTTGGACCCAAGAGAACAATCTGTCAGTGCCGTGACACCCACCTTGGGCAGAGGGGCAGGTTTCCCACCTCTCCCCCCGTGTTTGCCAAGGACCATCCTTGAAGAAAGGGCTGATCTGAAATTTCACAACTAAGAAAACATCTCAATGGAAACTTTTTATTAGTTGAGTGCCAAGTAATTCAGGTTTCCTGAATGGCTTTAGGATCCAAGAGGATTTTGACAGGCTCCTTAGTGCCCAGGGCAGAGGAGCAGGACCATTCCAGCACAGGGAATCTGAGGCTCCCTGGTTGGCCTGAAACACCCTTGTCATTCCTTGCCTCTCCTTCTCATGCACATTTTCCACAAATGGGGAAGCCTGACCTGGTTAGTTTTTTCCTAAAATCTGTATTATATAACAACTTTCAGTTATTTCTTGTTACTGCACATTCCTGTAGTTCCTTGCATTCCCCCTGTGGATGTGCTTCATGCAGGTAGGATCTTTCCTTAAATGTTAGTGTTAGTCTGGATTTTATTACACAAGAAGTACTCCTGCATTTGCCTTTTCCAAATTGGACTTCAGCTGTAGACACACATATTTTTAAGGCACTGGATAAACTGTTCCCATCTTAGCAAACCCGTATCAAGCAAAAATTTAAATTAATTGAAGGTATTTGAGAAGAGTGAGTGATGTCTGCTGGTTATTTATTTTTTGACAGGGTATGCACATGAATGGGAAAAAAATCAAGTGTCTACAGATGTCCCTGGCTGGGGACACTGCAGTATGATCTAATCACCTGTGCTCAAAATATTTTACCTTCTACATGTGTAGCTTGTGCATTTTAGAAAATAAAAAACACAGGCCAGCCCTTTGGTGGTGCAGTTCCACTGACATCAGTGGAGTTGCACACATTTATGTGCTCTGAGAATTCAGTTTTGTTTCTTACTTCTTGTTTTATAAACAAGGGTGGTTTATAAACCCTCTGTGCTCGTGGTTTATAAGCCCTCTGTGCTCTGTTGCAGTTGTATGATGTCCCTCCCAAAAGAGAAACTGATGCTTCAGAAAACAAATCTCAAAAAAAGTGCTGGGGCCAGTACAATACTTTGCCAAATCCTCGGAAGTCAGAATGGATTTATGATATTCCAGTATCACCTGAAAAATCAGGATTAAAACAGCACCCTTCTGGCCACTCCTGGGAGAACCAGGTGCTGTATGATACCCCACCAGCCAGGTACAAGGTGCCAACAACAAATGCTGAAGGCAAGGTTGTAAATCCACAATTATACAATATCCCATCGACACAACAGAAATTAACACTTCCAGATATCCCCCTTTATGACGTTCCATCCTCACGGGATGTGCTCCTTTTGCCACAGAGCAGTAGCTGTGATGTACCCCCGAGTCTCCTGGCTCCAAAGGCTGAGAGTCAGATCTCCGAAGGGAATGTTTATGATATTCCAAAAGGTTTGCCCACCCCTGGGCAGTCCAAGAAAGAGATGGAAAACAACAGTGACAGCTCTGGAGAACAAGCACATGGTGCTTCTCCAAAGCTCCCCAGAGGTGCCAAATTAGGACGAGACATCTCATCTGTTTCTAGTGTGGACAGCAGGAGCAGCACACTCTCCACATCCTCCAGCTCATCTGCTGAGTTGTTTTCTACGTCCTCATCATCGGAAGAGCCTGGCAAAGAAATCAAAATGGGCCTTGAAGTAGCCATAGAGACCCTGACCAGGCTGCAGCACAGCGTGTCCAGCTCAGTTGCAAGTTTAATGATCTTTGTGAGCAGTAAGTGGCGATTGCAGGAACACCTGGAGAAGAGCATTGAGGAAATCCACAGAGCCGTGGATCACATCAAGGTGTCCCTGGGAGAATTCCTGGCCTTTGCCCAAGCCATAAAGGGAAACGCCTCTCACCTCACTGACAGCAACCTTCAGACCAGGATTAAAAAGCAGTTGGAGATCCTTGTGAACTCCTTCCAAATTTTAACAGAGACAAGGGAAGCTCTAAACAATTGCAACTGGTCACTCGAGGCCTTGGTCCTCAGGAGCCCCCAGAACAACCCAGATGACCTCGACCGCTTCGTCATGGTGGCCCGCACGATTCCCGACGACATCAAGAGGTTTGTGTCCATCATCATCGCCAACGGGAAGCTGCTCTTCAGAAAGAATGACAAGGAACAAGAAATAAAGCAGCCAAAAGGGAGCCCAGAATGCAAAATGGCAAAACAAATCCCAGTGCCAAGAAGAATAGAAGTAGAGTCGCTCCAGAGAAACGCTCCTGACAAACCCAGCCAGAGTCGGGTGCCTTTGGAGAAACAGGAGGAAAATGCCACTGAGGATTGTGATTATGTGCAGTTACAGGTCAGTAAAACTGGGCTTTACTATCCCTGTTCTTCATTGTTTGTAGATATTAAGCTATTGCCACTATTTTACCTTTGCATCAGTGCCAGATTCAGTTTGCACTACTTCCCATTTTCCAGACTGAACTCAGGATTTTTTTCCAGTGCTGGGTGGCACATGTGGAATGAGAATCATTTTAATCCATAAAGAGAACTGGAGTTTGAGAATTTATCCAGCCAGCACCAACAAAAAATCTTTATAATCTGTTTAAATTCATTTGGGAGACAGGTTTTAGCTGGGAGTTTGCAAATCCTTTCTTCTCTTTTGCCTTTTAGTTCTCTTCTTGCCAGTTCATTGTGTTTGGCTCTGACATGACTGGACAAGAAATGTTACTTTCTAACTTGAGGTACATTGGAAATCATGTTTTCATAGAAAATTTTGCTGTAACAAATCAAACTCTTACTGTGAATTATCAAATTTATTTGTTAGAATCATTTTGGATGTTTGTTAGAACCATTCTCCTTAGAACTACTGAAATATCTACCAAGAACATCTCTCTTGGTTTCACAAAGAAATGTTGGCATGTCCTTAGGATTTAGGAAAGGTTATTTTGTCCATGTTGCTTTCAGTCTTAGATCTTGCAGGAGGAGACACTATATTTTTAGTAGGAAAAAACCTACAGTTTTTTTCTAATAAATGTACCATTGTTGTCCATAACATGAAGGCTGCAGAGCAAGTAGTTGTTTCCTCGTGAAATAAGAGAAAAACATATTTATATTTAAATCTTCTTGTAAGTCATTTCAACTTTACTTTCATTTTAATTTATAACAGGCACAGAAAATCATTTCAGGTAAAGAAGTAGCAAAGAAGAGCACAGATTCAAAACTGAAGGTATTTCTGATTTTGAAAACTATTATTTATGAGGACTTCTAGTCCCTGATTTCTGTGCTTGCCAAAATTCAAAGCATTCAGACACACATCTCTATCCATAATCTATTTGCTTCTCATGGTTCATTTCCCAGAACTTATTCTTAGAATTACTGCTGAAAATTGTGAAAAACATTTATTTTCCTCAAACATAATGAACCCCTCCAGTTCAACGTCATACTATTTATTTTCTTGCCTTTGTGCATTATTTGGGAAAAGGCTGTGAGGACTAGTATTTCAAAATATCTTGTCATGCACTGGTACAAAATTGACTCTTGTTTTGTCCATTTTAATCATTCATAACCCTGATTAAGCCCATTAAAGATCAATGTTTTGTACTATCTGAAAGCTTCAAGTCCAGAATGTGTAAAGGGTTGGTGTTTGGCTGCAGCACTTTGTGTGCTATCCATTATTAAAATTGTATTTAGGGGCAAAAAGGCAATTGGGAGAATTTCCAATACTTTATGGGAAGAGAAATTATTGTAAAAGCTCCTGGGCTGGGGCAATTTGGAGAGTATGAACTAAGAATTTAGGCTGGAGCGACTAAAGAAACAATCAGTGTGTGACACCGAGATGAATGTTTTTTTAAACCTTTCTCCAGGCTTTGCCAACTGCAAAAAAGGCTGGAATTCAAAGCAAGCAGGACTGTGCCAAGAAAATCCCTCTCCCCGAGCACTGCAGGCTGTGTTTCGCTGCCCTGCACAAGGCCATCGGGGTGTTCACCAACAGCCTGAACCACAACCAGCCCCCCGAAGTGTTCATATCCCACAGCAAACTGATCATCATGGTGGGACAAAAGCTGGTGGATTCTCTGTGCCAGGAGACTCAGGAAAGGGATGCCCGGAGCGACGTCCTCCACAGCAGCAGCCGGTTCTGCAGCCTCTTGAAGAACCTGGCTCTGGCCACCAAAAACGCCGCCATAAAATATCCCAACGCAGACGCCACGAGGGAACTTCGGGATCGGACCGAGGAGCTGTCCAAGTACACGCAGCAGTTCAGAGCAATGATGGAATGAGACACGGAATGTCACTGTTTTCACACATTCTCCACTGCTGTTGCCCCTTTGGCAGCCAAAGGGGAGCAAAAACAGCTCAGTGACACCAATTTTCAGTCACCTCAAAGTTCCTGCCGGGAGTTCCCGGGGTGCTGATGCAATTTTAGCAGGTGAAAATCCAGCAGATGTAGGAGAAGATTTGTAGAATTAAATCTATTCTTTCTTCTCCACTGTTCAGATCCTGTCTGGAAATATCATCGTCGGAGTGGCTGGGCAGGAATGTTTGCTGTGTATTAGAGCAAAATGGTTTTATTATCTGACTTATTTCTTATTTTTTATTCTCTCTATAGGTCAGATAACTGTCTTTTCCTTTTGTATTTTTTTCTATTCAGGCATGTAAAGTCTATCTCCAGATTTAGCTGCACAATGTTCTGTAGCTTATGATCAATTGTTTCCTGAGGACTTTACTCAGAATTTGTAGTTACAGTATTTTTTTCCCAAGCAGCTGCAAAGCTAATTTTGGGGTTTAACATACAAATGCAACAAACCTATTATGGTACAAAATCTGGTACTAAACATAGCCTAGATATTAATGGGGAATGCTCCAGGCTGGCACCTGAGCACAGAGGAAAACTGACTTGGAGGAGTGGTAAATGTACAGGGAGCACCTCAGTCGTCCTCTGTCGTAGCCTGAAGCTGTTCAGAGCATTTCTCCAACTGAGACAGAATTTATTTTAGTCACTAAACGTGCAGAGGGTTCCAAAGCCCTTCCCACAGACTGCAAAGGTGACGTTAATCCTTACTGGAATAGCAGCAAGATACACCCGGCGCTGGCACAGCTGCCCAGGGGTTCAGCTGCCTTGGTCCGTGCAGCTTTTTAACTTTACCCCAAATTTTCTGGGTGTGAAATCCAACGACAAAGACGCTGTGACCGCACAGGCAGAGCGTGGGTACACCCGTGTGACTTGTAGCTTCCCTGATTAATTTATTTTAATGTTTGTATCTGTAATTTCAATGTCTGGCCTTTCTTGGCCTTTCTTGGCGATGTTTTATCGGTGTCTTTCTGGTGGGACAATGAATTTTGGGGGCAGTCGGAGCTGACCCGCACAGCGTCTGTTGGGAACCAGCTCCCCCCTCAGCATCCTCGAGCTTCCCTCGGCACCCGCCGCGTTTTACACCGGTATTTAACGCCGACTCGTGTAAATATTCCTGTTTGCAAAGTTAAACGCAGTGCTTCCCTCCCCCGCTGGCTTTGTGCGTGTTGGATTAAACTCGCCCCTCACACCACCCGTGTCCGTGCCCTGACATCGCCCCGGGGCTGAGGGCGGGACGGCGGCCCCTCATCCTGCAGCCAGCCCCGCCCGGCGCGGGAGAGCCTCGTTTGGCCCTAAATCCCCCAAAACGGGTGGCCGGGGTGGGGGTTTCTCTCACAAAAACAAGAGATAAACCCGCGGGGCCGGGAAGGGGCGGGATGGGGAAGGACCGAGATGGGGAAGGACCGAGATGGGGAAGGGGCGGGAGCGGCGCCCGCAGCTCCTCCCGCGGCCGCGCGGGGGCGCTGTGACACCCCCCCCCCCCCCCCCGCGCGCTCCGTTGGTACGTCCCGCACCCCTCCCAGCCCTGCTGCGATGGACTCGCCCACCCGAGCGCCCCCGTGGCCACGCCCCCAGCCGGCTGGTTGCTAAGCAATAGCGGCAACGTCATCTGTGCGAGCCGGAAGTGCGCGGAGGAGCAGAACCCGGAAGTGCGATGGGGTGCGATGGCGGCACCATCCCCAAGCGGCACGAGCTGGTCAAGGGGCCCCGAAAAGTCGAGAAGGTCCGAGGGGGCTCCGAGGGGGAAGCAGGGGGAGGGAGAGCCGGGCATGGCGCTCCCGGCGCTGGCAGGGGGAGGGGAGCGCCGTGGGCCGGCTCGCGGCTATCTGTCTCTGTCTGTGACTGTGTGTCTGTGTGTCTGTGTATGTGGCTGCAAGGGAGGCCCTTTGTCTCCTGGGGGGGTTGAGACACGAGGTTCGAGTGCTGGGCCCTGCGCTGGGGTCACAACGACCCCCAGCAGTGCTCCGGGATGGGAGAGGAGCGTCTAGAAAGCTGGAGAAGGCCCTGGGGGTGCTGGTGACAACAACCGAACGTGAGCCCGGGTGGGCAAGAAGGCCAGCAGTACCTGGGCTGTATCAACGGCGTGGCCACAGGGCAAGGATTGTCCCTCTGTGCTGGGCACTGGTGGGGTCACACCTCCAGTGCTGTGTCCAGGTCTGAGCCCCTCACAATAAGAAGGACATTTAGGGGCTGGAGCGTGTCCAGGGAAGGGAACCGAGCTGGGGAAGGGTCTGGAGCACCAGGAGCAGCTGAGGGAGCTAAGGGGGCTCAGCCTGGAGAAAAGGAGGCTCAGGAGGGGCCTTCTCGCTCTCCCCAACTCCCTGACAAGAGCAGGGAGCCAGTGGGGGTCAGGCTCTGCTCCCAGGGAACAAGGGACAGGAGGAGAGGGAATGGCCTCAAGCTGTGCCAGGAGAGGTTCAGGTTGGACATCAGAAGGAATTTCTTCACAGAAAGGGTGTTCAGGCCTTGGCAGAGGCTGCCCAGGGAGGGGCTGGAGTCCCCATCCCTGGAGGGTCCAAGGAATGACTGGATCTGGCACTCAGTGCTCTGGGCTGGGTCCCAAGATGGGTATAGGGCACAGCTGGGACTCCATGGGCTGGGAGGGCTTTTCCAGCTTCAGTAATTCTGGGATTTGTCATCTGCAGAATACAAGGGGTTCAAGAGTCTCCTGAAGGGATGGGGCAGCCACAGCTTCTCTGGGCACCTGTGCCAGGGCCTCCCCACTCTCACAGGGAAGGAACCCTTCCTCACCTCATTCCTTCCAGGGAGTGGAAGCGGTAGCTGATCCAAGCAGGGCTGAGATGTAGAACCAGAGAGAAGAGGGTGGTGGAGAACATGTGAAGAGTAAAAAAAGTATCAAGAGGGGACTGGTGAAAGTGACAAAAATATAAAAACTGAGTTAGATTTAGGCAGAGAGGTCTCATGTTCCATGACAAAGAAATGGAGTCAGTAGGCAGAGCCTCAAAACTGATCATGAACGTTGCTAAACAGCCTTGCTAAAGTTATTTTATGAATTAATTAACAGTGCAGAAGGTAGGTTTGGTAAGAAACCTGAGGATCTCACTAATGCTTTGAGTAGTACCTGATTTTATGCTTAAATAATTTGCAAATATAAAAGCTGTTTTAAAATAACGAGGGGTTTTTTTTTCATTCCTTCAGGTCGACAAAGTTGCTGAGTTGGTGGCCAGGTGGTTCTACTGTGCCCTGAGCCAGGAGAAGCTGCGTCGGCCCATCGTGGCCTGTGAGCTGGGCAGGTAGGGGTGGTTCCACAGGGGGAAAAAATAATGGTCGTTAAATGTGATCATTATTATAAATAATATAAATATTGTAAAAATAATTTATAGATAAACTTATAAATACAACTGCCGTGGCAATCAAACGTGATCACCGGAATTTCGATGTTACAGGTTGTACAACAAAGATGCCATCATTGAGTTTTTGCTGGACAAGTCACCTGATAAGACCCCCATGGAATCTGCATCCCACATCAAGAGCATCAAGGTAAAAGTTAAAATCATGAGGGAAAGTTCAGTCATGCTGTAAGACCTCCGTCTGCTTGTGTTCTCACCCTGTATTAAAGTGTTAAAAGTACCAAAACACAACAGAAAAAATCTTAAGGAATGTTATCATGGCTCCAAATCATTGGTTGAAAACTCAAGGCCTGCATTTTTATTTTTCAGAACGTGACAGAACTGAACCTTGTGGATAATCCAGCCTGGAGTGGGGATAAGGAGAGTATAAAAGGTGACAAGTATGATGACCTGCAGTCTGCACGATTTATCTGCCCCGTGGTGGGGCTGGAGATGAATGGGAGACACAGGTCAGTGTTTCAGGGTCTGCATTTTGGGTTTAGAAGTGAGCACTGGGCTGAACTGAACACAGAGCAGATATCTGAATGGATAATGCTGCAAATCTTGTATCTGCCCAGGCCTTTGTGGGGAATGTTTGTCTCTCTTTCAGGAGGGAGTTTAAGAGACCACTGAGTGTCCTTTCATTGCATGTTCAAAAGATAAAAGCTAATCCTTTCCTAACTGAATTTAGATGTATAATAAAGGAGTAGAGGGCAATGTTTGGAGGCCAAACCATAGGAGATTGATGAGACTCCCTTTGTGTCACATCGAGCACTTAGAATCCCAAAATGGTTTGGGTTGGAAGGGACCTTAAAGATCATCTCATTCCAACCCCAGCCATGGGCAGGGACACCTTCCACCATCACAGGTTGCTCCAAGCCCCATCCAACCCAGCCTTGGACACTTCCAGGGATGGGGCAGCCACAGCTTCTCTGGGTAACCTGTGCCAGGGCCTCCCCACCCTCACAGGGAACAATTTCTTCCCAATATCCCATCTAACCCTGCCTTTGTCCTGTCACTCCAGACCCCTGTAAATAGTCTCTCTCCATCTTTCCTGTAGTTTCTTCAGGCACTTGAAGGCCACAATGAGGTCACCCCAGAGCCAGGCTGAACAATCCCAATTCTCTCAGCCTTTCCTCACAGCAGAGCTGCTCCATTCTCCCTCTGCCTGTGTTAGGACCAGAGTGGAGATGGCTTCTGTGTCCTAATCCTGCAATAATCTGGGTTTTATTGGGCTGGGGCAGAGAATTTCCTCACGTCCTGGTTTGGGCAGTTTCTTTGTCTGTGCATGTTCACCCTGATGAGTGAGATGATGGTGGTTCACAGCTTGACAGTTGCTAAGTATTTCTTCCTCCAGACAGTGATTAGCCAGGAGATTGTGAGGATGAAATAACAAATGTTGTGGTTTAATGTACACAATATTTTTTGTTCTAGTCTTACATTGTACAAACTAATAATAAATTAATTGCCCCTTTAATGTGCTGATAGTTATATTAGATGCAAGAACTAGTAAATAAAGTTAGTTGTGTCCTGCTAACCCATTGCAGTATTATTTCTGTGTTCAACCAGCACTGCACAGATCTCTCTTGGGCACAGGGTTTCTTAAAATCATGTTGCATCTTGTCTTTTCTTTGAAGGTTTTGCTTCTTGAGAAACTGTGGCTGTGTGTTCTCTGAACGTGCCCTCAAAGAAATTAAATCAGAAGTTTGTCACAAGGTGAGTTTCTTCAGCTTTACAAGCAGGGGGGGGTCACATGTGCCCTCCACAGGTAGATCTGTAGATACAGGTCCATAAAGTGGGGTTTTTAATCTGAATATCCAAATTGAAATGGGACTTGTAAAGGGTCTGTTCTGTGATGGCCTGCAGTAATTCTCCACGGCCTTTTTTAATAAAAAAGTGTTTCTAAGTAGATGTAAAAAAGAATATTTTTATTCTCAGAGGCAGTTTGATTTTGCAAGAACTACCTTAGAATTCTCATTTTTTTCAAATATTTGGTTATAATTTCACTTTTTAAAAGGGTGTTTGTTTTTGCTTTGGGATTTTGGGGCTTTTGTTTGGTTGTATTTTCTTCCTGAATGCACAGGGCTTGTGTTTTATCAGTGTCTGCTCTGTGTGCTTAAACTGGTTGTGTTTTCAGGTTATGTTTTGATCCCTGTATTTTTAAAGAGCATCTGGTGCTGTTTTGTTTGGGTTTTTTGGACTGGGGGCAACTCTTTGCAGATTTTTCAGCAGTTACATGAATTATTGTAGGAAGTACTGACTGCACTTTTGATCTCATTAGATTGGTTTCTTTGTAGCTAAAAGTTGCAAAATACTTTTTTTTCTCCCATCACTACATTTATTATCCTCAAGACTTGTGGTGATAGTTGCCACATTTAGAAAGCTATTTTTCAGTGAGCACCCTGATATTGGGTAAAACATACCAATTGGTATTAAATACCATTGGTATTAAATACCATTGGTATTATTATTTAATACCATTGGTATTAAACAAGACCTGCTGCAGGTGATGTGGAATTTTGCTGCTTTCAGTGCTCATTTTGTTTTCTAGAGTATTGCTTTAGTCCTAATGGCTTTGTTTCCTCTTGGCAGATCCTAATTTATTTTTAATGAGGTGTTTTGTCTGCATCTAAATTTTGGTTGATAGATGGATGTAACTAGATCAGTAGATGGAGGATTGAGATGTTTTGTCCATGGTTTGGTCAGGCTGATAATCTTATAAAAACGAAATGAATCTCGCATGTTTTCTGGATATTTTTAATAATGAGTATTTAGCATAGGCTCATATTTGCATGCAGCTGGTTTCACAAACCTGTGAATTCCTCACAATATTCAGAAGGATGCTTCTAGAAATAATGAAGTGGATATAATATCTAGTCTATCATCTTTATCACTATTGGGTTTTGATGCACAAAGACAGTGGTAACCAGCTGAGAGAACATATTTTAGCCCTTTAATTAAGGTCAAAGAGTGATTTGGTAGATCTTTGGGTGTAAACTGATAATGTTCTCATCCAGAATCAAGAAAGGGACTCTTCTGAACAGGATCACAGGGAACTGCTTGCTGTGCTTTCTGGTAGCTAACTGTTTATATATCCAAAGCACTAATTAGCAGCATTCCCCCAGCACAGTCTATCTTTAGGCAGCAATGGGACATGCAGTGAAATGAACTAAGAAAGAAGAAAAAATGATGTATTGTATGTGCTCAGATTAGAAACTTTTTATTAGTGAATTCTCTTCTAATACATAGTCTGTAATGCAAAAAAAATATTAATGTACAGAATATTTGAATGTTGTGGATTATCATATATATGTTTATGCTGTATTTTAAGAATTATAGTATGTTTTTTGAACCAAAATCGAGCCTGTGAGATCCAGATGAGCCACAGAATTTTCTTGTTTCCTGGCCACCTTCTTTCTTAATTCTGTGCCCAGATGAGGGTAGTGCAAAAGGATACCCCTGTATTTGCTGTTGTGCTGTATTCAGTCTCTCTCAGCCAGCAGGATCTGTGTTTTCACTTCATCCCCGAGGTCTGTAGTGGGTGGGGACTGGAGGAGTGTCAGTTTTGGAACTGCGTGGCCGTGCCCATCCCCACTCACGTGGAATTCAGGAAAGCTCCTTCAAAACAAGCTCTTCCTGGGTGTTCACTTTGCCTGAGAGCCCTCAGAGCAGCCTTGCCAGTCTGCTCCATTGTAAACAGCAAGTTTCTCAAAGGACTCTGGCGAGCAAATGCTGTTATGATGCAGTGCAAACATTCCCCAGGGAATACAGAGATCCAGCAGATATCTCACTGCTCAGTTTGCTCCTCCTTTTGCTGGGGGAGCTCATAAAAGAAACAGAGGGATCCATTTGCCCAGTGACATGCAAATAAGTGTTTAGGAAAAAGCAGAATGCATATGCAGATTTTGTCTAATTCAAGGCAATGGAAAATACTAAGAGAAAGGATTCAGCATTCCTTGGTTTATCTTGACAGCATTTGTGTAGTACTGGATTTGGAAGGGTTTATGGAGTCTGGGTACAGGGAGGATGAAGCAGTCTTTCTATCAGAGTTCTCTTCCATAAAAAAAAACATTTTGCCTCAATAGAAACTTGACATGAAGAGCTGACAATGTAAAATACATGTATTTATCTGCTTTTACTGGAATTGTTAAAAAGACTGTATTGGTACTAGGGAAAGGCACTGGAATAGGAGAGGGAACTGTCGTGGGTGGGGGGCTCTTAGTAAAGCAACTGTAATTAATGTGTGAGGCCTTTTGTAAGTCTCTGTTCTTTCTTGCTTCTCATCCTAAGTACCACTACAGTGAAGGATTCAAGTTAAAAAATAATATTAAAATAGGAAAGCTCTAAGGCAAACAAACAGCCACTGTAGCAGAGCAGAGAGAGAGACAGAGGTTGTCTCTCGTTGCCTGAAGAGTGAATGCTTTGACCTGTCTTGACAAAATATAAAACTTCCTGGACAAAGGATTTTGAAAGAGCAATGGGAATTTTTTAGTGGTGGCTTATGTTGGAGACTCAGATTGGTAGATGAAGTGCTTGAGACAAATTTTGAAGCTTCTGTTTAGACTGAAAAGAGTTGGAAAAGAGCTTTGTCTAAAACGGAGCAACTTATGAATGCAGATAAAACTTGTAATACCTTTTCACACAGAAGCGTCTTTTGTTTGAGGCATATTTTTGAGCTTTTGTACAGTAAGAAGGGAAAATTTAAACTATCAACACTAAGTCACATGCTAAAATGTGACTTAATCACATTTCAGTCATCAGGAAGAGAAAAACAACTTTGCTTCCAGAGTTTGGTGACGTATGTTCTGTAGCAGCAGCTCTGGAGATCAGGGGGTTTCTGCTGCCTCCTCCTTCCTGTTCTTCAGGAATTACATGTGACATGGAATCTGTCAGTTTAAAACTTGCCCTTTTGAGTAAGGTGTTTAATTCTCCAACAGACTACTAAATGTAAAAGAACAAACAAGTCTCTACTCACTCTGCTTTTTATTCGATGAGATGTTGAAGATTGTAGCTTTGTGGTGATTTATGTTGGTCTGTAGATTCTCCAAATGTTTTGGAGCTCCTGTTCTAACTGGCTTCCAGGTTCTTGCATGGGCAGGTTTTGGTGCTGCTAAATTGAAAGTCTGCTACTTGACAAAAATCATGCTTTATGCATTATCAATTTGGATGTTGACTCTCTTGTCTCAGAAGTTCCTATTGGTGTATCAGTATCCTAGAAGTGGTTTGGAGATGGGAGAGTGGTTATTGAATCAGTGGTGGAAGTCCTTCTGGGAGTCACTTTGAAAGTTAAGGACCAGATTACATTTTTAAAGTGATACAAGAAAGTACATTTTAAGTTTATTTTGGAATTGTTTTCAGAGTCAACTACACACTTGAAATAGTACCCTAACTATTAAACTCTGTGCCATATAAAACACTTAATCACATGTTTAACTTAGATACAGAGCTTCTTGAAACAGAATTTATCTTTGACATACAGAGTTCACGTGTGCAGCAGGGTACAGAGCACAGTGGCTCCTGGAACAGGGTCACTTTGGCATTATCTGCTCTTAGATCAAGTCACCAGGATTAGCAAACATTGGTTGTTGAAGCCTAAAAGTTGTGATCCATCTACTCATAACATGGTAACACAGAATTCATGAAGGCTTTTTGTGTGTGTTTCAAGAATAGAATGTGGTCGTTGTAATCAGAATAATGACTTGAATACTATTTCTTACCGACTGAGAATGGTTTAATTATGATTTTCCTAAAATTTTGTTTAAAATACAAAGTCCTTTAAGGAAGGAGGGTCATACTGCAGTGATTTTCCTAAATTGACATGGGTAAAGTCACACCTAAATTGTGCTTTAAGAGGGCTTTTTGTGCAAACCAGAGTTTGGCTGGTTCAGTTTCTGCAAAAGGAGCCCCTGTTATATAGTGCCTTGATATTGCATTTCTCCTTCTAATTCAATTCAGAGTGATATACAACAATTGTTCTCTGTGATGGTGCCAAAGGTAAAAGCAAGATACTGGATTTGCTGTAATGATGGGAATGAGGAACGTTCCATTCACATTTTAAAAGACAACATGGAGTGGATAAATGCTGGCAGTGCCCTTCAGTGGACTGGAGAGAAATTAATTATGAATATTGCTCTGATTTATACGTGCCAGAGGCCCATTAGCTTCAGTAATGGTTTTGAGAGGGACTCTCAACGAGCTGAGCTTTTATTTTCCTTTTTTTTCCTTCATTATTTCCCTCCATAAAAAAGCATCTCCAGCAATATTTAGCCACAAGATAAGTCCTGGATTATACATGAAACTGAATACACGCCTTTGGGTTGAGTTTGTAAATAAATAGGGACCAGATGGTCTTTCTTCAGGTTAAAGTTCATCTGAAAGAAATTATGTTTCCGAGAAACTCGTGTGGGAAAATGAGCAGGACAATTCCAGGAACCTGGGACTAAGTTTGTAATAAGAAACTTTCATGTTCTATTGTTGACTCATTTCATTCATTTGAATATTTTGGGGAAAAAAAAGTCTGTTATCAGTTTTCTTGTAAAAACTGAGGGATGTTTTGGCTGCATATTGAAGCTTTCATCCAGATTGCTCCTAAACATTTAAATGTAATTTGTAGTTTTTAATCAAGTGTGCTCATAAATAACAAGATATATTTTATTAGTTTGCATCAGAGTTCATACAAATTAACTGAGAATTTGGATTTACTGGAATGAAACTTTGATCTGCATCCTTGCCAAAATACTTTTAAAGGAGGATGAACGGTTTTAAGTGACTTCTTACAATTCAGGTTTCTCATAGTCTCTTCCAGTCCTCCAGACCTTTGGAGGTCAGAGTGTAGACACAGCCTTGTGAGATCTTTAATTCCATGGAAGAGTTATTGTGTTGTATGAAAGGCCACCTATATCCTCTGTTTCTTTATATTCCCCTGTTTGTTGCACGAGTGAAAGGATTAATTTAAGAGTTCTGAGGAGGAAAGAGCAACTCTTGCCTGGAAAAGGGCTGGATCCTTGATCAACTGCTGTTCCCTGGGTTTGCCCCTTGTGTGTTGAAAGCCTCTTTCTTGCTGCAGGACCAGGACCAGTGAGTGCTGAGTTTGGTGTGCAGAGGTTTTGAGAAATGAGTTGCTTGTCCTGGTTGCTGCCAGGTGTTACCTGCACTTGCCACAGGCTGTTCCAAGGTTCAGGGAAGTCAGGTACACCAGGATTGAAGGACGGCCTTTCATTCAGTTTTCCTGTGTTCCCTGGCCTCAAATTTTCCACGTCTCCTTGCCCTAAACTCCTGCAGAGACTCAGAAACAGGGACTTAAGAGATAAACATGCACACCCTGTGACTGTTCCTGGTACACACACACACACACCCCCCCCCGCTCATTAGGAGCAAAGCCTGGGAAGGGCAGCAGTGATGTTGCCATGCTACACAATGAAATTAGAGAGGCAGCTGGCCATGGGGAAAACAAACAAACCCCAAACCCACGGTGACATGGACTGTGTCTGAAACTGGCTGTCACTTGTTTATGTACAAGCTCTGCAAATTTATCATGAACTTCATTATTCAAAACAATCCATTTCAGAAGACACTCAGTAACCGTGACTTTAATTGTGTTCTCCATATTTTATTTTCGTCCAGCCATTGCTTCTGTTTTATTATTTTCATACCAGTTAGTCATTCTTTGGCTGTGGACACAAGGAATATTGATTTTTCCAGCTAAATAAGTCACTTAATAGATTATGAACTTCCCCCTTGTCCTCAGTAAGTTACAGATTTAGACATGTCATTTCCTTTGAGAATTAACCCATCAGCAGCTGCTACTGTAATAAATAAAACCCGTTTATTGGTAGTACAGGACTGTGCTTTACCCTCATGCTGTAATGCACACAGTGAAGTCCATGGCTAAAAATGTTCATGGTTTCTGTCAGTATTGTGAACACTTGTTTAGATGTTAGCTAAGCTCAGACATCCAGCCTCATGTTGAAGTAGCTGTGCTCCTGGAAACGCCAGTGGTCCTGGATGGGCACCTCTGCCTGGCGCAGCATCCGGAGCCTCAGGCGTCTCTCCAGGCAGTCCATGACCAGGGGGTACTTTGCAGGCTCGAATTTGTTGGCAAACAAATGAGGTGACTCAATAATCCACTGCAAATCCCCTAGTCCGTAGATACAAATGTCTCTGATGTAATGACCTGCAAAGACAAATTGAAGGTATCTGGAAGCAGCAGAAAGAGGAACTGAAGCATTTTAAAAAGTAGTTTCACTCTGTGCTGTCATCAACAAAAAATACCTTTTGATTTCTTATTGAGCATCATGGAAATTTAGCTGGAGGATAATAAAGAGTATTATAAAGGCAAGGGTTTGGGTTTGTTTTACACAAATGGATGCTTGTTACCTCCAGCTGCCTCACTGACATGTTGCTCTGCTTAATGTTGTGTCTCGTAGCTGGGCATCTGTTCTGATCTATCTGGATTACCTGTTCAATCATTCAGTGCTTCACTGTGCTCAGCTTACACAGTTACATATTTTAATTATTTCTGCATGCTTTCTATGTGGTCAGCACTATTTTAGATATTGTTCAAATTGAAGAGATTTAACCCAGTGTTGATGGAAGTATCTGACAAACGTTATTGTCAGGTAAAGCCCTTCCACTAAAAAGCAGTCAGTTGAGTTAGTGCTTTGGTAACTGGGGGCTGAAAGAAGGGTTGTCAGTGTATGGATACTGTGATGTTCTCAAAATATATAAAATATCAATAATATTGTATTATATAAAAATATATTAATATATAAAAATATGTATCAGAAGATATTGATATTGGATACAGTACAGTAATTTACTAGGGTGCCTTGTTTTGATACTTCCAAACCAAAATATATATAATCGCTGAGGCACATTTAATAGCTAGTTTAAATAACATGTAATCTGCAGTTAATGCTTATCAGTGAATCAAATGTGAGTTCATGATCAACATTGACGTTACCTTTGCAGCCTTTGTGTGAGGATCCTTCTTGATCTTTCCATTTAATGGCTCTTAGGTTTCCTTTCCAGCCTGCATTGGGTGTAGCTCCTGGAGCATCTTTAAAAACATAAGGTTCTGGTGAGATTCTTTCCTACTTAATAAAGGGGAAATTTTCACTGCTGAAACCTTTTTAACTGTAGTCACGTTAAGTATTTATTTGTACATATTTACGTAGCAAGAACAGACATCATTCTCAGTTTTACTGCTTTTTTTTTATTCCTTAAGAGCATGAGCTTTCATGTAGCATAAAAATCCTTTTTAAACAACATTTGTCTAGCCCTGTAGCTCATGGCCTGCACTGTAAGTAGTACTTTTCTGGAATCAAGCTTTGTTTGATGTGAGTTTTTGAAAGGGCAGCATCAAGGCCGAAGAAATGCCCATATTTATGCAATTAAGGGATGTTAAGCTCCGAGCTGGAGCTCAACACCTCTCCCTGCCAGAGGCCTCCCACTGCTCTGGGCCCAGGGGTTATTCACAGCAGAAATCACAGAATCCTTACCAGGTAAACGGTTCAGGGTGACCCAGTAATGCTCATCCGGGCTGTACGTGTCTCTCGACCACTCAAGCAGATCTTTTGCACGTGCATCAGTCAATGTAAACTCTACAAATTCTTTAGTGAGCACATAGTAGGCACTGCCAAAATATATTGTCATATTATGTGGAGGTTTAGCTTTCATAGTCTTTCCTGGATACAAGTATGGCACTCCAGAATGAACATATTCTCTGTAACTGAGCTGTGTTCTGTGTTTCATATGAAGTGGTTGGACTATCCCAGGAGTAATATTTTTACCATTCCACTTACTTTTCATGTATTGTATAATTTCTTTATTTGTTTTAAGGGGAAAATCTTGACCACATAGATTAATAACATAATTCCACTGAACTTTGGAATTAACTAGGTCTCTCATGCAATTAATATCAGCTTGTAATCTTGAAAATCCTGCATAAACAACATGTTCTCTTTTTGAGGAAATGAAAATATTTTCAAAGCAATTAACGATGTTCTGTACAGCAGTTTTATAATCTCTTGGTGACTTCTCATCAATATGTATGCAGTAAATATTCTGAGGCATATAAATAGCTCTTAGCAGCTTTACAAACATTTCCAGCTCCTTGTGAATTGTAATAATGTAAGCCAATGAGAAATTTCCTTCTTCATCTGACAGTGGGCTCGTGATAAAATGCAGAGTCTTCAGAACTGTGGAGCAGCTGCACGAAGTCTGAATGCAGCTCAGTGGTTTGGGTTGGTAGGAGTTCTGACAGAAGTTTCCAATCTTAAAGGCGGCAGGTTTCCCCACAAAAAGAGCTGAACAAAGTTCATCTGGGTAAAAACCACACTCTGCTCTTCTAACATTTAATTTCTGCTCATTTGGCTCTTCAGAAAGAGGAACCTTTAGGTAGATGAAAGTGTAGATGAACGTACAGACAGCAATGCACACTAAAAATCTTGATTTCTTTGCATGAAGTGGGTTCATCTTTTGTTTTCCAGATACTGTCTTCTCATCATAGTTTAATTAAACATTGAGATTATCTGAAAGGAAAATTGAGATAGGAGGAGAGATCCTTTTTATTTTTTTTAAATAAATGACATGTTAGTGATGCATTTATAAATGCTGGGATACCTGCTAGGAGGAACCCTGTGCCTGTGCTGCAGTGTACTGGGAATGGGACTTGCAGAGCCACAAAGCAGCCTTTCCAGGACAAAATTATCCTAAAATGATATATAAGAGCCCAAAATGGCTTTGTATTTTCATTGCTTGACCCATGGGGAGCTCAGCCCATCAGGTAGGAGTTTGTGTGGCAAAAGGTGAGTACAGTGCCCCAGGAAAGACATGGAAGCACTGTGTGCTGAGGAACAGCTGCTGCTGAGATTTCCTCAAGGCCTGGGAAACCTTGAGATCTGCCAGAGGATCAGAATTCAGTAAATTAAATCAACAGAAAATTTATTAAATAAACAGAAGGAAGAGACTAAAACGTAATCCACAAAATACACTGGGTTTTATCCTTATAAAGTCAGCAAATGTTTCTGACTATTTGAGAGAGGTTGGTTGTTTTTTTTTTTCTTCCTCAGACATCTTTGTATTAGAGTGCTCTGGAAAACAGAACATACAGACAACGCTCTTTTCTTATTTTTAGCGTATGTGCACACCCTGAGATAAGGACACCACTGCCAATATTAGCATTCAGAGATAACTGGAATTTACTGCAGTTACTGGCACAGGATTTTTTCCATTGTGTTTTTTTACCTTACATCCACCTTGTTAAAGAGGCAAAAGAATGAGGATGCAGCAGTCCTGAATCCCACAGCAATTACGTGAAGTCTTTATCCTTGAAGCATTTGGTATTGAAATTCCTAGAGAAAATACCAGTCACCAACTGCCATTAAGCTTAAAAGTTTAATTTTAAAAGCTTTTATTTTTATTTTAAAGGTAATTAATTTTCTCTTCTCATTTTATTCAGTGATTTTTTTAAAACAAAATTTGCATTTCACCTTGAAATATTTTATGCTTTGCAGCTGTCAACACCACAAAGCATTTGGCTTTCTATAGGAGCAGAGACCAAACATATTTCTATAAAGGTAGTTTCATTACAGGAATACTTTTTTCAATAAAAACTCTGTATATATCTCTCTTAAAAATCTGAAAATAAAGAGGGCATTGCAGTTAAAGCAGCAATGAGACATACCATTTAAAAAGCATTAAGAACACAGAAATTGACCCAAGAGAATGGCTATTACCACATTTTTAAGATTGTATTAGGCTGTTGGGAAAGAATGTATTTATCTTTTGGTCCTTACTGGTATGCACTGGATTTCATGCTGGAAGAATGCCTCTTTTCCACTGAGCATTCCAGAAAGTGGAGTTGTGTGTTAGGTGGAGGGTTCATCCATTTTCCCTGGGTGTTCTGGCAGCAGCTCTTCCGTCTGCGTTGGATGCAAGAAAAACATGACAAAATCAGGTCCCAGAAGAATCTTTTTGCCTCAGAGCTCCTCAGGGATACATTTACTGGGTAAACAAGCTTGACAGAAGTATTTTAATCCATTTCAACAAAAAACTTGAGCAAATCAAATCAACCTTTTGATACTGTGCAGAAAGCAGGAGAAAAGGAATGCCACTGGAAGGTGAAAACCAGGATTTTTGCAGTAAAAGTGAATTACACCCAGGCTGTATCCTGTGCCAGAGGAGATTTGCATGAGGGCCATTAGGTACCCAGGGGCTGAAACTGGGGAGTGTCTGTTAGGGAAGCACTGGTTTCTGTGGACCTGGACTCAGACAAACTGGCCTATTCTGAGGAAATAACTGCAGGAGGAGCTTTGAGATTCCTCAGAATTAGTGAATGTCATGAGATCTCTGGTATGTCACAGGGAGGGTTCATTCTGGACATAACTATTACACTGAAGACACTGGGCAGCTGTAGAAATATCTGGGACTTTATACCTGCTTAAATATAGAACATTGTACAGAATGACCGTGTTTGCCAGGTTTTTTTCCTTAAATTCCTCTTTGGACAGGTTGCAAAGGGTAGTTCCCTTGGGAACCTGCTTGTTTCATACACTTAAATTTTTATTACCCTTCAAGTAATAGCTTCCAGGGATGTTTCGGGCTGTTAAGTGTTTACTATGGATTTTTTCCTATTGAACTACATGGCATCTAGAAACTGTTATTTTATATGGCAGCAGCAAAGTACACAAACACCCCATCATCAGGTAAGAAGCAGCAATTCCTCTCCAGCGTTAACATGTTTATAGGGAATGACTGAATGATGAAGCCTGGCCTACCAGAACAGAATTTGACATCTTTCAGCCTCGGGGGATATTACAGCATGAAAGCCATGGCTTTCTGTTAGTGTTTTACCAGACTGAGAGCTGGGATTGCAGCTGTTAGTCCCACTGCGTACAGAATTTGTCCTTTAGCAGAATCCTCTAGGCAAGGACTATGTTCCCAGGTTTCCTCCTGCCCTTGAGGAGCAAGAGATCCTGTTGGGAATGTCCGCTGTCCAGGCCTGACCCAGTTTGTGACTATCTTGCCCTTTAGTCTCATTATGCAAGAGTGCCATTATAGGTATTTTTTGTTAGCAGAATGTCTCTTTGAACAGCCTTTTTAATGTTACACTTAGGTTTCCTAAATACTGAGGATAAAGTTGTATTAATTTTTAGAAAACAGAATAGTGTGCGACATTCTTAAGAAGAAAGAAAACAAAACCCCCATTTTTGTAGGGGTTTTCAAGCACCCCTGTGGCTGCTTTTATGGATATTACTTAACAGAAAAATTTTGTAAGCCTAAGCTCCTCCATCACAATTAACAAGGTAAACTCTAGAGAAAACAGGAATTATGATTATGCCTGGAAAAAGCCTGTAAAATGTCATCTCAGCTCATTAAGACCCCATTAGCAGATATTTGACTGTATTTCATAGGAAAAACTCGTTTTGCATTTGGCATTTCTTCCTGCCATTGGATTTTGGACTGCACCTCTAAATATTTTGTTTTCTCTGTACTCTTTGTATTTGCTTCATATGACTTTGTAATTTAGTGAAACAAATGACGGGGGGAATACTTCATCTTCTAACAAAATGGTAAAAAAGCATTAACTCTTTATTTTCAAATCTTTTTATATCTGTGTTTGTTTGTTTGAAAGTTGTTTATGTAGGCATTAGAGTAGATATTTTATAAACAGGAGATATTTTAAAACTTAATGTTAAAATCAGCAGTTTTAACTGCTTTTTCCATTGTTGGTTTTTGTTTAAGCCTGGGTCGGGATGTGAGTCTGCTTTAGGTTCTGACATGCATCGAGTAAAAGCATTTCTTCATCAAACCCTGTTAATATTGCCTTA
This sequence comes from Lepidothrix coronata, assembly GCF_001604755.1. Classification (NCBI taxonomy): domain Eukaryota; kingdom Metazoa; phylum Chordata; class Aves; order Passeriformes; family Pipridae; genus Lepidothrix; species Lepidothrix coronata. The sequence continues at coordinate 1,974,654 of NW_016690229.1, forward strand.
AAAATTTTAAATCATTATTTTAAAAATGCTGCATTAGAATTTACTGATGCATATTCAGATTTACAGAGTTTTAGCGTTCATCTTTGCTATTTTTCCTGTTTAGTTTTCCTTGTGCGTTTGACCTCGTAATAATGTAAAACAAATACTATGAAAGCTATTTAAACCCTTAAGTTACAGGGCTGTAAAAAAAAAAATTTAAGTTGCTTGAGTGAGCATAATTATTGTGATTTTTATAATACAAACAACTAGTAGTAATGACCTCTATCGTACTGTGCATCTGTGACAAGGTAAAGAAGAAAAAAATATATGAACCCCATTGCAGATTTGAGTGAAATGGTCTTGAAGTGAAAAATATTTGTCACTTTACATAAATTAAACCATGTTTTTAGCAAAGGAAAAGCAAAAGATTGAATCCCGCAGTCTAACTGATGCAGTCTTACCTTGTCCAAAATTAGCCAGGAGACGGCAGCATAATAAAAATAAATCGCGGGTCTCCTTGTCCTTCAGCAGGAGTCGGTGTCCCTCATCCTGCGGCTCGTGGAGATCCCTCGGCGAGGGGGTTAAACATTAACGGGGATTGTTTTCAGTTCAACTTCCCTCCGACTCCCCGCAGTGTTTAGCATATTTATCCTGCAGCAAAGCTCTCTCCCTGCCTTCAGAGACGTCCTTTGCTTCGCAGTAATGAGAGAAAACTTCTCATCCCTGCTGAAATCAGCCGTGCAGGGCTGGGGAGGACATCGCTGACGATTCCAAAGAATTGCTTTGCCCCAGAGCCTTTAACCCCCGCACCTCACCGAGCATGTGGATGGAGAACTGGGAACCAGCCTCCTCCTCCTCCCCCAAGTCCTTAACTCTTTGCCTGCTGAAACTTTCCAGTTTGTAGCAAATAACTACAGCTGGGAGCTGCCTCTGGGTATTTAAACTGGAAGCTTAAATGAAAGGTCTCCGTCACCAACTGAATGTTTGCCTTTACTGCCCGTATAAAGGTTCTTACAGGTTTTAATAAACCTTCTTAAAGGTTTAAATAAGTGACGAGTTGGCGGCTTGGATTTACTGGAATTAGGAAGCTTTGGGGTTCTAGAAACAAGTGAGAAGGATGGTGTGTTTTGGACACGTTTTGATAAAAATAGCGCGTTGGTCAGAAATAAATAGGAAACCTCAAAGTAAATTAAGTCACAGCTGCAGGTATGGCAGGTGCAAAATAATCATTGACTTCCACAGAAGCTTTTTAAATAGAGGCTTTGGCTTGGACTGCTTTTGTGGTAGATGCTGCAACTCCTGAGTGAAAGCTCCCATTCTGTGAGTTAGTTTGTAGGAGACTTTCCACTCGTCCCAAATTGTCCTTTACCCTCTGACCTGTTGTTTGTCTGGGTGGGACAGCAGTGTCGAAAGTTATGTTCAACAAATCTTACACTACTGATCTTTTAATGGATAAACCTCTGGAAAACTCTCTCTCTCAGGACATGTTTTAGTTAACTGTGATAAGAGACGATAATCTTTAATACGTCAGTTTGTGTGGCTGGGAGATGAACAGTGATATGGTCTGTGGATGTTCAATCTCTGTGTTTGTTCAGTCCTCAATACCTGCCCTGTTTAATGAGTAATTTCGCTATTTCTTTTTCTAGTTAAACAGATTATATTTATGCCAAAGCTAATATACCTGTTACAGCTCATAATACCTCCATTGCTCTAATTATTTCAAATTTTGGGGGATGGATTTGGTTTGGTTTTTTGAGGAGTTGATTTGTGTGTGTATATGTTTGTATGTACATGTGGGCTATGTACACTTGCACGTATAGGGTGCATAAATTTATGAGTGTGAGACTTTGAAGACTGATCATATCTTCACCTCTTTAAATAATTCCTTGATGCAATGGTGTTAAGCCATTTAGATATAAAACGTTTTGAACATGCTTTTATAATTGAACCCCACAAGGGCTTTTGGACCAAAATCACACTGCTTGTGCAGCTTCTCCCTCCTCCTTGACATCCCACTCTTCAATTACAGATTAAATCTTGGATTTGGATCTGCAAACTGCTCTTCTAATGCTTTGTCCATTGCAGAATAGTTTAGAAGTTCAGTCTCATTTAGGAATGTCTTCTATTCAAGGTGCTAAGAACTACAGCAAGTACCTTTGTAGGTGTTTAAAGTCCCGAGATAAACAAGGTACAGCAAGGGAGAACCTGTGATATTATAAAACAAAGCTCTGCCCCAAAAGACCTTAATTAATCTGAAGGAACAGTCCTTCTGGATTTGCAAAACTGAAATTTCTTTCTGCTTTTTGTCTCATTATCAAAATGTCAAGATAAAAAAATCTTTCCTTTTTTTGCATGAAGAGATAGTGAGCTTTTTACAAAATCAGAATTAAAGCTTTGCACCCAACAGAACTGACATTTGATGCCCTGTATGATGCAACAGCAAATAGTCCCTACAGGAGTTAGTGGATGGTTCTGTGCCTATAACTTGCTGTTCTTCAAGTATGTTTGGAAGGGGATGGTCTCTGTGATATAGTCCAACTGTTGTCATGGCAAAAAATACCTGTTTCAGGGAATGGAAAGAACACACTGTCTATATTTCCCTGTTTCTTGTAAATACTTTTCATTTTTGAACAATTCCACCTGTGTTTTCCAGATGGGAACCTGGATTCGCTTGCTCTTTCAAAATGCTACATTTATTGAAAGTGGAGTCCTAGTGACAGAATGTGCTTTTTAAATGCTGTATGAGGAAACACCCCACAAAAAATAAATGTGTGGGCCTTCTTTAGAATCAAATCAGCTGCCAGTTGCTCCTGCCTCAATATGAAGACTGTCTTGATTTTGTAGACATCTCCCTCTCAAGTGTCTGAGATCATTCAAGGCTGGTGTTTCTAACACTGGCTCATTGAGTAGGAATGGAAAAATTTGGGCTACTTACCCGTTTCTTGTGTTTGACTTATTATTCTGCCTGATTTACTTACTCTGCCTCTCTCTAACCCTTGTTTCTCCTTCATAATCTCTGACCACTTGTGTACAGGTTCAGTTTTTAAACTGTGCTCAGCACGTGAGCACACTGTGGACAAAGTACTGCCCATATGTCCTTTCATTTGTTTAATTCCTACTGCAAATACATGAGTAACCTTTCTAAACCTTTGTTCAGAAAACAGAAGAGTAATGACAGAGGCAGGATTATAAACTAATCTTGCAGATTAACAGAAAGCTTCTGGATTTAACAAAATAACAAAAAAACCCACCCCAAAACAACCTACCAAACAAAAAAGCCAGCAAAAAAAAAATAAAAGGAAATTGAGATCTTAGAAAAGAAAACATCGTAGTCAAATGTGCTGGTGCACCAAATGATTGAAAATGTGCACAGTGAAACATCTGTGTTTTCAACCATGAAACAAATATGGAATCACACGAAGCACATTGCATCCATTATCCAGATTAATTTCTGAAAATACTTTGAAACTTGGGAGTGTTTGATGATTCAGATGAAGGACAGTGAGACAGCAAGGCAAGGTGAATGAATTTTTCTGCTTTTATGACCTCTTTTTATCCCTATAGTAATATACTAATAATATTGTTGTTGTTTTGTTGTTGCTGTTGTTGTTATTGTTTATTTATTTATTTAAAAGAAGGCCTTCAAGTTGCCTGGTGCTGTCAGTTCTACATGTAGAGGAATAACACTTTGGGTGTTGTCCCTACTCAGTGTAAAGGAACTGCTCCTGTCAGTTGTTGTTTCTCGTATCACTGAGTTGAAAGACAAATTCTAAAGCAGAATTGGTTAGATCTTAATCAAATGCTTTCATAACTAAAAATCAGAAAGTGCTTCTGAGTTTTAGCTGTGGGGTTCAGAACCTTGAGTAGATTCTACTTAGAACTACTTTGTTTAAGTACATTTATGCCAGTAAAACAATCCGTGAACAGAAAATACCCCGTGGGACTCTTTTTAATGAAAAAAAAATAATTAGTTCAGGGTGTT
>NW_016690229.1:1978624-2205655 GCF_001604755.1 Lepidothrix coronata
TAAGAGACAGAGAAATAAATACACCATTTCCATTGCCATTTGAAGAAAGAAGATGTATTAGACTGTATTAAAAGAGAAAGAACACAGTATTAATTTTAACAAAGGTTCGCCAGCATAAAAATCTGGAAAATAATACTAATTTTGTTCTGGTTTTGGTTTTGGCTTTTTTTCCACAAAGTGTGGTGTTCCCTTCCAAGAGGAAGATGTGATTGTCCTTAATGGTAACAAGGAAGATGTGGAAGTATTGAAGAAAAGGATGGAGGACAGAAGACTTAAAAGTAAATTAGAAAAGGTAATAGTTTTGTATGTTATTTAATACAAAATTGAAAGAATTCTTATCTGCAGTGCAATCTACTCTTAAATTTGCTAATCTTTATGCAGATGGAAGACTTCAGGCAGTGAGCTGTGTTGTATTTAAGCACTGCTTTTAAAAGCAGTAGGGTTGTGTGTGTGTTTTGCCAATGACTTATTGAAGTTGTATGTACTGAAAGTTTCTGCTGACCAGCAGGCAGTGCCCAGTGCTCTGGAAATCACTGAATTCCGTGCTGTGGGTAACATGGACAATGTGCCAGCCATACTTCAGGGTTTTCTTGACATTAATTCATTCTAATAATGATCTGCATTGTCCCAGTATTTCACGTGGTAGTTCCTGGTGACAAGTTATTAGTGTTTTAATCTCCAAGTCTTTTCTGTTGGCCACAGAAACACGATATTGGGATCTGTACATTCCTGGTGTGATGCTGTAAGACCACAGTATGGAAATTTTGTCATGTTTTGTGGTTCTCACAATCCTCAGCAATTACTGCAGTGCTCATTCCCTCCATACTGTTGAGATCTTTGCATTTTTTATCTGACCAGGCAAAATACAATGGAAATAAAGTCACTGCAGCTCTGGGTCCTCTCTGCTGTGTAACTACTCCTCTGTGGAGTATTAGTAGTTCTGTGGCACTGAGCAGTCAAATGACAATTCTGCATATGGGAATTTTTTCAGCCTTGCTGTTTTTTCCTGACCTGCCATTGCTGTTCTGGAGGATGACAAAGCAAACAAAACCTTCAGTGCTGACTCAGGCCAGGTGCAGACAGACTTTGCTGAATCTCAAGAACATGAATCATTGTCTGACACTTCCAGCAACTGAGACTTTAGATGGAGGTTGATCATCTCACCCCTGTTACTGCCCTAGATTTTGTCTGCTGTACATTACGTGGCATGCAAATATTTTCCTGGTTTGTTTTAAAACAAATACTTGTTTACTTGCCAGTGAGCATATGATTCCTTCTCATCATAAGATCTTTATTCATCTGTGCCAGGACAGCATCAGTGGGCCCGGGCAATACATCAAAAGGATGGTTATCCATAGAAATCCTGCTCTGCTGTTTCCACTCTTTCATAGCCTCTACATGTCATGTCCTACAGCTCCTGGCATAAGAGCAAAAACCTCATGATGTATCTTCAGATGTTTTTTCTTTTTTTTTTTTCCCCTCAGTACTTAGTACTTAAATGTTTAAAAAAAAAGTACAGATAATTTGATGATAGACTATTGCAGATTTCAGCAGATGAGGGCTCAGCCCCAAAAGCAGTGATTGCTTGCACTTGATTTTCTTTAAGAGGATGGTCCTAACAAAGCACCTCTAGCTTTGGGTCAGATAATTTGGAATAGTCTGAAAGCTGGTGCTGTTCCCAACTTTTGCCCAGCAAAGAGGTACCTGAGCGTGTTGAGCAGTCCTGGCTCTTACAGTGCCAGCACAGTCACTGTGGTGGCAGCCAAAAGGACACCATGCCTTGGTCCTTGGGCTCTCTGTGCCTTGGGTGAATATGCAAATGCTATTTGTTTGATCTGTGGAGACTTATATTACAGGCAGGGAACTGGATTTGCCAATCTCTCAGCATTTAATCCTCAAGTTCTGATGTTGCTGTCCCAGCTGGTCTGTGCAGCTCAAACCAGTCTCTGTCACTGGCACCATTCGCTCTGATCTGAGACCTGGGAGCTCCAGTCCCAGTATGAGAGGACAACTTCCAGTGTGTTGGCACAGATTTCTTACTCAGTTACTGCAGAGCAAGCTAAGTGGACCCCCTGTATTTGGAGCAGGAAGCACAAACTCCTTTTCTTTGTCTCCATCAGACAAAACATCAGGAAGATGCACCAGCACTAGCATAAAAAAATTATTCAAGCTTGACTGTGTCATATGTGCCCATAATGAAATGCATCTGTACTCTATATTATGCATAAAGAATGTATGCATCCATACATTTACAAACATCTCGTGGTTCAGATGCCAGACACTGGGAGGTAACTTTTCTTTGTAAATCCACCCATAACAAAAAGGTGGAAACACCTGCACAAAGGTTTTTCAGATACCCTGAAGGCCAGGTTGGATTGGGCTTGGAGCAACCTGGGCTAGTGGAAGGTGTCCCTGCCCATGGCAGAGGGTGGAACGAGATGAGCTTTAAGGTCCTTTTCCAGCCCAAACTATTCCATGATTCTGTGACACCAGGAGAGCCAAGTTTGCTTTCAGAGCCATAACCCTCTGCCACCACCTCCTGGCTCAGCTTTGCAGCAACATTTGCAGTGGCATTTTTTCCCTCAAGCATTAATCCTTTGCTTCACAGCGTGGGTTCTCCTAGTTTTTATAACAGAATTAAATAGATTTATTTCCTTGGAGTTTGTGCAGATGTCTTGAAACATGTACACCATTCTGAATGTATCCAGCCATCTTTTGTGAAAACAATGCTAAGGACTGTTTTAATACATCTTTCTTTTTTTCAGCTTAGCATTTATGTAATCAAAGCCAGTAATGGGATTCTTATTGCTGTAGTTTGGGTTTTTCTATGGTTTTTAATCTGGAAAAACATAAATTAATTTGGAAAATCTGCTGCACAGATGCTTTTAAATGATTTAGATCAACTATTTGCATCTCTTCTTCCCAAGCAATCATGCAAGAAAGGACCCTGTTACTGAAGAATAGCCAGGAGGGATTTTTTATCAGCTAAATAAAATTAAGTGGATATGAGATGCAGGATTCTTCTGGAATTTTTATAGAAAATCTATTGATTACAGTTAACTGTCCTGTTTAATGTTTTGCAATTTACTGTCCTGCTGTGTGGGTTCAGAGTATCAGATAACCTTAATGATAATAACACACACCCCTGTGAAGTATGAAAACCAAAATACTGAATCCAGGCAAATCTAGTTTGGGCCTACACAGTTTTCTTTAATGTAACTCCAGGGTTCCCAAGATTATTCTTTTTTTCCACATAGAAATAATACAAAAAATGTGGAAGGAAGAGTTCCACTGTGCAAGACATAAAAATGTACTAAATGAAGCTGTGTGTCTATCGAGTACAAGTTGGGAATTGTACATCCTTTCAGGATGTTACCAGGACTCTGCTTGTGTTGTTTCAGAAATCAAAGAAATGCAAGTCAGCAGGATCAGCTTCTCAGCAAGAGACCACTGAAGGTAATGTCCCAGCTCCAAATTCTATGTCACCTTCTGAGTCATGAAGCAGATTCATGATTTCATTTTTTTTGTTCTTTCCTTTTTTTTTTTTTTTTTAGATTCTCCAGGTCCCTCAAAAGCTACAAATGGAAAGGATTTTATCAATTCCAGCTCTGGGGAAAAGAGACAGATTATCTTCACCAAAAGCTCAGGTTGGTGTTAATTCTTTAATCTTAATGTGAAAAATTTGAACAGGTTTGCTTGTTTATGTCATTCTAATATTGCTTTAAGTTGGTGGGAACCATCCTGAATGATTGAAATCAGAGATTCTTATTCACACAGTGATGCAGTCGAGGGTTTGGTGTATCAGTCTTACTGTCTAGGAGGTAGTGGAGGAAAATTAGTAGTTTCTTGAGGTACAAGTGGTCAAGAAATACATTCTGGTAGTTTATTTTGGTGAAGTGTGTGAAAAATTCCTGGTTACCTGACTTGTAGTCCTCCTTTTTAGCTGCTAATTTGCTCTGTGTCCCTGGGAGTAGTGGAGTATAATTCAGGATGCACTGATGTACCTACAGCAGCCTTGCAGCCATGAGTAAACTTGGCAGCCCTTTAGTCCAAAGGATGGTGCCCTCTCTTTATTTAATATATATCCTGTTATTCAATGTCTGCAGTTCATACTGATGTTTTCATACCAAACTATAAGAATGGGTACATTTTTAAGGTCAGTCTGAGTTTTCTGTGTAAAGTATTAAATCATGTCTGTTACAGCCACGGAAAAAGTCAGAATAATTGGAAGAATCTGAAAGTGTTTAAATGATAAACTGTGGGAGAAATTCCATCTGCAAATGCCTGACCTGCCCTCTAGTGTCTGCTTTTATACAGGATAGGCTTTTAAAAATGTTTCATTCTACATAATTATAATTGCTCTTGGATGTTTAGCAGCCTCGGAATTCTAATAATGTTTAATGAGCTTTTATTTTCTGACGGTGTAAAAGAAAAAAATATACTTTCTGAAATGTCAGGTCATTGGTTTCTGTTTCTGGCAGCAGTTATATTGACCAACAAGAGGTAAGAGGAGAGAGGGAAAATAAAGGAAGATCCATGAGGAATGCCAGTGGCACAGAAATGAATTTGTGAACACGGCACCCTGAGGGTTCTGGACTTGCAGCACAGTCATTCTTTCAAATCCAGTGCTTGGTAATGCTTTCCAGACAACTATTGGTGGCGTTACAAGTAACATTCTCCAAGTATAAAAGGGTTTCATCTGTGAGGATTTAGGATTGCACATACAATTCCTGTGAGCAGAAGGCAGCTCAGTGCATTTTCAGACAGGCTCCCCACAGCTATTTACAAGTTGTTGTGCCTAAATTAAACTAAGGATGTTGAGTTTCTGCAAACTTCTCTCTTCATTTCTTTGCAGCAGAGACTTGGCATGTGCTTTTTCAAATACCACCCTGCAACTTGGGAGAAGATTCAATAGTTGTTAAGAAAGAGAGGGAGTTTTTTTGTAGCAGTAATATAATCCACTGAGAGAAGTGGTATCAGAAACAGAGGGATGGGCATTTTCCTACTACAAACATAAAATGGTGCAGGCCATTGTTACTGTTCATAAATGACTTTGCAAAGAATAAAGGGAGGAGAGAGATTCCCTGGGGAAGGTATGTGACAAGTTTAGCTTTTGGCATTTGATAGCTAATTTCTGAACAATACTGCAGGGTGGTGGGATGCTTTCGTGTTTCTGAAGACTAGAGCTCAGAGCCATTTTTCACTTAGAGGAATAAATATTGTCAATACTGAATTGCAGTGCAAGGGATTTACACAAATAGGAAAGAATTCTTCTTTCAAGATTTCTAAGTGAATTTGAGTGTGAATTCTGAAAGGTGTTGAGTACAATTTGAGATATTTATGATAGAACTCAGAAGTGTATGTATTTCATCTCTGTACATTATTTTCAAAATACTCTTTTTCGTCTTTATTGAGGTCCTTTTATCAATTTTAAGCTGTTATTCATGCTTCACTCTGTTCCTTTTTCTCTCCCAGAAAATGGCAATTCATCTGTCTCAGCAAAAGTCAATAAGGCTCCTTCTGCTACTACGAAGAGACCCATTGCAGACAGCGAGGAGAAGTCTGAGGCGTACAAATCTATTTTTACAACACACAGCTCAGCAAAACGTTCAAAGGAGGAGTGTTCCAATTGGGTTACTCACACAGCTTACTATTTCTGAAACAATGAGCAGCCTGGTTGGAACATCCACTGCTGCTTTCCTTCCCCAAGGCTTTTTCTGTACAACTCTGATACTTTCGTCGTAATCTGATATTATCTGGAGTTACTCGGTTTGTAGGTTGTTTGTAAACTTGCTAATAACTAATGAACTCGTGTTAGTTGCAACTTCTGTTAAAGAAGAAATAGATCACCAGAATCCACGTTGTAGCAGCAGACCTCATTCTGAAATGTTGAATTTTTTGCACGGAAGTTTTTCTTTTCTCGTTCCAGTTGGGTGTTGTCATCCTTATTCACACTGGCTGTGTCCTCAGGAGGAGGAAAGGGAGAAGTTTCTGCCTGCTCTTCTCCTCTGTTGATTTGTGCCACACCTGTAATTATAGTTTTCAAAGTATTAGTACAGAATTCAAACTTCCTGCAACTCTCTGACAGCAAAAAGAGCAATAATGCTGTTTTTCCTTGAAGCTAACTGGGCCCTTGGTAGAACTAGTGTATGATCCTAAAAGGTTCTGTAGGTGTTTTCAAATCATTTACCTTTTGACAGAATATATGAGAGCACAATCATGAAAATGTTTGTGCAGCATTTTTCTTATACATATTGTTGTAGCCTGTTCTTGGTAGCAGAATATTTGCTTATAAATCTTATCTTTAAAGAGGAGCCTGTAAAGAGGCTGTTGTTTTCCCAGCAAGTTTTGGGGTTTCTACATGAAATGACCAGAGGGAGGGATGGAAGTTTTTCACCTTCCTTTCTCCCTCTTTTAAAATTGAAATGTGCTTTTATAACCTTGGCACCAACTAACCAGAATAGAAATGCAGAAATTGGGAGGCTTTTAAAACCCCTGCATCATGTTACCTTTGTGTGTGAAAATTATTAATTCTCCTCATAATTCATTTTTAAAAGTGTCCCCATTTATAATTGGGCAATAGTTAACTGAAGATTCAAATGCTGTGTTGATATTTGCATAGGTGGTCTCTGTGATTCAAGCAAGGTGAATGAAACTGCTGGGATTTTATTATTATTTTGACAGGTATAATTAAAAATTGGCTTGTTGTAGAATTTATATGGTGGTAAGAATTTTTGTTTTCCAAAGCTGTGAATGCACATATACATCACATCAAACACTTTGAGGTTTACTGGAGCTCCCAGGAAGCCACATTTTGTATGCATGTCTAGGAATCAGCTTTGTTCTCCCTGTTCTATATTCTTTTCATTATTATCCTTTATTACTTGTTGCTTACAGATAATGAAATTACTGCACTAACAGGTGTACCACATCAGGTCCTTTATTTGCAGTGTAATTGTTTGACAATACATGAGTGCACTTTTCTTCTAGTTATAATTCCTAAGGAGAATTAAATTAATGCTTTTCATTTAGCTATTACTTTGCTAAAGAAGTAGCAAAATATTTAAAACTATTTCTTACTAATATTCAGGCAGAGTCCAACTTCTGGTAACAGACTTTCCTGCCCATTGGGCCATTATAGTGACTTCTTTTTTCAGTTTGATCTGCTCAGGTATTAAAATAATTTCATGATTGGCATGATTTAGTTAGTGTACAGGTTCTTCCTGTCCCTTTGGGTTTATTAGATTGTGCTGTGTCACTCTGGGAGGGTTGTGTTCAATATTCCACCATCCTGACGTGGTGAATGGAAGTTCTTAAAAAGTTTATGGTTTGTAGAAGTGTTGGCAGTGAGTGCTGAGGGCTTTTCCTTCCCTTTTCAGAAAACCAGCAGTGAAGGAATGTGATATATTGCTGGCATGTGATGCAATTCCTGGCCACAATTGACTGTTGTTAGTGTAAAACAGAGGAGCCCAAACTGACACTTGTGCTCTTGGCCGGGATCGGCGGCGTGGAGTGGAACGTTGACTTGGCAAGTTTTAATGGATTCAAGTGAATAGTTTGCTGGAGGATGTTTGCTTTGTTGTGGTTTGCTTTTTGTTGGGGAGGGCAATTTAATTTTCTTTTAATGTAGGTGAATTTGAATGTTGGTGAAAGTTGAAAACTGCAGAAGTCTTAGAATCTGAAACCTGTATTTTTGGAGATGCCACGTAAGTGTCCCGCAGCATTGCATCCATGTGTCTGTTCCGGGGAATTCACAGAACAGTTACTTTTGTTTCCATGATGTTCAAGCCTTGGCCTCTCTTCTGAAAGAGCTTAAAAAAGGATCCAATTAGTGTCAGTTGCATAATAGGGGGATGTTTTTGTGATGTGGAACCTGCCCACTGGGAACTGGACTGAAATTCAGCCCAAAGATCAAACGCTGGTCGTGAAACCTGGCCCAGATGTGCATGAGTGGAAAGGGGCTGGAAAGCTGTGTATCCTGAGCCACAATCGTGGGATGTGGCTGGCTGGCTGCACACTTGCAGAGGTTCACTCCTTCCAATATTGGTGCCTCTGAAGCGAAAAATCTGAGGGTGTTCCCACATTCAGACCCGGCGATGGGTGTTCAGAACTGCAGCTCCATTCCCTGCTCACACCAAATCAGGTGGGATATTTCCTGCTGTTTCGTGGGATATCCAAAAACTACCTTTTCCCCTTGTCCCAGATAATCCATAACAGCATCCACAGCCTCAGACTCTGTGGAGCAGCTGTGGTGTCCTGCTGCAGGTGACAGACACCTCCCTGTGCTCACTTGTGCCACATGCGGATCCACGAAGGGAACCAGAGGTGCTGAGAACTTGGCATTTTGTCTCCATGGAGAACAGTGAACCTTGCACACCTTGATCCTTGCTCCTATCCTGGAGCTGACAGAGGTGGGTTTTAGGGTGGATTCCTGCCTCTCCAGCTGTCTTTTTCCAGAAGACTTCTGAAAACAGCTTGTCTTCAAAGAGTTTTATATCTGTGAATCTTAGTTGAAATTAAACCATGTTTTATAATGTTGCTGGCACAGGGGAGGGTGTAGCAGCCCTGAATCTCTGGAAAATAAGACTAAAACCCTTCAGAGAAAAAGCAGTGCCCCTAGCAGCCATTGGGGAGGCAGAGCTGAGGAGGAATATGTAGTATCTGTTCTGGAAAGACTGGAATTAGTGACATTCTGCTGATAAAACTCTGTGGTTAGTGAAGAGTAAGCTTCAAGGGTCAGACTTCATTCTGTAATATGTTAATGTTTATTTTCCATGATTTATTTTTTAGGAGTAAATGTAGAACTACCTCCTCCATACGGAGACTGAAGTTTGAGAGTTGTGCAGTGGGAAAATGCACGTGGTTTGCTAAGGCAGTCTGCTTTGGTCTCCAGCTTCCACACTATGAGATCATCACATGCCAGTCAAATTGACAAAAAAAAAGCTGAAAGTTCCCTTTAAAACATGATGCTTGTTAGATTAAAATATTTCTTATTAATGTCCTATTCTTGACAACTGAAGGAACACAGTTGTCTGTGAGTGCCCTGCCTTGCTTTGCAGCCCAGACACCAGTTGCAGTTGGTATATTTTGCTCCAGATTCAGAGCTGTGGTGACCCTGCCAAATAGTTTCTTAGTTGCATTTAAAAATAAAAAGGCTGTTTAGACATTACAATCCACAGAGGGTCTGAAGTCAGTGTGTCCTAAGATGAATACAAATCACAGACAAAAAGTGTTTTGTTGGGAGGATCACAAATGGAACTGATTACTGCTAGACAGTGTGGATTTCCTTCTGGAGGATGGAGCTGATAGAATTCCTTCCTGACAGCTCGAAATTATAATTGAGTTGGGGGGGTTTTGTCTGTGTTTCAAACTTTACCAACCTTCAAAATGAGTAAGAGGGATGGAATCCTAATCCATCTGCAGTTCTGCCTATAAACTAGGATTTAAAACTAAATATCCATCCAAGTGCCCAGTTCCTGTGGAGGTACTGCTGACAATGTCAGAGCTGTGGTTTTGTCAAGCATTTAACTTCATGTGGCTTAAAGTATCTCTTACAGGTCAGTGACAGAATTCAATTTACAGATTGACCACAGATCTCATTTGGGGAAGAACCGGTTTCATTATGGCATTGAGTAAAATGGAATGCTCTTTTTAAAATGTTTCCCTACCAAGTCTTTGCTACACATTTAGCAGAACTCAACCTTTGGGAAAGCTCTAAGAGGTTTTCTTAAGAATTATGGATGCACTGGTGAAGAACAACCCCTTCCCTTTGCAGTAGTGTTCATCTCTGACTGCACTACTACTTTTTCCACCCAGTTTTCCCCTTCTTCCCTCTTGTTTGCCTCCTCCTTTCTGCTGCCTACAGAAATCAGACTATGCTTTGCTCGATGATGGAGGAGGGCAGGGAATAGGGAATGATCAGGGCAATGATGGTCTGGTTTTTCAGCCCTCTTTGCTCTTTTGGGACTGATCTGCCTTTCTCCTGCAGCCAAGGACAGGCCACCTCACCCAGCTGAACTTCCTCCATCTTCCAGGCTACTGAGTTTGAGGGCAGTTTGAGTCAGGATAGGCCTGGAGCTTGTAATTTCTTGATCAGGAAGAATTTCTTCACAGAAAGGGTGGTCAAGCAGTGCCGAGGGAGGTGGGGGAGTCCCCATGCCTGAAGGTGTCCAAGGAACAACTGGATGTGGCACTCAGAGCTCTGGGATGTATTTTCCAGCCTTAATGATTCCGTGAAAGGCTGACTGGGCTCTGGAAATAACTATGGTGTTAGCCTAAAATAGAAACAATTTGAGTGTTTCCCTAGCAGTCATGAATGTCACATTTTTATGCCATGAGTTACCTCTCTTTTTTAATTAAAAGTAAATTTTTTTAATTAAAAGTAATTCCGAGGAATGACTTAGTCCCAGTGATAAGTGGGGTTTGCCCTGCCTTGGAAGGGCTGTGCTGGACAGGATGGGTGTAGCTTTCTGCAACTTGCCTACAAAGCTAAATAAATGCAAAGCAGCTTATTGCTCAATTATGCTGACTTTAGCAACTAGGTAGGACAAATTAAAAAAAGAAAAAGAGAGTATCTAGTCTCAACCTGGGTATTTAATGGGTCCCAAAATGTGCTGAACTCTTTAGTCTAAATGGGCTCTTTAGTGTGGTGTCAAATAAGCTAAAAAGCGAGGGGAGCTTTACAAAGCTGCCTTCATTGTTTAAACTTGTTTCACTCACGTTAAGGCTAATGTACATTTATTCAGACTGACAAAGTGCTGAATTTACACAACAGGGATAGTAATAATTAGGTCAGGTCAGATACTTTTTAAATGGCGGGGGAGAGGAGGTGGAAATACTTGACTCTTATGCTATGAATGGAAATGATTATTAGCACTGGCCAGGCCAGTGTGCTGTTCTCACCCCCATCGATTCCCTTTCACAGCCAGTGCCCCGTCCCTGCTCCCACCCTGTCTGCTCCAGCTGCCAGTCAGGCTTTGCAGTACATGTTACTTGTGAGAACACGGTATTCCTAATGTGATTAACATGTATTTTTAGTGAGCCCGGAACTGTCCTTTGAAGTTGGTCTCCTCATCCCTGCTGGGATCTGACTGGGACCAATAAATCACATTAACAAAATTGAAAACTCGGTCAATATAACTGCATTGTCTGTTCAAGCTGATGAAGTTGAGCTCTGATCTTTCACTTAAGGCTACCCAGTTCTTATATATTTATTGTGTTTACCTTAATTGTTCACGTCCCTGCGGTCCCAGGTGAGACGAGGTGTCTGTACCTTGCACCTTTCTCAGATATTTGGTGTTGGTGACCCCTAGTACAGAATCCCGGATTAGTTAGTCCATGGAGCTCATCCAGCACAGCAGCATTTGTTTCTGCAATACTGTTTTTTCTTGTCTTTTCCTAATATTTGAACAAGCACTCTTGTTTAATTCAGTGAAACAGAATCTGCTTGCATTTGAATTGTGGTCAGCAGCGGTCATGCTGGGCTGGTTGGATCTCTTAAGCTGGAGCCATTTACTTTCCCACTGAGATTTAAGCTACTCCAACCTCATTTGGTTTGCGTCTCCCCATTCTTTTAGGAATCACTGAACACTCTCCGATCGATGGGCACAGCCAGCCTGGCATTCTTGTGTTTTCCGTAAAAAGAGCTGGAATTTGACTGAATGGAGGAAGATTCAACTTCCCTAACTACCTCAACTACCTTGACAACAAGCACCTGTAAATGAATGAGGATTCACCTGGGAATTCATCCTGGGGAATTCCCAGCAGAGAGTGAACAGAGGCATCCCGGGGGCTGTGAAATGTATGGATCCCGAAGGCAATGGCTGAGCTGGAGTTGCCGCAGGGCTGGGCTGGGCGCTTGGCTGGGTTTAGTCTTTTGAGGCTTTTTCTTTTCTTTTAATTTTATTTTAGGAATTTTGAGCCAAACTGCCCCCGCGTCCCGAGGCCGGGCTGCACTTGCAGGCGGTGGCCGGGAGGTGGCGGCAGAGGCACGGGCACGGGGCACCGCCGGGACGGGGGGACAAGGAGGGGACAGAGAGGGATTGGGAGGAATTGGGAGGGATAGCAGGGGACAGGAGGAGGAAAGAGGGGAAATAGAGGTTGGACAGGACGAGCAGGGTCCGTCAAGACCCCCTGCCAACCCAAATTCTGCCCTCCTAAAAGTCCTTGTTCGCTTTGGTGCCCAAAGTTTCCCGAAACTCCCCAACCGTGCTGTGAGTCATCTCCGTTTTTCGGGCGTGATCGATATCTCGGCTGTTAACAGCTCTGCTAAAGCTTTCCCTCCTGGCAGCTACAGGAATGTGCCCTGATTCCCTGCGAGTCCAAGTGACAAGGAGATGGTGCTGCAGCACCATGCGGGGGCCGGGGAGCAGCGGGAGCTGCTGCGGGTCTGTGACAGAGGTTTGCTGGGGTGTCTGCCCCGAAAAATCTGGGATCTCAGCATACTTCTATTGTCCCCGTTGTCCTTTCCTTATTTCTCAGTTGTTTGCATACATACGTTGTTTGTATGCACTTAATACCGGGAATGCATCGCAATTATGAGTGGGGAAATACTAATAGTGATAAAAAGCTGGACTGCAGAGAGAGCCAGTGCCCGACTTCTCATAGGATGACTCTTAAGTGAAAACAGCAGGATTTATTTGACTGCTTAATACACTGATTTTTCAAAGCGAGTTGGTCAGAAAATAGAGGTTTCGTTATGCAGAAAATTCCAGTCCTTTGGAGCTTGTTTCCATCCCAGATCAGAATGAAAAGCACAGACTACTCCTCCAAGTAATGTTCTGTAAGAGGTTGATTTGGGATAGCTGAGTTGGATCCGTTGCTTGAGTTGTTCCAGCAATGTTCAAATATTTTCTTAATAAAAACAAGCTACTCAGAGAATTAACATTTAATATATCTTAAATTTGAAATGAAATCAAATATTTCGTTCTTTCACCCCATAAAAACACTGCAAATAGCTGCATGTTTGGCATTTAAATCCTGTTTTCTGGCATTTGTATTACACTGAAACATTTTCTCCTTGAAATATTTAGTGCTCCACAGTGGTTTTGGAGAGATCCCTGAGTCAAGTTACCTGTAGTTGGAATTTTAAAAACAAAAGAGGGAAAGAAAAACTTGTCTTCTATTTTAGGGTCCTGCAGTACTGGAAATGCAAACGCTACAGAGTGAATATTTAACTAGTGCATGAGAATCTCAAAAAGTGTAAAGCAAATGCCATGCAGCCTCTTTGCCTTGTTCAACTAGAGCAGCATTAAGACATTAAAAATAGATTTACAGATTTCATAATGCGATTGCAACATTCACACAGGTTGGGATTTTTAATTTAACTTTGAACTGGATAATGCAGATTGCATGGAGACCAGAATGGACTATATTCTAATGGGAGAATTTGCCTTACACAGGATTAACATATCAAAGGCAGAGGAGGATTTTTGGAGGAGATGGCACAATGATCTGACAGTGCTTGTTGGGTTGGCATCCTACTAAAGCTCTTGGCATCAGAGCAGGGTTTCAGACCATTTCAGGCAGTGGGGAATGAGGGAGGCACTTGCTCTGCTTCTGTCCTGTTGCTCCGTGTTGCCCACGTGTGGTACAACAGGCTGGTAAATTTTGCTTCAATCTTCTCTTGGTGTTCAAGGTGTCAGCAAACAGCCCTTTGCTGAGAGGTGGCACCATCCTGGGGGAAGTCATCCCCCTCTGTGAGCAGGTTGTGTTTTTGCTGGGACTGCCCATAGCTCTCCCAGTCAGTGGTGATTTGCTTCCATTCCCATCCTCGTGGGTTGCTTATTGTTCACTCAGACTAAAGATGTTGCATCTGGAAGCTATGCTTGATGTGAGCCCGAGTATTTCAGTGTTCTCAGTCTTCTTTTGAGGATTTATTAGTACAGCAGGAGTGTGTGTAACTTTTGGAGATGAGGAGCACTCACAGATCCCTTCCCTGCTTTGCTCACTGGAGCCGAGTGCCGGCCCCTGCTCTGCAGTGCCAGTGGCTCCGCTCTGGCAGAGGTGCTGCACAGGTCAGACTTTGGGAAGTTTGCAGAATTTGCTGTTACCTGGAGAAGTTGTGCTGTGTTTGTGAGAGATTTCAGCACTCAGCATTGACTTACTTTTAAAAAATTAATGAAAAAAAAAAAAAACAAAAAACACAAGAAAAGGCAGTGTTTTGGCACTGCAGGCTGGATGAGTTAATAGATGTCATCCTCTCCTGCTTCTTTCCCCACAGCTGCCATCACGCCCTGACTGAGGTGTAGTTGATGATGTTGGCTTGACTGCCAGTCTAAATAGTATTGCTAGAAAAGTAATCCAAGGCAGGGAGGTGTTCAAAGAATTTGTGTCCCTTACAAGAGTGGATAGTTGTGACATTTTGGATGTGCAGTGGCAAAGGTGAAGAGCAGAAGGGACATAGGCAGGTCCTGAGTAGCAAATGCTGGGGTAATGGGGGGCAGCCTGTGCTGCTGTCAGTTCTCCTCTGCTCTGGATACTTCTCCTTGGAATAGACTTTTCAGCACAGCTGTGCTGGAGAGGACAACTGCTCCCCTGCCAAACAACCAGAGTAATGAAATCCTTTGCTGTTTCACTCCGGAAGGATCAAACACACTCTTACCACCTGTACTTAGAAAGGAAGGATACACCTCTGAGCCCCCTGCACATGGCAGTAGTGTCATTTTGAAGGTGTTGTGTCTGTCAGACATTATTTTGTATCCCAACACAGGACATCATACTACCTGCTGCTTCCTAAGGAAGTATATTCCTTAGCCCAGTCCCTACCTGTGTTGTAGCAAAATGTCTTATGTGAAAATCCACCTCTTTGACAGAAGGTTCTCCTCGACAGCTGAAGTCCCAGTATCACATGAATGAGCTTTTTCCTGGCAGAGTGGAAGCAGAGTGTTTGCAAGTACCAACAGCCCTAAATCCCTCTGCCCTCAGACCTTGCAGCCCTCACTGCTGTGGGGAGCTCTGCGTGCTTTGCTGAGATGGTGGCGTGTCAAGATCACAGGGATTATAGTTGTTTTCCAGCAATGTCAGAAAATGGTCCATATGAAAACAACTGAGTGATGGGATGAACAAAAGGAATTATGAAAACTATATAATTTTGTCTGAGAACTCTGATGCCTTCTGGGAAGTATCATATAATACCCAGCATGAAACATCCCATCAAACACGGACAGCACAGACGTGGAGCAATGTTGAGCAAGAAGTTTGACCAGAGCAACGATTATTGATTTCAAAACATCCTAGTGCTGTGTGGCCACAACAATCCGAGGCAAAATTGGAGTAGTCAGAGAGAATCAAAGCAGTGCAGACACGCTGCTCACACGACTGTTGAAGATCACTTCATGCAGATATGCAACAGCTGCAACAAGTTTCGTGCGGAGACATGTCTTTATATTGAATTAAAGTGTAGGCATGGGCTCTCGTAGGGGAAGGAATGCTGTCTGAAAGGAGCAGTGAGCCCTCTGCATCTGCAAGGAGAATTCCTGTTGAGTCAGATCAAAAGTGAAGGAGAGGTGAGCAGTTTTGGTGCCGCCACTTGGGCTGAGGATTGTTTGTGACCTGGGCTATTTCCTTACCTCCTCAGAAATGAAAAATTAGGTTGTTTGTGAGCTTGTGTTGCTGCTGCCTGTGTGATAGTTGTCCTGAGGATAAGGATGCCGTGTTTTGCCAGGGCACAAATTAAGCCCTTGCTTTTGCACTTGGCCTTTTTTTAATCTACTCTGCTGCTCCCCAGCCAGCTACAGCAGCTCAGGGGTTCACGGGCCATTTCCAAACGACCTGTGCTTGATAACAAAGAAAAACAAACTTTTATTCACTATGTGGTGGTCTCTAACCTCCACTTGAAAGTGTCTGGGGATCACCAAAACTGAACATGCTGAGAGCTGGCCCCTATTAGTAATTAGTCAGATACACCAAACCCAGCAGATCCCTATGTGTGTATTTATCTGAAGGGCACAGGCATTTTCCCAGCATGGTCATTTTCATGCCAAAATGTTGGATTTTGATGGCATAGAAAAGCTGTCAAGAAGGAGATAGTCACACAATACATCTGAAATGTCACTCTGAAAGTCCCTGTGTTTTTACATGATTTCTTTGCTTTGTTTCTTCTAAACCGGGAGTCACCTGGCTGAGGAATCTGGTCTGTGTTCAGATGCCATTGGCAGGGGCTGAGGGCCATCCATCAGTGTGTTGGGTAAAATCCACGATAGTATTTACAACTGAAAGTTGCTGATTTTATCTGTTCTTCTTTTCAAGTTGTCCTGTATTTAATGACAGCTCTTTTTCTCTGAAATGAAATTTCAGATTTATCTGAAGCAAAGCAGCCAGTACTTGTGAAATGGGTTCATTCCTCCCTACTAGATCTGCGTTCAAGATTCAGAGATTATTGAAACTGTTTTCACTAATTCAGCTTGGAGCATTCCTGTAGGATCTTTAACCTCTGAGCATGTTTCCTTTCATCAGCAGATATTGCAATAGTCTGCAATGACTTTTTCTCCTTTTGGGCAGAAGTTAAGTATGAATTTATAACACGATTGCATTAAGATTTCAGAACTGTGCTGCAAAAAACTAATCGATGTTGCTGTGGTCTTCCTTGCCTTGAGATTACAAGCAAATAACACCCCATTTGATATAGTTAAACTTCCCATACCTTGGATGACCTACTGAGCTCCAGAGTATTTTTATTAAGCTTCTCTGAAATAATTTTCAAAGGATGCAAACCTAGGCTTAGCTGTTAGACAACTGTTACCCATGGTCTTTAAAGAACATGCTGTAACCTTTTTGCTAAACAATCTGCTCAGCTGTTACCAAGTTTTACCCAATATTCAAATGAATCTTACTCCTTTTCAACCTTTGCCAAGCTGAGGTTATTAAGAAAGAGATACAAATTAAAAGGATTAAAAATGCAGCTCTAATTAAACACATATGAGCAAAGTTGGCTCTGCCCTGGTTATCTGTGCACACAGAAATATCACACACAACTTAAAACTGCCATAGTCTCCATTAAGTGCTTGCTAAAGGCACCACCAATATAATAACAAGACTTTTCTAGGTCCTAAAATGTTTTAAAAAATGAAATGAGCCCTTGCTCTCCCCACACGCAAAGGAGAAGAAGCTGAGGCAGAGAGGAAGGAGAGGAGCGTTCTACAAACTTGAACTACATGACCTCCTCCATGGGGAAGAGCTCCTGGTTGTCTCCAAAAGCTCTGGCAGTGGCACAGGATGGGGATGGCTTGCCTTTCCCATCAGGACTGGTGTTTCTTTTCAGAGGAATGTGCAATGAAAACATATCAAGCCATTTGGGCTTTCTATGACAAAAGTGAGTTGGTATCTCTTAAATAAGTATCTAAACAAGCCCTTGAAGACACAAAATCACCAAACAGCATGTGCGATCACAGCTCAGCATTTTAAAGGATTAGAGGGGGATTAGGACGTTTGTAAATTCCTCACCAACCTTTTGTAGAGACAGGATGGAATATTTTTTAAAGAATTCACAGGCAGCAACTGTCTGTTAAAAGCCTTTATTCCCCTGATTTGTGCTGGGTGTGGATCGCTTTGTGATATTTTTAAAAGGCAGCATAACACAGCTCATCAATCTAGGCTGCATATAAATCCTGTTTTGTATGATTCCTAATAAGTTTCAAGGGCATTATGCTCCTCATGAAGAGTGGGAAAACCTCCTTGCACTGGAGTATAACAGGTCCTTTCATTCTCCCACTGGTGCTGCTGGTTTAGCACACCCACCCAAGGGAATGATATCACCTGGGGAAAAAAAATAAGTGAGTGAATTTTGATCCCCAAGAAGTGTTCCAGAAAAGCCACTCATATTCTAGGACTTCTGGGGCCAACAAATCATGATTAGCTTGAACATTCACAGGAAATAATCAGGGTTCAGCAGACAGGATAACAGGACTTACCTGCTTTTTCTGGGAATGGGAGACAAAGCTGGACAGGAAAGGAGAGGAACACCCTGACTCACACCTGCATCCAGGTGAGATGAGCTGACAGATCATTTGGATATGAAGAGTATTAAACAGGGATGTTCAGAGCATCCCTCAGGCTGAAAGGAATAGGAAATACCATGTTAAAAAAATCTGTTTGTTTGAATGGGTTAATTTTTCAGTATTATTTTTGGCTACTGTCATCCTCTCAACAAAGCTGCTGAGGATGGAGTTTCTATGCTGCCCAGCTCTACCTGTAGCTTCTAGCAAGGTAGAGCAATCCTTGCCTATCTGCCAAGGATAAGGCAACAAAAACAAGCTACAGACTTTGGGCTGAGCTTTTAGCTAAATTTTTTTTCCCAAAAATCTGTCTGTTCAAAGCTCTGCACCTGACAATTTCCTCTGTATTATAATTTTACTACTGTTTCTTTAGCCAAAAGCTAATCTTGACCATGAAAGGTATTTTGGGTTAAGAATGTGAATTTAAAGCATCCTATCTAGTACTTAATAGCCTGTGTGTGACCACTTACTCCTACTTGTCTGAAGACATCTCAGAGCCATCACCCTTGCCGGTCCTCAGGAACTGGTGAATGTTTCTGGACAAATAGGTGAGCAAAAGCTGCAGCAGCTCTGCCTTTAACAATGACACACCTTCTTAGCAAATTTCCTTATTTCTTTCATTTTTACTCTCGGCATTTACGAAGGTACAAACATAAAGAGTTTTTCTAGAAAAGAAATATGCAGGATTTATACACATATATACCCCTGGAAGTGTTCAAGGCCAGGTTGGTTGGGGCACTGAGCAACCTGGTCTAGTGGAAGGAGTCCCTTCACATAGCAAGGGGTGGAACAAGATGAATTTTAAGGTCCCTTCCAACCCAAACCATCCTATAAATCCTTGCTTTAGAGGAGGGAGGGAGAGTCAGCTGCAGTGTCAGGCTTCTGGCCCTTTGCTGTTGTATGAGCTGGTGACTCAGGTATAAATCCAAATGCCTGGGCCACCACCCAGGCAGCACCACAAGGAAAGGAGGGGGGTCCCACCCCACGTCTGTTTGACTGGTTCTTTGCTCCCTTCTGGCTCCTCTTCGCTTATACTCGGAGCAGTGTTCGTTTTGCCAAATTCTGTATGGAGAAGTAGGGCATGGGGATGATAATTTTTGTTGCTACTTGTCCTTCAGACATGGCCCACGAGTCCTGGCCCAGGGCCAGGCTGCAGAGGTTCCTGTGCTGCTGGTCCTCTCTAACCAGAGGTGCTTCTCTGTGGAAACACAAACAGGGTGTTTCACATGGCCACCCCTTAGGAAATGCAGTAATTCACAGCAGTTTAATTAACCCTGAGAAGCCACTGTACTGAAATGCAGCCACCTGTAAGGGAGAGCAGAGCCAGCACTGGGGTTAAATGGGAGAAAGGTCCCCATTTTAAAGCAGAGGAGTAGGTGTAAACCTTCTCTTTAGAAGTGGGGAGGGATCAGTACTCACAGGCCCACCAGGAGCCCAGCTCATTGCTAATTGCAGCTTCACCTTTTAGCTATATATTAAAAAAAGATAATCCTTGAATATTTAATGTCCTATTTCATCATGACCACAGAGGTTAATTGGGAAATAGGAATAACTGGAAGAGAGGGGCAGAGACCAGAGCACCACTGGGCAGCCCTTAGCCAGGGTTGAGGCACAGATACCTGCCATCCCTGCTGGGCAGGGCAATGGAGGAGCACCCATCACCTTAAAAAGGTGAGGGTTTTGCTCTTCTTGGTCTGTTTCTCTCCTCCTCTTCCACGCTTTAATAATTCCTGGGTGACTGACAGTGACCTCAATGTCAGGAGTCTCCAGTTAACAGCCAGGAAATGCCCTTCCCATCGGTCATTATTGTCTAATTAACGACTTGCAATATTTCACAATCAGTGTCAATGGCACAAGATGCCATTTGCAGGGGTGGGGGCTGCAGAGCACTTAGCATTTTTCCTGGGAAGGCTGGGCAGTAGGATGCAGAGGCTGAGGACATGCCCAGCCTGCTGGGCTCCAGGCTCAGGAGCGCTGCCTCCAGTCCCAGTTATGCCAAGAGGAAGGTTTTTCACAAGTACATTTCCTAGGAATGGTTTCTCCCTCTACCTGACAAGGAAGGTGATGGGAGAAAGAAGTGCATTTCAATGTCCTGGCTGGCTTACATGGAAAAGCAACTCAGAAACTGCTGTGGAGTAAGGAGGCTCAAAGGTTGGAGATCCCTGCTGGCATCTGCTCTCCATGGGAGTCCTCTGGGGGCCACTTTAACCCACTAATCCAGCAGAAAATTCACACAACAGAAGCAATGCATGGAGGTATCCAATAAGTGCCAGGAGCTGGATCCTGCTGCTGGGAGCTCAAAACAAGAAGGAAGAGAAAAACTGCCTCCCCCCCTGCCCCGACACACACTTTTTGGCACGGGTGAGCTGTGTTGGTGCAGACACCCACAAAAGAGCAGCCTGAGGCCACGTGCTCTGCAAGTGGATCTGGACACTGCTGCAGTGGTGAGCAGCTGATGAGCATCAGGAGCACAAGGACACGTCTATCCTGCTGAGATGGAGCACGTGGTGAGACCTGTCCACCAGCACCATGCTCTGTCCTCCAGCCTGCACTTCACAACTACCCCAGCCAATTCACCCCTGGAAAAATATCATAAAACTGAACCAATTTGCTTCAATGCAGGCATGCAATTGCTCATCTGGCACCCAGATGCCTTCACACTGGATCTGGCATCTTCTGGCAGCCCAGCCTTGCAGAGAGGATTAATATGGAGCCGCAAACTTCACAGCACTGTAATTTCATGTGACCTTCTATCTGCAGGCACGGGGTGTTGTGGTGATTTATCGACAGCAGTACAAATGTACCTCACGTGCCTGTAGAATGAATGCAGCATGTACAGATGCTCCTGGTGAGGCCACAGTGGAGGGACCAGAACAGAGGAATCTGGATTGAGAGCTCCTTTCTTTTCAAGATCACTTCAGGGAATGATGATGAAGTGTGTAAATGTTCTCCCATGTTACACCAGCAAATGGAAGGGGTCAAGCCAAACACCTGAAAAAGTGTAGAAAAATATATATTAAAAAAATATATAGAAAATTCAATAGAAAAAGTATTTACTATTACAAATGATGCTGCAAATGAATAGGATGAAACACAGCTGAATCCTTTTAAAATGCACTTCGCTATTTACAGTTGTTCACTGGAGATGTTTGGGATGCAGTCAGTGCTGATAGTTCCTTTGGAGAACCAATCCTTTTATTTGTGGTAACCATCCACCTGCAATTAGAGAAAAAAAATAATAGAAACAATCAGTAGCCTGTCACTGTAGCCTAGCTGAGGGTAGGAAGAGCAGAGCAAATTAACTGAAGGTTCTCTGTTGAGACTGTGCTTTTAAAGGGTCGAAGATGATGATCAGTGAGGAGCATAACTCCTGACAGCCCCACTCCTGCTCTATTCAGCAGTGATACCTAAAACCTGGGTATTCCTGGGCCATGGTTGCTTTTTATCAGACTAGCTTCCCAGCTAATGCTTTCAGAAACAGGGTTGAAATTAAGATTTCCATATTTATGTGCCTATTAACATAGATACATTAAAAAACTTAATGAGCTTATGTAACAAATTGCTGTATGACATTGTTAACAACTCAAGAGAGGATCTGTACTTAGGGAGATAAGAATGGCATTTGCAATGGCACCAGCTTGGGTAAAATTACAAGGAGCATCAATTGCATGGTTCGGGGAGACTGTCCTGAGACTGGAGCCAGCGAGGTGTGTGCGTGGGGAGCCTTGTGCCATAACCCACTTGCAGAGCTCCAACAGGGCGACACAGCCCTCAGCCTCCGCCCAGGGATTTTCCATAGGGAACGAGATGAGTCCGTGGTTGCAGCCCAGGTCTCGGCAGAGTCAGCATCACCTCTTTGCCATGGCAGCCTTCCTGTGCTGAGCAGGACCCTTTGGGCATGTCTGCAGATTCCAGAGCTTTCCCTGTGCCTGCTCTGAACTGGCTCCGTGTGTCAGCAGGGCTAGGAGGCCTCCAGCCATGGCTCTTCCTGCTCTGGGAGGGAATCGGTGTCTCGAGCACTGCAAGGGCTCCTGCAGCTCCCAGATCACATCTGGCCAGCTCGGGGCAGGGGCAGGGCGAGCTGGAGGTGTTTGTAGCTTG
Source organism: Lepidothrix coronata (assembly GCF_001604755.1). NCBI lineage: Eukaryota > Metazoa > Chordata > Aves > Passeriformes > Pipridae > Lepidothrix > Lepidothrix coronata. The sequence continues at coordinate 2,000,719 of NW_016690229.1, forward strand.
TAGATATGCTTTACATTTCCGTGTTTCCTGCTTCCCCACTATAAACAAGGAAATGCTGCATCCCCAAAATTTTGGGACGGGAAGATGGCGTGTTACCTACGTGTGTAGGTAGTGCAGGGCTGTGAAGGCAAGCAGAGTGTGGCAGATGTTCAGTCTGAGACTGCTGGAGATGTAAATTCCCCCGTGCTTGTGTGCAGACACAATCCTCACTGCTGACCAGACTCATGGGCACAGCACGTACAATCCTCACTGCTGACCAGACTCATGGGCACAGCACGTTCTCCTGAGAAGCTGAGGAATGACTTTTAGGGAGGGAGAGCTCAGGATTTAAAAAAGTGAGTGCTCAGAGCCTTCCCCTCCACAGTTAGTGCAGAGTTTTATGTGGACAAAGTGGGACTCTTCCACCCAGTGTCCCAGGAAACCACCACTGGGCAACAGCTGTGGCAGCAGAAGTGTGAACTCATCCCTCCCTCCCATTCATTGGGAAGCCTCTCTCTGACTGTCCACACACCTCTGTTATTAAGCAGGGCCAGGTTTGGGTTCCAGAAGGCACTGTGGGCTTCATGAGGTTTGGCTTGCTTTGCTGGAACAAGCCACAGGCACAAGTGGCAACTGGTGCCTTGGGCATGGACAAGGAGCCTGGGCATTCCTGGGGCACTGGGGGTTCTGGAGCACCCTAACTTAAAGGCCTTAGTTTGCTGGCCACCGTGGTGGCTTTTTGTGCTGGCTGGGAAAGAGCAGGTGACACTGCCCCACCAGGGAACAACACCATGACTTGGAAACTGGGAATAGACTTGAACTGGTGAAGGGCTTTGTGCTGTTTGCAGTGATGTTGCTCTGAGCAGCTCCCAACCACAGCTACAGCAGATTTACAGCCTCGCTGAAACGCGAGCAAGGGTTCCTTTGGCAAAACTCTGCCGGGATAAGCTATGCTGACAGAAGAGCACTTTAGCTGGTGTATTCTGTGTTTACACAAGGGGAGTGCTTTATCGGGCTGGCTCTGCTGGCAAATCTCCCTTCGGGCTACTGAGTCTCTGCAGCCTTGCTGTGGAGCTGTATGGGCAGAGAATCCGAGGAGAGGAGAGATGCATCCGGCGAGGGGACTTGGAGCCTGCACCGGGCACTTTGCCAGGCTGTCCCCAGGCAAGCAGTGCCCGACAGACAGCCGGGACCCGGGCTGGGTTCAGGTCACTCTGGCAGCTCACTAGCACACACACCCTCGGCGTGGACACCTCGCCGTGCTCTGGGCTAACCCATCATTTGCATGGGTGCAGCTTGACCTGGTTTGAGCCCGTGTCTGCCGCTGGATTTGCATCTGTTCAGCTGAGCTGGTTTTGTTTCGCTCTTGTGATTGTTTTCAATTCTAATGCAGCCCAGCACAAGGAAGTGGTGACCTCGTTCCTCTCCTCTCAGCATCAGGGCTGGCTTTCAAAGGCACCATCCGTCTTGCACTGATTCAACTCTCACTTGTAAAATCTGCCCTGCCTGCCTTTCAAGTTCCCTCTTGTTCCTTGACAGACCCTTGCCCCATGGGTCCCCAAAGCAAAGCTTCCCTGTGCCCTAGAGGGAGAGAGCAGCTCCTCTCACATCCCCTCCAAGGCTTTCCTCAGCTGCTGGCTCGTCATTAATCCCAGCTCTGTGGACACCCAAGTCATCTAACAGTACAAATTCAATCTGGATCAGCTGTGAACCTGGGGCTGCCTTTCTGCTGAGTCAGTCAAAACACATGGTTATAGAGTCAGCTTTGGAGTTTTTGTGAAATGGTTTTGGTGACAGGATGATGGACCAGGTCAGGCTCCAATTGTGTGGGTAAAAGACACCTTATGCAGTGTAAAACTGCTGCAAGTTGAAGTCAGCTTTATTTTTAATACATTTGCATTGATAGAGTGAATTTATATTGACTTAGTGCTTTCCAGTGGTGGATTTTTAGAGCAGGAGGAGGAGATTTAAAGTAGCTTGCACTGTGTTATCTGGCAGTGTCTAGACTGTGGCTCCTAAATCCCATTCCATGGGAACTCTTGACTCTTTTGTGAAACAACTATGTCAGAGGTTGGAAGTCCAGCAAATAACTTTGTTACAGCACTTAAATTTCTCTGGACTGGACCGGGCACTTCTCACTAGTCTACTAGAAATGTAGCACAGGGAAAGAAAGACCTGGGGAGCAGGTGTGGAGAGCCAGAGCTGCCCAGTCACAGTGGTGCTCCTGCACAAAACTCTGTTAACAGCAGCAGTGATGGGAGATCTTGGAGCATGGGTGCCTGTGTGCAGGCAGAGGGGGAAAGGGATGACAGAGAAAAGGTTGGAAGCCCAGGAATGAAGATGGCTGAAATGCTGCCTGAATTCAGGTTTGAACTGAAGGGTTTTAACCTTCAAGAAAAATCAGCAGGACATCCCAAGTCTGTGTCCTTTTGTACTCATACCTGCACACAATTAGGCAAACATGAATAAGAGGTTTCTAAGTAGTGTGAATTCTTTCACCACAGAATATCTACTTTGTGCCTTTGCAGCAGTAGTGCTGCATGAACTTTTGCAAGTAATTTTGCCTGGAAAAAAACCAGATCTATTAAGAAAACACCTAGCACCTGCATATGTTTGCTATAGAAACCGAAATCAAGTCCTCGAGAATGCAGCTTGGAGCAGGTTTGGAAGAATTTGGAGGTGTTTGCTGGCACCTGACAGCACTTTATAATGCTGACAGCCCTACCATGGTTCCTTATTAACGTGATTGTCATGGGCAGAGTGCATTAGGTGCAGAGTTCTGACTGATGTAATTTTTACCAGCAGTTCATTTTGTTTTCCCCACACAGCTCTGCTCCATCTTGCCATGCAATGGAGTTGGCAGCTCAGCAGTGTACCAGCAATGGAGAACACCACAAAGGAGGGAACGTGGTGCCACGTTGCTATTTAGAGGGATTAGGAGTTTTCAAGGAACTGGACTGTGGAAGTATAAGAGTGACTGAATTTGTTTTCTTTACTTATTTAAATTGCCTACAGGGAAAATCCTGAGCTTCAACTGACATGACCCATTTCCCTGACATCGAGGTCAGCTTACTGATTTCATCACTCCTTTAAGATGACTGAAGAGTGAAAGGTAACTAGAAATAAGGCAACTGAATTCTCTGTAAATTCTTTCCCTACTGCACAGGTACTGTCTGTATCTCTGTTTTATATTGTGCTCAAAATACTCTTGGAAAGCATTTAGATTATTTATCTATTAGGATTTTAAACTTGGCACGTCTGTGTATATCTATGTATGTACGTGGAGAAGTGGATATTTTAAAAAAACACTTAACACACTTGATTGATTCCCTGAAGGTGCAAAGGCTGCAGGATCCCTCAAAGCTGGGGGTGGAAAAGACCCTTTGTACCTGATGCCCATCTCTGTCCATGGAGGAACCTTCCCTAAACCATCACCATTGTGCCTCAGCACTTTTTTTCCTAAAAGATGGTGCATCATTTAAGGTATTGTGTAGGCTTCATGTACCCTGGGAGCAGAGGGAAAGATGAAGAAGCCTCTCATGGCAGATGTTTTTACAGTGCAAGTGTAGCTCAGTGACAGCATTCACTCCTTTTTCTAGAAGGGTAGAAGGAATGGGAAGCTCATATTGAAGGACCTGTATTAATTACAGCCTGAATTGTGCTGAGCAATGTTTTTTTCAGCTCATTTCTGTGTGTTTGAAATGTTTTTTAGCTGGTTAAAGCTATGGGATTTTTTTTTGGTACTTTTTTTTTTTCTTGTTGTAGTATAAGCAACTAGCTGTAGGAATGTATGATCCATCAACCTTTATTTTTTAAAGTATGAATGATGCTTATTGTGCCAAGAACCTGTTTATCTTTTTGCTTTCAGAAAAAGCCTAAGTAAATCTATGAACACCGATTTTACATTTAGCATTGTGGTGTTTTGACTGGTTTTGGGTTTTTTTGATCTTGTTTTTGTTTGGTTTGGGTTTTTTTTAAGGGAAGCCTGTTTCCTGCAATAGAGAACTGAGCTTGGTTACACACAGTCCAGCAATGGCAGCCTTTGGAGCACCACTCTGACTAACAGCAATGAAGGTTATGGCACTGCTGTTCCTGTTGGATCTAAAAAGGAGGGAACAAAAAAAAACCGGGGCATCTCTCTAGAATGGAATGATCACACCACTGCAGGCAGAATGTCAGAGCCCTGAGAAGGTACCTCAGAATCACTGGGCAAGGATGGAAGGAGCTTGGGGATTGTGGCTCCCACCTCTCTCTTGGTCCCAGCAGATTAGAATCCAGCCCTCAACAGCATTGTATCTATAATTCTTGTTTTATGAATGAGGAGACTGAGGTAAATGCAGCTGCTGTCATATTTGTGGTCATCCCCTGCCTCAAGGACAGGGACAGGCTGGGAATCTGGATCTGCCTCTCCCCTGTCCCATGCTGTGGCTGCAGGCAGGCTCGTGTGAACTCTCTCTCCCAGGTATCTGTCTCCTGCCGCAAACCATCCAGCTCGGCAAAACTTCTTGTGTACGAAAGCCAGAGAAACTCCTTTGTTGGAGCCCGAGGCAGCTGCACATCCCTGCTGAACCTCTGCCACATGCCATGGAGCATCTGACCCAGGGCCTGTGAGCTCCTGGTGCCAAAGCCTGTCACTTCTGCCCGGGAATTGCTAAACATCCTCTCTGCTGCGGGCTCACGGCACGCTATGGCCAGGGGACTCAGCTCCTCCAGCTCCAGTGGGAAGGAGCAGCAGAAAACATAGCTGGAATCTTGTTTATTAAGCAAATTAATAGGTTGGGAAAAAACTAGCCTTAGTGTGGACATGCTTTCTTCTCGCTTCTTGCAGAAGCAGGGGCTGGAAGCTGAGGCAGGGAGCTGGGAAGGCAGTCAGTGTCACAGCCCCGACGGAGGCCAGCCCCTAATACCGCTGTAGAACTATAGAATGGTTTGTGTTGGAACGGACCTTAAAGATCGTCTCGTTCCAACGCCCCTGCCATGGTTAGGGACACCTCCCACTAGACCAGGTCTCTCCAAGCCCCAACGTGGCCCTGAACACCCGTAACAGCGGTGCGGGTGCCCCGAGCCCCGCTGAGCGCTGCCAGCCCCGGGCTGCGGGAGCCTCGGGGGAGGTGGGGGCAGCCCGGGGCTGTGCGGATGAACCAGCGGCTCCCAAGCGGCCGCTGCCCTCCCGGAGGGGCACAACTGAGGGCTGCCGCCAGTTAGGGATTTCAGGGATGCTCCCGGTGCCGGCAGCCACGGGGAAACACACGCAGAGACACACACCCCCGTCCCCCGGGGCTCCTTAAAGGGAGGAGAAACGACGGATCAGCGGGAAAAAAACTCTTTAAAAAAATGTCCCGGCTCTGCCGCGGCCGGCGGGATCGGCCCAGCAGCGGGGCCGCCTCTCGGTGCCCTCCCGGGGCGCGGGGTGGGCAGGTTTGGGCAGGGGGAGGGCAGGCGGGGGGATGCGGAGCGCAGGCGCTGCTCCGCGCCCAGGTGTGCGCGGCCCCGGCGCGGCGGCGGCTGCGGGAGCCGCTCGGCCCGTGGCTCCGCTGGCGAGGATCGACTGGCAAGTACGTACCGCGGCACTTGTGCCGGGGACCCCCCCGCGCCCCCTCGCCCCCGCAGGAGCCCCTCTGCCCCCCCACTCCGGGCTGTGTGCGGGGGTCCGGCCCCTCCGGGCGGGCTCCGCCGCGGGGGACGGGGCGGGGGGGACATCCCGCTTTCAGCCCCTCCCCGCAGAGTCGCCGTGGAAGTTCCGCGGAGTCTCCCGAGCCCGCGGGGCAGCAGCTCCCTTTGTAGAGCTCTGCAGGAGCCGAGGCGACAATCCGGACAGGTTGCTGCAGCCTCATTAACAATACAGATATGCGTGTGTTTAAATAATTTTTAGAGGAAGAGGGATGTAACTAATTAGCATCCCCACGCTCTCTTTTAATTGCTGCCAAATAGGAAAACTACCGACTGTGACAGAGGCTCAGCAGTGGGCTCTGGCTCTCCTCTCGAAGCGTGTTCACGCCTGGGGGTGCTTCGTGGTCCTCCCTGGGAAACTGCATCGCCGTCAAAAGAGGTGCGCGGGGGAACTAAGACCCCGGGAAGGAGGACATCCCTTTTTCTTGGAAATAGGAGATATTCCTAAAGTAAAGGCACATGTTTTTATATATATGTATATTTTTTTTATAAGTAAATAAAAGCCGCCACCTGTCAGGAGCCACGTCCTTGGCTGCTGCTCGGTCCCTGCACAGCTCTGCCCCGTGTCTCACCAGGGAGGTTCCGTGTGCCTGCAGCAGCCCTGGCTGCCTGCGCCTTCCCTGTACCCGGGAGTTCCCTGGAAACGGAGAATTCCGCCGGGCGCGGGAGGGCACGGCCGGGCGCAGCTGCCGGGGGGCTCTGCAGGGACGCCCGGCCCGCCCGCCCCGCTTCCCTCGGCTTGCGCGGAACCGCGGAGGGTCGCGGAAAGACACGCTCCGGAGAGGGAGAGGCTCAGAAAGCGTTATCCCCCTCGCTAACCCCTCAGGGAGGACCCGAGCCGATCTGCCGGGGTGCCCGGCCGTTCATTTCATCAAAGCATCCCTCGACAGAAGCACCCGGGGCAGGGCCCGCGCTCGCCCCGGGGCGGCATCACCTGCCTGGTGCGGGGCCGAGCTCTCGGGCCGGGCACCAGCGGAGGCGGCGGGCAGTGCCCGCCCCTGCCCTGCCTTCCCTTCTCTCCCTACCTTTCCTTCTCTTCCCTTCCCTCGCCTTGCTCTGCCCGTGTGCACCCCGCGGAGCCCGGACCTGCGCCGGTCCCTGGCAGCGGCCGCTGCAGCGTGCAGAGACCGAGGCGCAAGTGGACGAACGGGAAAGTTTGTCTCAAACTTCGCCTATTTAGCCTCTTCTCTGCTTTCTTGGTTTGTTTTCTAGCAAGCCAAGTGCTTATTTTGGTCGCCTTGTTTAGGTAATTCCTTATAAATCCCTCATCCTCTTCCACTTCTCTATTTATAAATATTATTCATATATACATAACAAATAATAAGAACCAGAATTCATCTTCGCGATTTTGGCCACCAAAATGTGTCCGTTCAGGCACTGACAATTCCAAAAAATGATGAAATCGTGTGCGCTTCTCAGCGTGACATTTCTGAGCAGACAGAAAATCTGGCTTCTGAGGTTATAATAAAAATAACCAATGTTCCTCCAATGCTTCTATGGAAGGAAGAAGAACTGATCTCAAACGCGGGAAGCTCGACGGTTCCCTTCCTCGTTTCTTTCTAAATCCGTCTTGTCCCTTTAATACAAATGAACTTTAAGCTCCCCCTGTATTTTATTATTTAGATTCTTAGTCTTAATGACGCCAGGAGCAGCGCAAGCACACTCGCTAATCGTCGCGAACTGCATTTCAAAGAAACATCCCTGGAAGAAAAACACTGTCGTTAAAAAAAAGTAAATAGAGACTCCACCAAAAATGATAATTCAGAGTCGCTGATGATGATGGGCTTAACGCAACAGCTGCAAATCAGCACCTGCGTGCTAGATAAGGTAGATAACACTTCCAACAGTTAGTTCCAGCACCCCAGTCCTCCTCAGGTTTATTTTTAGATCATTCATTTAGCCGGATGATGTTTAGTGTTTGGATTTTTTTTTTTAATTATTGTTCTTGTATTTTTGTCTTCCCTGAGCTTTAGGGAAAAAAAAAGACCGAGGGAAGTGTGATCTGGTTTAATCTGGAGTCGTGGGTCTATCTCGGGCCTTTAATAGCAGCTCTCAGGCGGCTCGTCCCCGGGCACTGATAGCCGAGATCTCCGCAGCCAGCACCGTCCAGGGTCAGCTTTTTTCCCTGCCACAATAAATAAACACTTGCTCCTCTCATGTAAATGAGCAGTGATCCGGATGCACCTTAAAACACTGGGAGAAGTCGTTGCTTTTGAAAATGATGTTCATTTTGTCTGACACACATAACTGCATAGATCAAATGCCTGCAGAAAGGTAGCAATTTGGCAGGGAAGTATTTTCTAAGCTTAGATGAAAGTGTGCTCACGGCGTCCGAAATTGCCTGTCTCACCTCCCACCTGCTTCCCCAGCCCCGAGTTTGCCCGAAAAGATTAGGCAGGCGGGATTTTCGTTGCAAAAAAATGAATTAAAAAAAAATTAAAAAATGATGATGCGAGGAACCAGTCGCACAATTCGCAGAGCCTGGATCGGGGACGCTGAATCAGGGCTGCTTTACCCACCGGGGGTTCAACACCACTGCAATAATCTTGTCGGATCATTAAGTAAATTATACCTTAAACATTGGTAGCTTACAAGTTGTAATCAGTAATTCAAACTCTTGACAATTATGCAAATGAAGCCCCGTCTACGCTCGGACTTTCTCGCTTTTGCTACGAGGACTTTTTTTCCGAGTTTCTTCCGCCCTAAAGCCACCTCACCCACAGAGCGTGGATTTTAGCAAAGCCCTTCCACGCGTGGGGGAGCGGGGGAACACCCAGCATTACTTCCACAGCCCCCTCCCAAAAAAACGCAACACGTGTGGGAATTCGGGGAAGCCCCGTTGCAGTGGGTGCAGAGGGATGTCCAGGCATGACCCCTTCCCCGCGGGGTGGGACTGACCCCCCGTGCCCTGAGCGCTGCGGGGGCTTTGGGCGGGCTCTGGCTCCGCGCTGCCCGCCCACCCCTCCGCGGGCGCGGAAGGATTGGCTTGGGGCTGCGCGCTCCCTCCTGAGTGGCTGGCGGCCGCGGCGCCCGAGCCATCCCTGGGGAGGAGTTAGGATAATCCTATTGCCATTAAGGGCGTCTGGGCAGGGAAAAAAACCCGAGTGACCATAAGCACGGAGGGTTAGTCCGTCATCTGCCTTCATGCCTGCCAGCTGAGCTCCGTCCGGGGGGCTGCTCCTCTTCCCCAGCGCCGACGTGGATTTACCGCCCGTGGGGGGGGGCTGATCTCTCATCTGTTTTCGGCTCCGCACACCTGGTTTGGACGCTGGACGCCATGTTGTGGAAACTAGCAGATAATGTCAAGTACGAAGAGGACTGCGAGGTGAGAAGCGCGGGGAGGGGGCAGCTTTGGGAAGGGGGGGGTCGGGCGTGGGGCAGCGCGGAGCTCCGCAGCCCCCGCGCCGCGCTGCCCGCCCCGCTCCCTCCCAGCCGGCGCCCGTCTCTTCCGCCTCCCCTCCAGGCGCGATGTATCCCTGCCCGAAGACCCTCGGTTTGCTTTTTGCCTTTTTTTTTTCCCCTCTTCGGAGGTGCGAATTGTATTTTTTTTTTTAACTAGTCTTTTGAACTCTCGAGTAAAACGGGGTGAAAGCCCCGGCTGGGAGAACCGAGCTCGCATCCCGCATCCCCCAGGCGCCCGTGGAGCAGCGCCGTGCGGGAGCGGGTGTTCCCGAAGCTGCGGGTCCCGCCCGGGCGGGCGAGGGCCGGGCGATGCGGAGGGGCCGGCCGGCAGGTAGCAGCCGGGCTGGGCGAACCCTTCCTTCCCACGTTTCTCGTCCTCGGGAGCGGCTCCCGCCCGCCGCGAGGTGCTCCCGGGTTTTGATCTCTCCGAAAGTCCCCCCGGCCCCGCTCCGCCTGCCCGGCTCCTACAGATTAGCTGCAGTCCCCGCTTCACGCTCCATTGGGACCCCATTCACCTCTTATTAACTAGCCCTGTTATTTTAATGACCGTGAAGCCAGAAGCTGCTAAATCCCTGGATCAGCTCAATGTAGACATTTCAGCTTTGACTGCTGAGATTGGAAATCGGGGTAGTAGCGGCGATGGGACGGGCTGGAGGCAGCCCCGCCGTCCCTCCCAGCCGTGCCGCTACCGTCGGGCAGAGCCCCGGGCGGCCCCCGGGACCTCGGGGGGTGGGAGGGATGGGGGTGCCGGGGACCTTTGGGCCTTTCACTCCAAGGGCGGCGGGTCCTCAGCTCCGAGCCCCAGTATCTCCTCCCCAGCGAGGGCAGCGCGGCGGAAATGAAGCTGCGTCGCTGATTTGAATTTTTCTGATTTTAATGATTCTTCCGATGACTTGCCCGAGCGGGAGGGTTGGTCTGGTGTAGTTGCGATGAGCAGAGCAGCGAGAACTGGTTTGCAGTCTCTTCCCTAGGAGCGGGGCTGACTTCTTCCGAAAACTGCCCTACTAAGACCAAGGTCCCTGGGTAGGAGCAGGGCGGCTCTCGGCTCTGCTCTTTCCTTCCCCAGTACCAGCAAATGCCACCACCCGCAGCCCCGTTTCGCCATGTCCCCGAGTCCAGGCTGCCCCAAATGACGGCTGCCCTCTTTTCTCCCACCCCTCTGTGCTTTCCAGGACCGGCACGATGGGAGCAGCAACGGGAACCCGCGGCTCCCGCACCTCTCCGCCGTCAGCCAGCACCTGTACAGCCCGGCCCCGCCGCTCTCCCACTCGGGCGCCTCCGACTTCCAGCCCCCCTACTTTCCCCCTCCATACCAGCCGCTGCCTTACTCCCAGTCCAGCGACCCCTACTCGCACCTCGGGGACCCCTTCTCCATCAACCCCCTGCACCAGCCGCCGCCGCCGCCCCCCAGCCAGCAGCAGAGCGCTTGGCCGAACCGGCAGAGCCAGGACCCGGCCGGGCTCGCCCCGCACGGCCGCCCCGGGCTCGTCCCGCACCTCTCGGCGCTGGAGAGCGGCTCCGCCGGCAGCCGCCGGGAGACCTACCGGCGCTCCGAGCTCCTCCTGCCCCACGGACACGGGCTGGACGCCTCGGCTCTGGCCGATAACCTGGGCCTGCACGACATGGCTCACCAGATGGAGGAGGTGCAGGTAAGGACCCCCCAGGCATCCCCCTCGGGCCGCTCCGCGCATCGGGGGAGGCGGGACAGGCACTCCCCTGGTACTGTCCCCTCCTGCACATCCCGGCTTTACCTGCCCCATCCCCGTCCTTGGAGAGAAATCCACCTTTTCTCCCCTTCGGCCCTTAAAATGGGGACGCGCGGAGAGGGGATGGGTTTCCCAAAAACCACTCAGCTTGTTCCCTCTTAGCTCTTCGAGGTGCGAAACTTTCTCCCCCTTTCTCTTTCCAGAATGTGGAAGATCAACACTTACTAATGCATGACCAGACAGTCATTAGAAAAGGTCAGTAAGGTGGCACCGCTGTTTAACTTTCCCTTGTCAGTAGTTAAAAGTCTAATGAAGAGACGTCCTATTATTTTTACAGAGACCGATCCTTTGGGATCGGGAGGGCGGAGGAGTTTTTATTCCACTTTCTCAGTCGTTGGATTTTTCTAACGCTGTCTGAGGGAAGGTGGCGGCGGGGACAAACCCCCAAGGTTGCCCCGGGGTGTGAGACTCCTCCGGGGGACACCGGCTGTCCCACTCGTGTGCTCTTGTGTTGTGGCTTTAATCGAAACCGGGACCTTGAACCGAATTTAATCTACCCTGGAATATGTGTGTGTAAAGTGACACGGGGCTTTGCTTTTTGTTTGTTTGTTTGGGTTTTTTTGTTGCTGCTAGCACTCGAAGACAGGGGGGTTTTCCCTTTTTTTCCTCCCAACTTTCTTTTTAACTTTGCAAGACTTGAGAAGGGAATGAGATCGCTGACAGAAGCCTGCTCGGCTTTATCTTAATCGAAATTGGTTTGTAGCTGAGATTTTGAGGAAGGAGGAAGACGTATTGACTCAATTTACATTCATTTAGTTTTTTTTCCCTACTTTTGTTTTTAAACAAATTTGTGCTAAAAAAAAAAAAAATCAGTGGAAGTTTCCTCTGAAGACTTCAAACAAATACCTAACTGAGGAAAAGCAGAAGTGTGTGTCAGAGCGCTGATTGCTGCCTTCAGCTCATGGGAGAATAATTTCGCTGTCAGATGCACCACTGACAAATCTTCCCCCTCCGGGAGTGGGGCCGATCTCAGCTCTTTAACCCTTTCGCTCGGTGCCCTGAGCCAGCAGCACATCACTGGGTGAACTGGGTGGATTTGCAGTGGCATGGAAAAGCTGGATCAGTGGTTTGCTCCTTCCAACAAAGCCTTTGTTGTCCCTCTTCACCTTAAGGCTGAAGCTATTAAGGAGCAACGCTTTACTTTCGGTTCTGCCCTGGGCTGCATCCCTCTCTGTTGTTGTACTGTCTGTTATGAATTTGTTGGGATTAAATTCTAAAGGCGGTTTCTTAAATCTGCGTGTGTGAGGTGGAAGATGAACCCCAGCGGGAGCTGGGAGGTTTCTCCCTGCCCCGGCTCGGAAAGAGTTTTTGGCAGCAGCTGAGGGATGCTAATTTGGAGTCTGTAGTTGTGTCGGGCTTTTCATAAGCACGGATTTGCTAACTTGCAGCCTGCTGCTTCAGAGATGTGGGGTTTGTGCGCCTTGAAAAGCATTCTTAGTTGTGTTCAGCAGCTCCTTGGAATCCGGTGGCAAAGTCCAGCTGGTCAGGAATAGTTGTGGGGACCTTTCGGTCCCTGTGCCCTAGATCGATACTGGGGATGGGGGTCAGTGGTGTGAGCATTTAATGCCAAACGAAATCCTGCCTTCTGGGTTGTTTTTATAGAAAGGAAATTCACTTGCCACTTCCTATTTGTTTTTCCCTTTTACAAAATACCTGCTTTCCCTCCTCCTCCTGTAGGTCCCATTTCCCTAACGAAAAACAGTGCTCTGAGCCTCCCCTGTCAAAAGGATGGATTAATTGGGGTGGTCATAAACCCCAACGAAGTGTTTTGTTCCGTTCCGGGGAGACTTTCCCTCCTGAGCTCCACGTCGAAATACAAAGTGACAGTAGCAGAGGTGCAGAGGCGGCTCTCGCCCCCGGAGTGTCTCAATGCCTCTTTGCTAGGAGGAGTCCTCAGAAGGTAGGCTGCACTGCCCTTCCCACCATCCCCTCCGTGCCTATTGTTTGTGATTTCCCTTGTGCTGGGTGTGAGAGCGGCCAGATCAGCATAACGAGGAGCTAAGAACGCCTTTTAGCGAATTACTGATTCTTAAGAAGCCCAACGACACTGAATCCTAATAGGCTTTGAAAATAAAACTTCTTTACACTTCTGCTACCTCTCGAGAAGTGCTATTAACAGCTCTGACAGCAATTCTCATTCTCTGTTTAAAGTTCAATTTTTGTCTCAAAACCAGCTCATGGCCAACACAGTTTCCCCATGGAACCATTTTTTGATTAAATCTTGTGGTCCTGATTAATCATCACAAGGACACTTTAGATGTCCTTTTTTGCATACGCCTAATTTGGCTTGTGATTGTTCTATAGCTGTTGGTTTCAGTGGTGCAGTTTGAAACATTTTGATTTTGACCTGCTGTGTTTCATCCTGGCTGGTTTGTAGTACAGCATTTAAAAAGTAGGTCACTTGAAAAGAGCCTGTTTTTTATCTTCACCTCAGTAGAACCCTATTGAATGTCAGTAACTGGAATTTCTCATCTTAAAAAGAAGTGTTCCCCCAAGATAAATAAGGCCATTTTTTCCTCTTTAATTACAGAGCCAAATCTAAAAATGGTGGTAGATCATTAAGGGAAAAACTGGATAAAATTGGCTTGAATCTTCCTGCTGGTAGAAGGAAAGCTGCAAACGTGACACTATTGACATCTCTGGTGGAAGGTCAGTCTTGAACATGTCTTAAAAATGAACTTTTTTCCTTTGTATACAGCTTTTATCCTCTGGGCAGAGCATGGAAAGGCTAGAAAGCCAGTGAAAGTAATGGAGAGCTTTTTATTTATTTTAAAGTGAGCATGATGGGGATGTTGCCTTTGAGGGACTCCTGTCCCCCTTCTTCTCCCCCCTTCAAATCTGGTCCCTAAGCCCTGCTCACACAAACCCAGCTAATGCTCCTCATCCTCACAGCTGCATGGAAGGGATGGAGCAACTCTCCTAAGTGCCAAGATGTTCAAAAGGCATGTTTGTCCAGTCTGTGTTTCTTAAAGGTTGTTTTGGGTTTCATAAAGGTGTGTGCAGGGACAGGCAGGGATGGTAAAAGGTGTGAAACTCATCACATTAGTGGGCTTGGTTCCCTATTGGGGAACTTTAAATGTCTGGGGCAGCTGACTCCAAAGCCTGGCCCTACCTCAGCGGTATCCTCAGAAGCTTTTCTAATAAACAAGCATATAAAGTGAGATTTATAGCTTTTTACTTCCTGATAGGAAACTGGAGCCCCTTTAATCTGTACCATGTTCTGTGGCCCCTCTGTCAGTTAAACTGACTTGAAGGGTGTATATATATGTAGGTATGTGTGTGGTTTTTGTTTGGTGTTTCTGTTTGAAGCAGCTCCTGGTAGCGGCACAATTTAATAGGAACAGAAGCAGCAACTGAAATGAAAAGTGAGGAATGATCTAACAATACTGCTAATTCACTTCTACATCAGCTCAAATAAAACAGCAACTTCCATTTAAGACCTTTTCCTTGGAAGTTGGGTTTCAGAGAGCTGATGTGTGTGCACATGCACACAGGTACCTTGCAGATAATACACTGACCATGTCAATCCATTTTTTGTAAGCCTGATCAAATTGTTTTAATGAAAAAAAAAAAGTGGCCTGATTATACTCCTTGCAATTTTATTTTCTATATGAATATGCTTACAAAAAGTAGAAAACAAACTGAAATTTTTTATTGGATAAGTGGAATTTAGTTGCCAGATACTCTTAAATATCAGTGGATAATTTGATTATCAACTGAGTTCTGTTCTTTGCTGTGCAGTTATTCTGGAGAGAGACAGGAGTTTTTCTTATATAAAAGTAAGATAATTTTCTTTTATAGCAGGTACCATGTATTTTTCTTTTTCTTGATGCAAACTTAAAGAAAGAAACACTGATCCATCAATTAGAAAATGGTAATGAGTGACATAGTAGTAAGGCCGTGTCCTTTTCTAAAACAAGAATACACTTAAAAAATTCACAGCATTTTTTTCCTTAATTTCTCTGATTTTCTTCTGTTAAATGGATGTTACACCATTTAACAAGCACTCTTTTACCCACACCAGGTGAAGCTGTACATCTTGCTCGTGACTTTGGTTATGTTTGTGAGACAGAGTTTCCTTCCAAAGCAGTGGCTGAATATTTAACCAGACCACACATGGGCCGCAATGAAATGGCAAACAGAAAGAATATGCTTCTTGCTGCAAAGTAAGTTTTCAGCTTCGATTTTATTTTTTTTTTCCCTCTCCCTTTTAAACATGCTTTTGTCTGCCCATGAGTATCTGTGACTGCGGGACAGTTTGGTACGTTTTCATGTATAATTTTAATTGAGAAGATGAAGCAATTCTTTTGATTTGGTTTTGGTTTGAATTCAATTATGGCAGCAGTTATTTTAGTCTGAACCAATAATAATAGGAACAATCCTGCAGGATAACTCAGAAGAAAAAGAACAGAACTGGTCCAAACTACTTTAAGCTGTAGTAAAAACATCAGGAAAATGTCCTATACCCAGACAACTATACCTCTAAGGAGAGATGTCCCTGGGTCTGACAGGGTTGAGGATCTGGAAAGCAGGTATGGCCTGGGAACGTGAACCAGTGTTGGGACTGGGAGCAGGAGATGGTTCCCCCATCTCTGTTTGTGCAGTGTCTCCAAGCAGAGTTACTGGTGGGCGTGCTGGGCGCCAGGGAAGCTCAGCCCCTGTGTCCTCCTGACTGCCTTTGGCAGTAGCAGCACACAGCTTTCCTCCTGGGACACTGGGAGTCAAGAACTGGATAGTCCCTTTTTCCCTAATATGGCTGAAGATTTTTATAGTTCACTGGAAGCCATCCTTTGGTAGGTGTGGAAAGTCCCTGTGCTTAAAACTAAATTCCTGTTACAAACCTTGACAAAGAGGGAAGGCGGGGTCAAGAAGAGCAGCTTAGTTATGGCTGTTCTGCAGACACTTTGTACCTGTAAATAAACCACGTCCTGAACAGGTCTCTGGTAGGAAATATCTGTGTTAAATTAAGCTAATCTTAAACTGGTGGCTGGTGTGCTTGCTGTCCCCTTTTCCCTGCTGAGGTTCCTTTCCCAGGCTGAGGTTTAACAGAGCTTCAGTTCATGATTTGTTCTGGCCTGACATGTTTTCTGGTTTGGGCTCAATGTAATTCCCTGTGTATGACAGCACCCTTGCTCTGCAGAGGATATGAGAAAAGTTTGCTTAAACTGCAGAGCAGTGTAACCCTAACTTTAGGCTCAGATCAGGCATGCAAAACACGTTCCTGTTGCTGAATTTATCCAGCCTTCCTGAGAAATATTCCTGTAAAAGATCTCTATCTCTTATAAATTTAGAAATCTAGTCTCTCTTTCCTATAGTTTGAACATGATGATAATTTTTCCTGAGCACTGCTCTTTCTGCTCATTATTGGTACTGTGATTGGCACTAATAATAATCTTCTGGAGGATGTCTGTGATTGAGAAATTCTGATAAAAGTGATGATTCTGTTAAGACTGCTCAGCTCCTGTGAAATCCCTTCGAGGGGACAGATTTGCAAGCAGCAAACAACATATGCTGGAGCATTATTAACCACTCATGTTTTGCCAGGCATATGTGTTAGTGTTTGCAGGAGCAGGGCCTCGGTCTCTCTGGAAGGGGGCATATACATAGAATATACACAACTAAATTGAATCTCCTGTTCAGCTGCTTGAGTCTTTCTAAATCACTAAACTGCAGCTGTGAAAGTTCTCATAGAAACTAGCACTGAATTCCCACTCCCCCCTTAAAATCTGGAGCAAATGATGCAGAGCCAGCCAGGCACCAGAGGTGGGGAGATTATTTTGCGGAGTGTTTTGATGATGTAGATATAACAGAAGGTTCATCAGAAAGTGGTGCTAATAAACAGGCTTTACTTTTGGACACTGCTCAGGCAGTACTGAATTTCTCTAATTCCCACATAACTGCCAAATATTTGATACAGACTCCTCTGTTATTTTTATTTATTTCTTTGCTTTTGCATAAATTCCCACGTGGTGTAAAGTGTGATCCCTTTGTGTCTTGCAGGCAGATCTGTAAGGAATTCACAGACCTCCTCACTCAGGACAGAACTCCTCTTGGAAACACAAGACCCAGTCCCATCTTGGACCCTGGCATCCAGGGCTGTTTGACTCATTTTAGCCTGATCACACATGGCTTTGGGAGTGCTGCCATCTGTGCTGCCATGACATCCGTCCAGAACTACCTAAATGAAGCATTAAAAATAGCAGACAAATCATACATGAACGCTGGCGACCAGAGCCCTGCAGAAACCAACAAAACCATGGATAAAATGGATAAGCACAGGAAGTGAAAGGAAAACCAGACTTTACTCTTCCCCCTAAACACAGACTGGGATCTTCTTGCCAGGGGGAACATAGAGATTTGGTGGTTGTTTTTTTCTTTTGGTTTTGTCTTTTTATTTATTTTTTTTTTTTTTTAAAGAAAGGAGGGGAAAAAAGAGGAAAAATATCAATATCATTCAGGATCTTCACCCCTCCTGGATCCATCCGTGAGAAAAGTCTTTCTAAAAGCTGCAGTATCCCTTTTCTGTGGAAGCAATTACCTGAAGATAAGTACTTGGTACAATGTATTGAATCCTTTGCTGTAAAAGTGGTGCTATAAAGGGGGGGGTTGATGGAAATACACAGAGAGATATATTTAGATTTCTTCTCCACATCTAAGTATCTAGTGGTGACCAGCTTCATGTACAGTTTTTAAGATACAGATTTAGAGTGGAAGCCTGTTTTGTTATCTGATACAACTTCAGGGTTTTATTCTCTCTAAACGCAGCAGTAACAATAAAGCAGTATTAAAAAATGGTATATAGATTTATGTACATTAAATTTTTTTTATGAACACCTGAAAATAGTAAGATTATTCTGGGGGGGGGCTTTTTATTTTTTTTTGTTCTGTTTTATCTTGTTGGGGATTTTTTTTTTCTTTTTCATTGTTTTCAGATTACCATAAGAGAGTACTAAAATCCTGCTAGACTTAAAAGTTATCTGATAGCATTTGACATGCTTACTTTTTATGGAAATATTCAGGCTTTTAAAAACTGCAGTCATGTTGACTGCAGTTAATATTATCTTGGTATTTTTTTAACAAGGAATAGTTCAAAATGAAATGCTTTTAGAAAATTCACTTTCTGTGTCTAAGGATATTGCAGCTTTATTCACATATTTATATTGTCTTGTATTTTAAATTGGGGGGGAAACTTGAAAGAATAGGCACATACCTTTTTTGTTTCTTTTTTTTACATTTTTTTTGCCTATTAAGGCCAAAAAATATTTCCAGGGAGGCTTTATGTGTATTAAGGGAAGCAGTGTGTCGAATGTAAATATTTATGTGTGTAATTTAATCGGATTTGTAAATAATGGTGAACTTTTTAATACTTTTTTTTTATAAATGGGTTTCAAATTTTAATTTTGGTAAGTATTTCAAAGGTAATGGGTAAGCTAAACATATCTTTAGGTTTATGCACAGGTATGTCATACAGGGTATTTAAGACTTTTTTTTTTTTTTAATCTCAATTCTTGCCACTGAGGATTAGATTTAATCTGAGGTGTATGTTCACAAAGCAATAATTTTGTGCATCATTCACCTGATAACTGACTAGACATGGAAAACGAGTGTGTGAGTTAGTGTGTATGTGAATAATGGAGGTTCCCAACTATCTTTTACACATTTGTAAATGTTCCCAATATAATTCTGATGTATATGATAACCATATAATAAAAGTATTCTGGATAGAAGCATGGAATGTTTTGTTAACTGACAACAGTTCTGTTTTCTTTCTATACTTGGGGAATGTGGGGCGAGTAGCACTAGAGGACATTATGTATTGAGTCATAATCGCAGCACTTTGTTCGGATTAACAGAACAGAAATATGAAGCTGTTTGCCAGTAAAACTAATGGTTTCAATTAAACACATTCTGTATCTCCAAGAATCTTTTTTTTTTTTCCCTTCCTCAGATGTCATTATCCTGCCTGCTGGCTGCTTAAATAGGCAGCTTAAACACAAACTGCAAGGCTTCTTAATAAAAATCAATCCTACCAGCTTTGTCTCCCAGTGAATCTGACTTTATTAGAATAATCTTTCTCTAATGACAAATATTTGCAAAAACCTGGGGTGTGAAATCTGATAGGTTTCCCATCTGGTTTCGGCCCAGTTTTACTGATTTGAGACAGTTTACATTTTGCAGAAAGTCCCCAAAGTGCTTTGTGCCTTAGTGGTGAGGCAGGAGCTGGGGCTTTTGGTGTCTCAGATGCAAAATTGCCAAACAAACCTCCCTGAAGAGAAACTGGACTTTTTCTTTCAGTGCTTTCTGGAAAAGGAACATGAATCTGGGCTTTAGTGTGTCCTTGGCACTTCCATACCTCATCCATCCTTGAGGCTCAGTGGCTTGGGCAAACAGGAATGGAGACACTGGGCTGTAACTGGGGAGTGAGAACTGGGTTCACATCATGGCAGTGTTTCTTCCACAGATGTGGAGAAGAGAAAATATGCACAATTTCTGAATGCTTCGTTTATAAATTATTTTTATGTCCTCCTTTTTCCTTTAAAGGATAAAGACAAAACACTGACGGTGTGCAGGGAGAAGAAAGGAAAGGGAAGCTCAAAGAAATGAGTGACTATATCAGTGGTGAGCTGGCAGAAAGCTGTTTTTGGAGTTGCAATCCAGTCCCTTTTCTCCTAGAGGTGTGAAATTCCAGCCTTTGCATTTGTTAGACTCATCAGAAATGATGTAGCCTTTCAGAAATGAGCATTTTGGACCATCTGTAGGCTCAAGAGCAGCCAGGACACGAGATTATCAACTTCTAAAATATACAAACTATACCATTCTGATCATGTTTTTTTATGGATTTTATATATATATGTATATATATATATATACACACAGAAAAATGCTGGGTATGGGAAGAGCTTGTTTAGAGAATGCAATGCTAGAGTTCTGTTCTTTTTTCCTGTTTCTGCTGCTGGACTGCTTATACAGCATATATAGGAGGATATTTTAGCTACCAGACAATGGAATCTTGCTTTTTATTAATGCACAAACCCAGGCTGTGAAATAATTGCCCCTTGGGATAGGAAATAAGGATGTTTCCATTTATTCCTGCGTGCATTCAAGCAAAGCCAGTCAATTGTCTAATGTACTGACTCGGGTTCTATTCATATGTTTGGAACATTAGAAATGTTGAGTTTCCATTACCTTAATGCTTTTCCCTACTGTATATTTTAGCTGGTACATTATTTTGAGGCTCAACTACCTCCTAAGCTGTGCCAGGAACATGAAACAAGAACAATGTCTTCTGGTCCATTCACTGAAAAGAACAGTTAAACTGATCTGAACTTGTCTCACGTGATATTAATAATCTTAAGGAATATGTTAATAGGTTAATAACTTCTTGGGGATTCCAAAAGGAACAGAGTTACCTGAAACACAGGAAGGCATTTGTTTGCTTCTTCCTGATCCTCAAAATTTCAGGGATTTTACTGCTTTTATACTCTAGTCCTTTTAGCTGGCTAAAAGAAAAAGAAGTTCTAATGTAAGACTCTTCTGAAGTTCCATTTTTTTTATTTCCTTTGAAAATGGACTATTCAAATGACTGTCCAATCTTTTCCCTTGCCATTCTCCCAGAAGAAGAATGGGTTTGGTCATTGTATAAAGAAAAATGACTTCAAACTATTGGAGTTTAAAAGTAAAAAATCTGAAATTGAGCCTTTTATGTATTGCCCTTCTGCAAAACTGTTAATTTGATGCATACCCACAAAATAGCTGAGTTCATGTTACTCAGTATAAAAATGGCTTGTGGAATAAGAAAATATTTCAACCCTCTCTTGCGTGGCCATCAGCAGCAGTTGGGCACCAGGATTTTAGGGTCTTCCAGGCAGTGCTGGAGCCATGGCAGGCAGTGGTGCTGCTTCCTTCCACCTGCAGCAGGTGAGGGCGTGGCCTCTGCAACCCCCTCACCTGAGAAATGGCCTGATTCCCACAGATTATTAACTGCAAACCTGAGGACTACTCAACACTCCAGCTCATGAAACCATGTGACTTCATGGCACTGCTGCTCTCAGTTTAAAAAGAAATTCTTTTGTAGTGTTCACAGCTTCAGAGAGAAATAATGATGCAAAACTACTAAAATAAAACAAGAAATAAAAAAAGAATTCTGTCCCTAGTAAATGATTCCAGCTAAATTCATTTGTGACTCCAGTTTTTCTTTGTCCATCACTTATTTCAGTGGTTATGATTTGTTTCACCCCAACCCTTGGCTGCAGCCCTGCCTGTTCCCTCGGACTTGTGCAACATGAATGAATGTATCTCAAAATTGGTTGGGCTTGCTGTGATAGCTGGCTGTGCTTAGTTGATGCAGCCCTTTCTCCTCTGTCTTTTTTCCTGCATGCAATGTTTTATGTACATCCTTATAGCTATTTTGGCCTAATAGTATAGAGCCTTGGTCATGACAATGGCCTGACCTGCCTTCTGGGGCATGTTTTGCAATAACAGCTGGATTATTTTATATTATTTTATTTTACTTAGAAAAAAACATAGGGTGCTTTTAAGACTTTGTCCCCAGACTGTTACTCACCAAAAGAACATGAGGTTAGGGACAAAGATGCTTCCTTCTCACTAAAAGAAATCTCTGAAGTAGAACATGTTCATAGATATTTGATTGGAACCTGGAGCCAGTTTTGCTGAGCACTCCAGGGTCTCCTTGGGATTGTGACCCAAGGTCTGGTGGTGAGACACAGGAAATGCATGTGGGACCATGCAAGTGGGAATTTGTTCCCAAACCCTGGCCACAGCCAGAGATACCATGGAATCTGTGTTATCCAAACCAGTTGCAGTCTGTCAGGACATTTCCATGGTGCCAGGCTCTTCCTGCTGCCTGTTTCCCAACATCCCATGATCCATGGGACCACATGGGTGACCATCTCTGCCAAAATGACACAGGGCCTACGCTGGAACCATATTTTTGGCAAATTGTTAGGTTCTGTTCTGTATCATTTGCTGCCTTCTCCCTCTCCCATTTTCACTTTCACAGGGTTATATAAATGAGCTTTCTCCAGTTTCAGATGCCCCTTTGCATTCACTGGCTGTTCTCACATGTCTCACAAGGATGTTCCAGCTGGTTTCCATGTACCATTGTTGTGTAAGGGCTGGCCACAAATATTCCGTTTTCCCTCTCTTTTGGCTAAACAGGCCTTTTTAACTGGTTCTTGTGAAGGCCTTGTTCACAGGCTACTCCTATTCCATGACACATTCCCTAAATATTCCATGTGATCTACAGTTTTACCCATAATTTAACATTAAAACCATGTGATAACACAGACACTTGCTCTCTGCCATGACACTTGTTCATGAATGCAGCAGAAAGTTCAGAGGTGGACAATGAACCAAATAATAGAATGAATCTTTTTGATGAGCTTCAGAGTTTATATTTTCAAGTCAAGTAGCATCAAGGGGAAAGCAGCAGTTTAGAGTAGGGGTTGGAAAGGTAGTGTTCTTTAGCTGATCATTGCAATAAAATAATTATTTCTAATTAATTGAAAGAGTTCTTCAGTAGTCTAAAATTCTGCCAGCTCCCTTGCTAAAAACAGGGATGTTAAAGCAGAGAGAAGGGAAAATACTTCAATTCAGCCCTCTGGTAGGATGGTGCCAGCCTGGGAGCAGAAAACACTTCTGCCAGGTCTTCATCCTGTCATTCCCCCTTTACATCACATCAACTCGATACAGAAAGAATCCCCACACACACCCCCAAACTACACGAATAGTGCAAGTTCTGAGTGAAACACATTAATTTGCCTTTGTAAGGTACCCTTTATGTTGCATTAGGCTGTTGCTGGAGGGCCACAGACCTGAAAAAGCCATGAGGGACTAAGGAAAGAAACTGCAGGTCTGAGGTTGTCCTCTGCCACATCTGCTGGAGGACCAAGACAGAGCACAGCCCATGCTGGATGTGCTGGTGCTGATGATGCTGGAACATGGCAGCTGGATGATGCTGGAGCTCAGCTGGATGCTGGACTGGGAGCTCGACGCTGGACTGGGAGCTGAAGCAGTTGGGATGGAGGCACACGTATTTTTGGCTCTGCAAGGGAAACAGTAATTAAACTCCAGCAGAAAGGTAGGGCAGGTACCTGGGACCAGTAATTTTCTCCAACTCTTGCAGCAAAATTTGCCTGAGCTCATTTGTCAAGCTTTGAATCCTTAAATCCATAACTCTAATTAATTAAGAATCTCTAATTACCCCAAAACGGTGCTCTATATTTAAGGTTAAGGTGTGGTGAAATCCAGAGAAAACATGAGAGAAGCTGGAGGATGTTCAGAGCTGGAGATGCCAGGAAACTGTGTTTTCATGGGTGCAGAGGAAGCCAGATGGCCAACGTGTAAGTGAGGTCTGGGGCAGGTCCTAAACTGCCGAAAACCACTGCCCAGTGCTTGGACATCTATCTTTGAATTCCTAAGGAAGCAAGGACCACCAAACCTCTCATCAAGGGGAGACCTAATGCCGAGTTACCCTTGGCATTTAAGCAAAATACTGGGTATTTTCTAAACCAGAAGCACATTGGATGAGGCTCTGGTTCTTTACAACCTTAACAAGAAACACCTGTGGGGACAGCATAGAAAACATCATTGCAGGTGGGGTCTGGCCCTGCCCTCCTAAAAGGAAAAAACCCTTTCACATTCGAGGTCTTATTATATTAAGGAAAAAACTTATAGCTTTTAACTGGGCTGTAACCAGTTAATGTGACTCAGACAAAGGTGTAATGTGGACAGAGGCATCACTTAGAGCTACCATTTTGGCCTTTCTGCAGAGGCTCCCGTTTTCCAGATCTCGCCAGTTTCTGGAAGCCCAGGTTAAAGCGTTTAGGAATTAGTCACCTGAGCAAGCAAGTGGGATCAGCTGGAATTTGGGCTGATTGACTTCAGCAGAGCAGCAGATATAAGCCTGAAACACTTCTTTCTGAGGCTTGCTGGGCTGTTGCTCCTCCGTTAGGATTTATCAGCACCATCATTTCGGCAAAGGTAAGGTCTGATAACAGAGTGTGGACAGGGCATATCTGCATGTGTATGAGGTTGTTGTGAAGACTTACTGGAGGAGAAGAACTATGCATGTTTCTGTATGAGCCGAATCTCCCCTTGGGAGTGAGTCTTAAGTACTAGGGGAACTCCGTGTGGCGAACAAATGCCTGTACTTAGTGGCTTTGTCTGGTGGAAGATAAGTGTTGATTAGATTAAGGCTGTTGTGAGACATTACTGTTAATTTTCCCGTAGAGTGTTTTTAGGGATTCTCTCCAGAAAAACTGTTAAGCTGGGGGAAGGATTCAGTGCCCTATGTTAATATTGGAAGTAAAAATTATTTCTGTCTGCTCATCTTCAGGATTTGTGTGATCGTGCTGTTAAAAAGCAACGTAAGTGTAGCTAAAATCAATCCTTGGCAAGGGTGGGGATAGTGACTTGCATCAGAGAGGTAAAGATGAGTGTCTTTGGGTGCGAGCTAAAAAGGTGAGAGAAACGTGTTAAATCAATTATGGGATTTCTTTTGTATTCATTTTCCTCAGGTAGTTCAAGATATGAGGGGAAAAAAAGGGAAAAACCCACCACAATTAGCAAGTCAAGCCAATCACAAACGCAAGTCAAACAATGCTGTGTGTCGGTCAGGACTTTGCCCCTTTGTTGAAAACCTCGAGGCTTCCACCCTGGAAGGGCTCTGCCCTCCGTGAAGGCGGGGCTGGATGCGGGGATGCTCCGAAGTGTCCGTGCGGGGGATCTCGGGCTCTCCCTGTGGTCCTGGGCTGTCCCTCGGGTGGGTCGTGCTCGGTGCCGACTCACAGTGATGGGGGCACTGGCTGAAGCACCGCCCGGCTCCGGCAGCACCTGGATCGCTCCAGAGGTCTCCCAGCCAGCACAGCAGGTCCCAGCCTGCTCGGGCTGGGAGATGTAACGAGATCGCAGCCGGGGCCAGGGGTGATATGGCCTCGGGCCATCATCTTACATAAACCCCACACCTTTGCATAATGTGTTGTACAAGATGAAAACTGAAGAAACTTTTCGCATAACAGAGAAGAAAATAGGTGAAAGAGTTTAAAAAAAAAAAAAGGGTGTCAGAAACCTGTGGTTTTCAGAATGACAGCATCAGTAATTGGTCAGAAATTATTTCAAGGGTAACTGTCTAATTTGGGAATCTGTTATAGAGGACTTGGGGAAAACAACATCCCAGAGGTAGGACCACAAACAGAATTTTGGACCAGTGATGAGGAACTCATCCCTTTTGAAGGAGTTGTTTCTCCAAACCTGTTGGATGCTGCACATAGGAGAAAACCCTCCTTCTCCAGCAGAAGGTTGCCAAAGCCTGTGGAGTCACCAAACTAAGGTGTTCTCACTTTGCTTAATTACAGTGGGTGACTAATGCAAAGGTCAGTCTGTGATCTCCAGAAATGCACCTTATGTGCACACTTGGCCAGTGCTGGCTCTCTGGGAGCCACTGGATATACTTACAAGAGCCACTGTACTGATCAGCCTGGTGATGATTTGTTGCTCAGCTGCATGTGGTTTCCTGTGCTGGGCTGACTGTTTCCCACAGGGGCTACTCCTGCACAAGTTTTTTAGTGGAAAAATATGTAGAGGTGAGGCAAAAAAATTCCAGGAAAGTGCAAAGCTTGGACGTTTTCTCTGCTGCGATGCATTAGGAAATGCTGGCTGGTGCTTGTTTTATGGCCAGATTTGGGAAAGGTCATTAACCCTTCGAGCCTGCGCAGTGGATTTTTTAGGTGAGACACAGCGTGCGCTGAACTGAGCCCACCCTTTAATCCTGAGGTTCATCTGCCGGGGCTGAGCAAGCTCGGACAGTGGCAGTGAGGTCCTCAGAACGTAGGTTTGTTTAGAGTGACCTTCTCTTAGATGGATGGCCTTACAGGGCTGACGAGCTCCATCTGCCCGGGGAAGTTTTACCCTGACCGGGAATTGAACACGGGTCGCAGCGGTGAGAGTGCTGTATCCTAACCACTAGACCACCAGGGGCCCAGGCTGGTGCTTGTGAAAGTCTGATAAATATCCCAGAGTGTAGCTATGGCCATGGAACTCATTAGCTACAGCTGTTGCATCAAGAAATAAAATAAAAATGCCACTTTGGGGACGAGAGAAGGCAAAAAAATGTCCCTGCTGGCTGGATGTAAGTGTGGCCTTGGAGACTGAGTCATCTGCTCCCCTGAAAGGGTGAAACCTGGGGGCATGTGGGACCCCTGGGCTGTGTAGGGCAGGTGCCCAGCTCCCTCTGACCCAACCAAACTGCTTCCAGCACAGCCCTGTGCTTGTAGGTGATGAAGAGACTTGAATGAGGGGCAGCATTGGATTTCCTGAGAGGCTTTGTTTTAGCAGGATTTGGTTTACTAATCCCCGTTTCAACTACTCCCTGCAGGACTCCCAGAGTTGTGGTCTTCAGCTTTTCCCCAGGACTTGGCAGTGGTGTCCATGGCTATGCCCCTGGACATGGCTTTATTCATCTCTTTGTGGTGGAGAGGCAGTGGCAGCTGCTTGATCTGAACACAGGAGGTGAAACTTGAGTCTGGTCACAGTGAGCTACATCTGAAGTATTTATGGTTAGATCAGGTACATGTTTAGGGCCCCTATCTGTTATTGAAATAAATAGCAGTGAAATACCCAAATGCTTTGCAGGTCAAAATGATGCCTAAAAAGGCAAAGAGCTGCTTGCTGTAGGACTGAGGGACGTGAATGGGCCTGCACTGTGGTCCTGGGGGTAAAAAGTGCTGTGGACAGGAAATCTACCTTGTCAGCATGGCCATAAAAAGTGGTTGTACCAGGAATTGGACTTGTCTATTGAAAATTTTTAACTTTTTTTGATTTATTATTTTATTTTGGTTGGTATGTCTCTTCTCCTCCTCCCTCCCCTTTCACATCCCTTATGAAATAAGGCTCATGAAATCACTAGTTGGGGAGGGGGAAATCTCCTGCCTTGTACCAAGTGCAAACCTAAAAAACAGGGTAAAAAAGAAATAAATGTGTTGAAAGAGAGGATTGCATGGAAGAGTAGCAGCTCCATGTCTGTGCTAATATGGCTTACTTGGAACATTCTGTATCTCTGAATGGTTTTCTGCTTCTTTCCACCCATTCTTCCCTTGGGTTTATATCCCTGACTCTTTTATAGTGTGTCCCTGCACAGATCCTGGATGGGCTGTGTGTTTATACTGCATTTATTAGGATGACACAAGAAGAGCTGACTCTTCCTGTGGTTCCAACATGCAGTTGCTTGAACTCTAAATATGGACTGGATCACTGTGTGTTTAGGAATGTCATCACACCTTCCATTAGGAAAGGTTTCTCCTTCCATCTCTTCTCCCCTTTCTAGGGCACTCTCAATCACCTTTGAAAGGTCTTTTTCACAGCCAGGCCCTTCTTGGTAGTGCCAAACAACAGGATGAGAAACAGTGGGCAGAAACTGATGCTGCCTGAACCTGAGGAAGAACTTCTTTCCTGTGAGGGTGACTGAGCACTGGGACAGGTTGCTCAGAGAGGTTATGGAGTCTCTTTCTTCGAGATACTCAAAAGCTATCTGGACAGAATCCTGACATGTGCTTGAGGGGACACTGGTTGAACATCCAGGTTGGGCTAGATGACCTCCAGAGGTCCCTTCTGATTTAGCCACTCTGTGTGACCCTGGGAAAGGTGGAAATGGTTATTACATGATGCGCTGGAGTTGGGATGTTGTGGAATATCCTCTCTTGGGAGTTTAATGAGTTTCATTACAGTAATGAGTCAAGCTAACCTGTCTGTGTTGCTGCTGCTGGGTGTGAGAGCTCATTCCTGGAGCTGGTGATTTGATGTCTGGCTGCTGGAAATCTCTTTAGTTGACACTTTTGTCCTGTACTTATTTCTGAGGTTTGAAACACCATCATATGCAGGCAACTTCAGGTCTGTGTTCCAAGTACTTAGTAGGCAACAAAAGTTGTTGTTCCCAGCTTACCCCAATTAACAGTGTAAAGGAAAGAAAGTCCTTGTGTCTGAGGAAGAAACCTGAAAAGTTACAAAGCCTGAACCAGGCAAATAATGCAAAGAACTAAACTTTTCTCTCCTATTTTTGAGGGGTTTTAATCACTGAGAATGTTCTGTCTGGCATGTGTTAGCTGACCTTTACAATACAAGGGAAAACTGTCAAAAAATGCACACCTTCTCAAAAGTATGTACCTAAAACCCCCTGAGGCCCAGCCTCTTTCTTCCATCAGGGTTAAAATCCAAAGCCACCAGGCAAGTAGGAAATTGCATCCCTGGGGAGGGAAGAAGCTGAGGGTAAAATGCACAACTGCTGTTCCAGGCTGTGCTGGCCACAGTGGGGCTGCTGCAGGACTCGCCAAGGGGAGACTTCCACAGTGTTTTCCAGCACAGGGAGCATGTGAGCATTTCTGGTGAGTCACTGCTGGGCTAAAACACTGCCTAGCAATGCTGCTGGGTTGAACCATTTTGTAAGCCTCTGTAATATAGAGGTTATTCTTCCTGTTACTTCTTTTGGCAGCGCTAAGTTGTTGTGACAGTGATGTTGCTGGCTGCTGCTATTAATCCAGCCGTCCTGGAGATGCAAAAGTCATGCTGTATCTGGGGCGAGATGCACAGTCAGATTAATCCCTGCTCTGTAGTTAGTTGTTCTGAGTCCTGTCAAGATATGACAGCCATTGTGTGCAAGGGTTACAAACTGGGGAGGGATGTGACTGGGAGCTCCTTTTCCATCGCATTCCAGGGCTGGACCACATCACCTTATTATACAAGAGGGTCACTTGTCTTGGTACACCTCCGATTTTTTTTCCATGCAGTCATGCATTTCTGATCCATGCTTCAACTTCCTGCCTCATCAATGCAGCCCTTATCCAACCCTCAGCATCTCTGTGGATTTCTCAAAGCACAACTCATCCTCGGAGATGTGTGCTGGGTGAAAGGCTGGTTTGCTTGGGTGCTTTGTGTTAAGGGGGAGAAGGAGCCATCCAGAAGCTCCTGCCTCATTCTTGCTCTCCTAGTGGCTGTAGACCCAGGGCACTGTGCTCTCTGAACCATGCTATGTCCTTGGCTGGGTTTATTCCCTGCCTTTGTGGGAGAAAGTGGCCATCTGTGCAGCAGGCAGGTGTCCTGCCTCCTCTCCTGGAAGCACCGGTGCAGTTTCTCACATGCCACAACAGGGAGCTCGTTGACACTGTCCAGAGTGAGCTTTGAGGGTGAGGGGTGTGGGCTCCTCCACCCAGATTGCTCCCCACGATTATTTCCACACACTCCCCACCAAAACAGCCGCTCGTTCCGCACGAGCTCCTCTTCCAGCTCCCTGCACTGAGGGCGGCTGGAATGGCACAGGGGGCTCTCCTAATTCAGGTCTACTCACACACACACACACAGCCAACCCTGAGAGTAGAGAGGGAGTTTTGGTGGCTTTTAGCTGTAATTTCCCTTCTAATCTGAGAGATTCCCTCACTGGAGAGACCCAGACTTCCTCTGCTGTGTTTTCTGGTCATGTGGGGTCTGTCAGTGAAGTTGGGGGGCCTCCCCATGAAAAAAGATGTGAGAAAGAGAGTAAAATTCTGCCTAGGAGTGAAGGGAAAAGTGTGAGAAAGAGCTCTGCCATCCCTGTGGAGGTTCTCAAGATGCTGGAGAAGGGATCTCCTGTGGCCTGTGCAGGACTTGAGCTGGAACGGGGGAAAAGCATGAGGGGAAAGGAGCTGCAAGAGGGGGGAGCAAGATGATGTTTTCATTTTGTCTGTTTCTCACCGTCCAAATCTATTTGAATTGGCAATACATTAAATTAGTTTTCCCTAAATGAAGTCTGACTTGCTCGTGACAGGAACTGGTCAGGGATCTTTGATTTTTATCCAGATCCATGAGGCTTTTTTTTTTTTTTTTGTCTTTCCTGTTGAGGAGATGGTGGGTGTGTATGGTGTCTGTAGTCTGAGGTTAACCCATCACATTTGTGCAGCACTGTGTTCACCCAGAGCTTGTGCTCTGAATCCTCGATTCTTTTTATCTCAAACTTTCCTTCTGTCTCTGTTGTAAACCTGGTCTGCACAGATTTGTAATTCAGCAGGAACCCTCCAGATAAATTCCTTAGTCAGTCAGTGGGGAGTATCACAGCTGAAATGGGCCAGGTTTCAGGCTCTGGCCTCCCTGGGCTATGAGGGTTACAACGGCTCATTATAGTCTCCTACAGTCTAATCAGATTTTCCTCAAATTTGGGAATTTCAGCAATAGCTAAAATTCTGTGCTTAAAAATATTAGCTAGGACTTGTGTGTGTGCTTATGGTGGCTCTACATGCAACTGCAGAAAACTCTGTGTGCAAGGAATGCACGAGGAAAGCTGCATTCCCAGCTCTGCATGCACAGGTCCAAACACTTGGATTCATTCTTAAGATGTGCATAGAACTCCTTCCCCTTCACTTGCTTTTACTGTAACTGACAAAGCTGCCTGACTCAAGCATTTCAGAAATCTAATGCCTAAGATTTCACTGTGGATTTTTGGCTTCAAAGTGATTTTGTTATGTCCCCAGAGCCTGGTTAAATCCTTAGTTATAATGATTGCACACTGAAGGGTGCTGTTACATAGAAATGCTGTCCCATAATGGCTTCGTTGCTGTGGAAAATCCGATGTTATTTGGTCATTCCCTATGAGTTCCCTAAGCCATCAAGACATTTGCCTCAAGGCTACAAACACAAAGCTACAGGCAAAACCCTCTGGACATAATGAGTGGGCATTTATGCAGAACTAAAAACTGGAACAGCTGAGCAGTAGATCTATGAATAGCAAGCATGCCTCTAAGCACAAAAGACATCATTCTGGAATAAAGGGGTTTATAATGGTTCTGACATCTTGTATGTCAAGATCATGCTACGTTGTTGTAACTTTTTTTTTTTATGTTTGTTTGTTTGAACCATGTTCCTTAAGTAAGGTTTGAGTAATTAAAGGCTGAGAAGGAAACCCTATAGCTTGGTAAGAGCAAAAATCGAGCAATTGACACTTTTGGCAAGATCCATCATTTTGATCATGTTTTCTAGGGAACAAGCTTATTGCTCCTGGTCTCTTTCTATCCCCAGTTCTACCCTTCAGGATTTCTTAGGGGTTCCTCTTGGATCAGCAGCTCTAATAGGCTCGAATCTGATGTTAGCTGAGAAGTGTCTTCTGATGGAAACACAGAGATTGCACTAACCACAAACTACAGGGTCAGGGAGTCAGGCAATATAAAGGAGGGTAATAAAATTCAGAGTGATTTGGATCAACAGGGAGCTGGAGGAGCTCAATGTTGAGAAATGTACCACAAGGAGGTCGGAACCCTTTTGTGAATCATCTATAGACACTTCTGACTACATGGCAAGAGTGAAATGGAAAGGGATGTGTGGCTCTTACACCAGGAGCATAATGAAAACCCAGAGTAGAAATTGGAGCTGGAGTTAGAATGTAGAAACAGCCTAGAGGAAAAACAACAGGGGAAAGGGAATGTGTAAGAATACACGAGATGACAAATCATGATCTATGCGTCTGCATCCACACGTATCCCATCAGTTTTTGAGACTCTATTGATTTCCAAGGTGATTTGGGGATTTTTTGACTTATTTTCCAGCCCTCGTGCCAATGTGCTGTGGGACCGGGGGAGGGGCTGGCCAACCCTTGGTGACTGGGGAAAGTACAAGTTCAAACATGTTTTGCAATCCTTGCAAAGTAGTTTGGGCCTTGCAAAACCATCCTTGTAGAAGTGAGCAAAGCCTTAGTACTGTGAAGTTCCTACAGGGAAACATGGCAGAAGGATTAGGTTCTAATCTCTGAGCTGAGAAGATGTGAGGGATGTCTACACTCCAGAGTGTAAATGCAGCAGAGATACCCGAGCTGGTTGTGACTGAATTAGTTGGCAGGATAACCAAGCTCTGCAGTTTGGGATATGGGAAGGAAATTTCCCCTCCACAAGCACAGTAAGTTAAGTCATACAGAGGTCAGTGCTAGAGAGGCCAGAAAGTTGGCAGAAAGCTATAGCCTACAATACAGCTGTGCACCTCATTTCCTCATGTCCAAATGTCTGGCATTGCCACAAGCAAATCATTTCTCCTCTTGGCATGTACCTTTCTTATCGTTGAAAACAAGGTATCATTCCTATTTTGCATGTTCACCCTGAAGAGAGGCAGAGTCTAAACTGCAAGGTGCTCAGATATGGAAGGATGATACTTAAGTTGCTTAGAAAGGCAAAGGGATTAATCTCATTATCCCTCTATCTTCTTCCTTACAGCTGTTTAGTGATGGCTTCTCCTGCCAGGAAAGAGACTCCTGAGGCCCTGTGGGGAGAATGACAGCTCTGTCCTGCTGGTAAGTGATAGCTCTGTAGTCACTTTTGAGAGGCTAATTCATAGAGCAGTGTGGAAGAACAGGGATTGAACTATTCCCTTTGCAGAATGCTGAGTTAAACCCAAGGATTTTTACTTGGTCAGAGTGACGTTGGCTGCACTTGTATGAAGGCAAGACTATGCTGGAAATCTGTCCCTGCTGCGTGTTCAGTGAATGGTCCTGCTGCACCAAACAGGGCACTCTGGTCATGAATTTTGTTCTGCTCTGTGAGCACCAATTGTATTTCAGGCAAACATTTTAATTTTTCCTCTGGACAGCATCTTCTACTGTTGCATATGGTAGCAGCATCTCTGTGTCTGTCTCTTCCTGTGACTGCAGAGAAGAGGTGATTTGGCAAAGAGGGATTTTGGCTGATGGGACACTGGAACCTACTTCAGTTATTTGGATGCTCAGTATTTTTTTTGAGTGGAGATGTGTTATTTTTGGCTGCTAAACATATATCCAGTTATAAAGTGAAAATAGGGCATTAGAATACTGATGTTTTTTGTGTGCCAGGAAGTGATGCTAAAACACAAGATGGATAGTGACAGCAAAACTTAGAAAGACTGAGATTTGTGCATGGGGGATGCTCTTCTCCCTCCACTGTGGGTTTCTTAGCACACAAAGGAGAGACAGAGAGGTTGGTAGTCATCTGCTGCAGGTGTGTGTCGTCCATCACTAGAGACCCCTCAAAAGCAACTGAAGAAAATGCATGAGTGGGAGTAAATCCCTCCAGGTTTGTGAACAGAGAAGGAAGTCTGTAGTCTGGTCTCTGATCCCACACCTACATCAGGATTCTCTTGACTTCCTGAGACCTGACTCTGCTTTTACCCTTTCGAGCTGGTTTGTGTCTAAGTGCCCCCCGAAGCTGCAATCTGCATTGCTTGGAAGGGTATGAGTTACTCCTTTCTCATGGAATGAAACTCTTCCAAGTAGTCCAAGAATTCTGTTCACAAAACATTTCCCTTATCAACTCTTCCCTGTACAAACTGCATAATAACAATGTAGCCTGAACAGCACTGCAGCTTATTTGCTTTGTGATCTGTGGTCGGATCATTGCATTTCAGCGTTTACCAATGAAAGGAAATTACTAACAAGACACTGGTATTTACATTAATTGTGGCTTTGGGGAGATAGTCCAAAGAAAATTATGTTAAAGCCAGTTATTATGTGTCTCCCTAACAATTAGAACAAAACCCAAAGTTTATAAAACAAAAGCTGATCTCAAACAGATTTTAGCTGCTACTTGATATTTTCCCTTTCTAGGGATTGGAGTGGGGGGGGGGAATAGGGGCTTTCTATTTTTTCTTCTTCTTCCTCCTTTCTTTCATCCACCTTCTAAAAACAGTGTAATGAACATGACTGGAGAGACAGCACGTACTCTGCTGCAAGAGAAACTCCTGCTTTGCAGTGAACAGGATCTCAGCTTTGAAGGTCTAGTGGAGTGGGTCAGTTTTCACATGTGACACATACAAAATGGCAGGGTTTCCTCAGTTAAAACCATTATTTTCATTGGTTTTTCACCTCAGTGCAGTTTTGTGCAGCTCTGTAGGTTAAACAGAGGTTTGGCTCCAAAATCTTCAAGGTACTTCAAGCTCCTTTCATGTATATACCACTAGATAATCGTGTGTGCTGAGACTTCTACTTACTTCTACTGCAATTTGAACTATTTCTGGACACTAATTCAATGCTTTTTATAATGTTAGATGTATGATGAAAAGTAATTTAAGGTTTCTTAGGATGACTCACTTGCCAGCATAGTAGATCCAAGAAACAAACACAGATGTGAGATTTAAATTCTCCTTTGGCATAAAACACTGCCAGGACTCCTCATGCTATAAACCACAAACTATGCCCAATGGAGACTAGTAACACTCTTCTTTTTTTAGCTTCAACTAGTCAGGTAACTTCTGAATCCAGAGGTGAGCAGGCATTCATGCACCTTGTTCTTTCACTGGATGTTGGGGCTGTTGGTACATCCTCACTGATGGTGGGATTTGTCTCATCAGACTCTGGATGTCTGACCTGAGCTTCTTGTGAAGGCTTTGTTTGTAGTGAAGAAATACAGGCACATCTGAACTATGATTCATCCGACTTGCTGTCAGTGTCTATTTTAGGGACATGCCTGAAGTGAGGTGAAATTAAGTCCTCCCCCAAAAATTCTTCTGTAAGATGGGGGATTTTGGATGCTCTGGGGAGGTAGTCTGGGCTTCCTTTCCTTGGATGACCCTGTTGCCAGACTTTACCCTTACGTCACTCCACAAGTCCTGAGCAGATCCAGGCACAGGAATGTGTGTTCTGGCACAGCCTGCACAGGGCGGGCACACAGACACGTTCCTGCTGACCTTGCTTTGGGGTCGTTCTGCCACCCCTCCACTCGCAGAGGCAAAGTGGACTGCCCTGATATGTGCCTGGCCACCAAAAGGCTGCAGACTTAAAGTGTAACTGGCTTTAATTATTAAGCTATAATTTAGGTCTTCATGTTTATAGGATAATTGTTTCTTTTTTAATATAATTTAAACTTCGCAATACAAGAAACAGGCCCGAACCTGTGGATGGAGTACTGGAAACTGTCTAAGAAGATTAAGGTCTCTTAATTGATTTCACATAAACAGGTGTGACTGAATTCATCAGAA
This sequence comes from Lepidothrix coronata, assembly GCF_001604755.1. Classification (NCBI taxonomy): domain Eukaryota; kingdom Metazoa; phylum Chordata; class Aves; order Passeriformes; family Pipridae; genus Lepidothrix; species Lepidothrix coronata. The sequence continues at coordinate 2,035,503 of NW_016690229.1, forward strand.
GAAGGTTAAGACTAAATGTATTCTGCTAATTATGCAAAAATTGCTGGAGTGTGTGCTCGGTTGAGCAATTGCCTTCCCTTTGCAAGTGGGATCATTCCTCAGCTGTATGTCAAATGGGAAAAATGACATTTCCTAAGCAAACGAGCCAACCTGTCAAACACTGTGCTTTATTTTGAAATTTTTTTTGCTTGTAGATACATTGGCAGTGGTGGATTTGGCAACAGGACATGGGAATGTCCCTTGTGTGCTGTGCTGTGACTGGAAGTGTGGGAGGACAGGTGTCAAAGCAGGGCTGTGTCATTTGCTAAACTTCAGGAATCTGCATCACTGAAAATTCCTGTTTTGGAGGACTGAAGGAGTGACTGTTTAGAACACTTGTTAATATTCGTGACCTCTCAAGTAAATTTTTTCATGTTTAAGCTTAACTCTAGGCTTTGGAGATGCAGAGCATGGGCAATGCAGCAGTGCATGGGGCACCCTTTGTCTTGGGTTTCAAAACAGCCAGTGGACAAACTGGCATCCAGCTGACAAACAAGCTGATTTGTTTTGCTTACTCTGCACTCTTTACCATCTGTCTTCCTAATCTTACATCTTGAGGGAACGAGAAAGAACTGATCCCGTTGAATACGGGTGTAGAAAGGACAAAAGTTCTGCTTTTGAGATGTCCATCTCAAAGACTGCCCAGGTGGGACAATAAATTGCACGACAAGATACAAATATCACAGCACAGCATCATGAAGGCCCTGCAATTACTCGGTGGTGCTCCTAACAAAACCATTTGCTGATGAAATAGTTCTTTGAGTCTCCAAACTGAAGGATGACTCGTGTTTAAGGAGTGCTTTCAGAAGCACGTTTGCATCTAGATGGTGATCTAAAATTAGTTTAGTTGCTTAAATCGCTGTTTTGTAATAGCAAAGATATTGTTTGTAACATGTAAAATTAATATAGAAAATAATATCCCACGTGTGTTATTCTTTAATTTTGAGACCCAAATGCAGACTTACATTGAAGAGCAGTGACTGATGACTTAGTAGCACTCTGACCGTGTGTTTTACTCAAGTTAAAGTGAGCAGCTACCGGGTAATAAGGAACAAAATCTTAATAGTTATGTGCTATATTTAAAACACACAAATCCACTTAATTGCATCTCTGCAGAGGGCTTGAAAACCACCTTCTAAGTGCAGATGTGGAGTTTTATGTTTATTAGTAAGGATATTCACCATCCATTCAGATTTTCAGCTCGTTTTATAAAGACAACGCTCTCTGAAGTACAAATTTTATTTTTGGAAGATCCTAGTGGGAAAACCTGTCTGTGTCTGCATTTTGGAAAAGGGATGCAGAGGCTGTACCTGCACCTGCTGAACCTGAACTCATATGATGCTGTTACCAAAAGAAACAATTTAGACATTATAAATGGACTAAACTACACAGAAGAAATCAGAGATAATTTTCCACTCTTCTTGGGACTGCTAGGAAGATTATATCCAGAATGAGACATTTTACTGTGGGAAAGAGATGGACCAGGTGAAGAGTATCTAGAGAGGAAGGGAAAATGAGTTTATGAAAAAACATTGAACTTGGAGTTGCTTTTCTTGCAGGCAAGGCCAGGATGGCATTACAAGCCTTCAAAAAGAAGGAAGAGATTTTGTTCTCTGTATCCATTCATCCATAAGAATCAATTTCTTGGCTACAAAGCTACACATCAGAAAACCATTTTTAGCAGTAAGAGGACATTTGTAATAGATTGTGAGTTTCAGCTGAGGAAAAAATTAGACAAACATCAGTTTGGAACGGGAAAGGGAATAGCTGGAAGATTGCTTGAGATCCCTTCCAGCCTTGTTGTTCTAATTTTATGATTTATTTTTTTAATAACTGCTGTAAGCACTCTTGTACAATGAGTTAGAATATGTCATTGTAAAAGGTTGTAACTTCAGTTACTGAAAAATCATTCTTTATTCCAAGTAAACATGTCAGCTTAATTTCCCTGTTCTGGATTGCATTTTCTTCTACAGAAGCATCTTCCTTTAAATGATACATGGTGAAGAAGTTCTTTGGCATTTTCCTGCCAACTTTTCCAGAAATACACCTATAGGTTAAAGAAAAAAACCAAAACACTTATGAGAACATACTGTCTGAAAGAGAGAAAAAATTAAGGCTTGAATTCTGTTGATATAGAAAGGAATCAAAATGTCTGACACTCACTCGCTCTCACTCAGCTTGACTTTATTTTGCAAATAGAAGACCTGCTTCTTGCCATCTCTGTTTCAAACATCTCCTTCAGGCTGACTCTTGGCTGTTCTTCATAGAAACTCTTTATTCTGTACATCCAAAGCTTCATTAGATTTCTGAAGGATATGAATGCCCTGATTCTTTTGCTTCTCTGAAACTCAAGCTGTACCTCAACCAAGACCATCAAGAGCTGCCTGAAAAGGCTTTGGAATTGATAGAATTTAAGCACATGCCTTAAAATATTTAGATAAATTGGCTACTTCCTATTTATTTGCTGTCTGACATGAAACTCATTACATTTTATCAAAACAAGATCGTTTAGGCTCCCACCTCCCTGCTTTTGTGCTGACAAAGAGTCAAACCCTAAAATTAGAGGCTGCTACATGAGTTTTGAGCAGGGAGGTGGTTGTGTGAGGCAGTTTGGAGGGGCAGGCACCTCTGTCAGACCCAAGCGTGCTTCTGCATGGCAGGGTATGCAAAAGAAATACGTGCTTAACTCATTTGAATGCAAACCAGTTGTTGGCAAAACATCTTCAGGGCATGGCTAGAAAAGGGGAAATGATTGATTGAAATAGGTTTCCAAGTCGTTTATCTAATCCAAAGTTATTTTCCACATCCTCTCCAATTGATGAAAAAACAACACAATGCACTGGAACCGTTTTGCTCTCCAAGGTGTGAGGTTATACAGGAATTACTGGTACTTTTTGGTGATTGGAAGTGTTTAGTTCTTGGCCCCCTGCCTCATAATACAGCCCGGGCTGGTACAAGCAGTTCTGCAAAACATATAATTTTACTTCACTTGTTTTAATGATCAGGAAACATATACTTTTAAACTGATCTCTACTGTGCAATTACAAATGTTTTGATGGAAATACTTTTTTTTAATTAGTTTCATTCCCATAATGACTCTAGTTAGAGTGTTTCATTAGTAAGCAAAAGAATTGCATTCTCTCATCAGGCTGTTTAGCTTTTAAAATCCAAATTCGTTTCTATTAAGAAACCAGATCAGAATTGATTATTTTAAAAAGATAAAAAGAAAATTCCTCAACTTTGGAGAAATTAGATCTATAACCAAGCTCTGTTTTCAGGTCAGTTACAATTTCATTGATAAACATATTCAAATGTTTCTGTTTAAAACGAAGCAAGTTGTCTGCATCTTGTGTGGCTTTCTCTGTTTTCTTGTGCTGGTGTGGTAGCAGCAAATGGAACAAAAACCTCCTCTGTGTGTGTGTGGCAGATGAGTCTAGAAACAAGAGGTTAAAATTATAGGTGAGACAGGATATTTATGCTATTAATCAAACTAGATTTATTTCAGCTAACTCGCAAAAGAATAGGATAAATCAGGCTGGATTTTGAAGCTTTAGGGTCATAAATGCTGTTGCAGACTCTTCTGGTCTTTTTTTTGAAAGGAACTTAATAACTGTTGAGGTTTTGGGGGGAGCTGGCTGTAAATTTGCAGGAATTTAGAGGTGGGGTATGCGCGAGTCGTTCCGTGGGAATGTCGCTGGCTGTCTCTGGCTGCAGATTGAGATGTTGTTGTGTAAATGAAACATCGGGTATTCATTTGCACAGAGGAGATTCAGTAATTACTGCACTCACACAGTAGATGACAGCTGTTATCATTCTGATGAAAAGAGCCCTAAATTAAAACCCTGTTGCTTTGCATAGATCCCTGTCAGAAACAAATGTTAATTTTCTGGGTTGGTCAACCTCCTTCCTCGAGTCCTCTGATAGGTATAAATAAGGTCCAGATCTTTCTTTCTCCTTTTTTTTGGTGTTCCCTGGCAGACTGAGAGGATAAATTCACAATGAAATTTTGCTAGATTTATACATGTATCTGGCATTAATATTTCAGCTAATACTGGGGCGTTTTGTGTACGTGCAAAGGCTAAAAACTACCTGGATCTTTTTTGTTTGTTTGCTTTGTAAAATGTGGTGCACTTGGAGAGGATAAAAGGTTAATATACCAGGATGCTTTTTTAGCACAGATGTCTGCAGAGTTAGAGCAGAGTCTGTCTGAGAATCAGACAACTTTGTCCCTCTTTCCAATTGCAGAACCGGGATTAACTTGGTGACATCTGTTTGGGTAATACACATTCAGGACGGGGAGGTGCTATTTGTACACCTTTGTTTCTTTGGAAGCCTTTCCCAATTATAGGAGATTAAAACCTTTTAATGTGTCATTATTTCAGGCTGGATGTCAACAGCCAAGCACTTCAGATAACGAGTTAAAAAACAAAAAAAAAAATGAACCCGTTGATAAGGCAGGTTTGACAGAGTAACTCCTCGTGCAGGAGGGTTTTAAGATCTATGGGAAAGCCCTGACACGTGCCCGTGCTGAGAAGGGACCTGGGGGCTGAGTGAGTGGCAAAGCTGAGCTTTCTCTGCGCTGGCTTAACCCCCAGTACAGGAACATCCCACTACTGTTAGAGACCACAAAATTCCACGTGACTTGTGCAGTAAATTTATCTAATTCTACCCACCAGTCACTCTTGATTTCTGCTGCAATTAATAACTCAGTGGTGTGACTTACAGCAGGTCTGTCACTGTTACCTTTACTTGGAATGACTTCTGTTTTACAAGAGCAAAATTCACCAAGAACAACATTTTTATTTATTAATTTTTTTCAAATCCTCCCCAGTTTATTGTAGTTGCTGTTGGTTTCCTTCCAAAGGTGCTGAATAAAAAGAGCTTGCATGGGGAAGGATGGATAGAGGGTGAAGCCCTGGATTACATGTGGGTTTCAAGGGACCTTATTCTGTGAAAATTAAGTAAAACACAGCCTGAAGTGCAGAAGGGAAACTTAAAACACTGAAGGTCCTGGGCCTTGGTGAGGAAAATTTGGATCAGCTTTGAGTTCTGAACTTTGTTCCCGTACTGGAAATTGTTCATAAAGCAAATACAAATCAGTGGATTGTCCCCCAGAAACAAAGCAATCTGATCAATTTAAGAATGTAAGATTCTTTATTAAGACAATGATAAATCGTTTAGAAAAAAATGCAGTACATGTCCCAAAGCAGAACAGCAACAATAAAAACCTCTCTTGAGCAAATATTGCAAAATATATAAATATAGTCAAATCCTCCATGTGAAATGGTTTGCTGCAAACTAACTTTTCTGCAATATTAGTGGTCCAGTAGTGAGTGAAACAGATTTCTGGTTTTCTGATGCAGAGAAATTTCTGCCTGGGATTTCACAGAAGCAAAAGTTTTGGCACTTAACAGAATCACAGTTTTGGTTTGGGTGGGTTTTTTTCCCTTTTGCCTAAAGCTGGAAGGATAGTGGGAATATTGCCTGTGGATGTCATTATTTTGGTGCCTGTATCATTTGCAAAGTCATTTCATCTCTGAAGTCTTTGGAGTTTTCATGTTGTATAGATTCTTCTTGACCACCTGGCTGAGAAAGGAAACGTGAGTTTAATGGGGTTTGTACTTTTAAAAGCTGGCTGGGCTGGAGATAAATGTTATAACTGTGAGGACTTGTAGCTTGTGAGAACCTCGCACATCCCTCCAGAGAGGGAGACACGGTGGTGTGTTGGTGCCTTTTAACTCAACTACAGGTCTGAAGTTAACTTGGGTTTCTAAGATTGAAAACTGCCAGAAGCCTTTTTTTTTTTTTTCCTCTTTCATTGTTCTCCTTTGGATGTATGAAACAAGTCAGGGCTCTCTCCAAACAGACACGCGTGCAGCTCTGCATCAGGCAGCTGTCTTTATTTTATTTAGTTTCTCTTCATGGCTGAGTTGTTTGCATGCTTTTTAAGAGGGCTGGTGGGAAGAGAGGAGAGGTCTGTTCTCCTTGCTGGCCCGGCTGTGATGGGGAGATTTCATGGAGAAGTAGGACATGCTGCTCCTCATTGCTGGGCTGTGCCTCAGGCCCTTGTGCAAGCACTTGCAATTTTGGTTTTTGTGAACACTCTAACTTCACAATTTCCTCAATGCTTCTGCCATTTATTTATGCCTGCCTTTTATTTATATTCATAGAAGTGCATGCAGACACAGAACTGAGGCTTACAAAAAGTTCAAGCCAATACTTGCCATTTTTTCGGAGATATTTTCACAACTCTAATATTCAAAGACTGCTTTTGCTAATTAAGTTTTCTTAATTATATGATTTGCAAGATTAAAAGGCCACTGCCAATATAAACCACATATTGCCCCTGAACTGTTAGATTATTAAATTGAATTTTTAAATTAATTTTTACTTGCCATGATTTGTATTCTGTTTGTTCTGTGCTATTTTAAGCTTGGATAATAAATATCATGTCAGTCTCGTATTCATTTGTGGACAATTCCAAGTTTTCAGTGCTACAGGGTAAGGGTTTGAAAGGCAACAGCACAATTTTTTTGTTTTGTTTCAAAGAATTGGTTTTTTTAATTCTGTTCATCTTACGCTTTACAGAAGGCTTTTATTTTTAAACAAAATAAAAAAACTAGGCTAAATATAAGTTGACAGCATCTCTCGAAATTATATTCTTGTTTATGACAGTGTAGAGGAGAGGCACAAAAAGTCAGAGGTCATTTTTTATATGCAGTAAATTCTCATATGCAAGAATGTCTGGATGTGTAAAGTGTCTGTACGAGACTTGAGTCATCTCTTCTTCTCTGATGGGATTTCTCAGGGCTATGGCTGTAAAAACTGCTTGTGATAAGAACATCTCCCTAGTAATGTGTTTTGCAACCCTGGCATGTCTCGTTTGAACCACCTCCTTCCCTGGCAGCGCCCACAGCTCCTCACAGACCACAAGTGGGTGACTGGACATGGAGAAGAAATCGTGGGGCAAAAGCAGGAGCTGAGCAGGGCCAGCTGTGGCAGGGGGGCCACGTGCAGGCCAAGCTCACACTGCTCAGTTGGGTGGAGATGGCAGAGCTGTGCTGGTGTAGGAATAGATGGGGCCTGGGCTGGGGCTTGTGGATGGAAGTGGTGGGAGCAATGAAGTTACAGCCACACCAAAGAACTCTGACAGAGCATAAGGCAGTTTGGCAGTGCTGCTTCATCACTCTGGCCCTTAAGTCAGTTGTGCCCATTCCTACTGGAAATAAACCCTTTGTTCCAGTAAGAGCTTGAATATCCAGTTGTGCTTAGGGATCTGTTTTTAGGGGATGAGTTGCCCTGTAGGCACATGCCAGTGTGGTTTGAGAGCTGCTGGGATTTGCCCTGAGTGCCCTTATCCCAGTGACAGAGGTGAGCAGGGCCAGGGCATGGGCAGAGCCTGCTGGAGGTGTCCTGGCTCAATCCTGTCTGTCAGCACTCAAAGCACTTGGTTGGTGTGATGTGGAAGTGAAAGCCCCAGAAAGATGCAGGGATAAAGTGAAGTGTTGCCTTCTGACCTACAGCAATTTCCCAGATGACATAAAATCCTTGTTGAAAGCAGTGGTGATCAGGGCAGGGAGCTCTGCCTTTAGGTCAAGAGCATAATATATTAATCTAATTTCAGTTTTGGCTCCTCTGTGCCTGCTACCTTCAGCAAGCTGAAAGAGTGCACACTTCATGGGGAGCAAAAACTTGCATAACACTAATTGTTAGCTTGTTGTGTAATGGAAGAAGGGTGAAACTCCTTGGCAAAATTGCTTTTTTTCTTTCTCCCTAAATTTCAGATACTGAGGGCCAGCACTGCAAGGTGCTATAGAGAGCTATACCAGATTATCAAGTGGTTAAACTGGTATAATAAACTCTGCTCTTACACTATAGAATTATTCCTGCCAGCAAGGGCAATGAAAAATATTGATTTTATGACCTAATAAATAGCTTATGTGATTATGAATTGCATATACTTTTTCTGATCCGTAGAATGTAGACCTTGTTGTGCATCCATGACTTTGGTGGATACTTGTCCAGGTGCAAAAGGCTGCTTGCACAAGTGTGGAATAGACTAAGGCCAATATATGCTCTGTGTTTGAAATGCAGATGCCTTTTGAGGAGAAAGCAGAGCTGAAGTCTGTTGAAACAGCAACAGTAGAGCCTGAAGAAGTAAAAATGTAAAGCAGGGAAAGTAGCATCTAACACCAATAATTTTCTTTTTTTTTTCTTCTTTTTTTTTTTGAGAGGGGGAATTAGACATGTAAGTGTCTCGAATTCAGAATTCATGGAGGGAAAACTAAGATTCTGGAGACTTATTGTTGCAGATAAATTCTTAAGAGAATACAAGGTTCCTGATTATTTGCCTCCTATATATAAAACTGAATGTTTCAAACAAAATGTCTTGAGCATATGCACATAGCCTTAGATGTTGTGGAAGGAAGATTTTTTTTTTTTTTTTCCTTTAGAGAAAATGGTCAATACTTTTGGCATCTGACAGAAACAAGATGTATTTAACAAAGCTTGAAATTGGTGAGATTGGGGAGCAGGCAGAGAAGCTTTTTTCAGTCCATGACTTCCTGAAACATCACATTGAAAGAAACCACACCATGTGTGAGCACATGCAGAGGGTGACAGTGCTGACATGCCATTGGCTTTAGACAGTCTTGATAAGGACCTTTCTCAGAGCCAAGACCAAGCCCCTTTCAGAAAGCTGCCTCTGTGATGCTGCTGTCCCAGTTTATGATTTTCCTTTCTTTTTTTCTTTTTTTTCCACTGCAAAATATCTTGGATTGAGGGATTGTCCTGATGATCTGTTCAGTGTTCCAAAGGGGCTGATTAATCTGAAAAACCCAACAAGACAGCTGAAACTGCTGCCAAAAACTGTCATCCGTTCTGCTTTCTCAACTGCCAGCTTTCTGTGCTCTTGCTGCAGAGACAGGTCTACTCTTAAAGATGCAGCTTGACATTTCCTAATGCAGCAGCAACAGGGTAAATGATGGGGGAGTGATTTAGGGGTCTATGAGTTTTGCCTTTATTCTGTCACTTCCCAGTAGTTGTGTTTTATCTCCTGAGGTAGCACAGGGCTCAGTACTGCTATTAATTCTTGTCTGCTGAATGCAATTAATCCACTGGCAAAGAGGATGGAAATCCTCTGGAGGGGAAAGTGGCCCTTGAAGGTCGACATGGAGCTTGTTTCTGTGCATCTCCCAGCATCACTGGTTCATGGTAGCAAGGAAGGTGAAATACTCCTGAGCTGCATTTCCTATACACTCACTTAAAGCAAATAATAATGATGCTTTATTTCTGCTGTGTGTGAATGCTGATGCTAAGCATGAGAAAAGGAGATTCCTTGGTCTTTGAAGGAAGGGGTTTTTGAGCCCTGGAAGGAGAAAGGTGGCCTAGCTATCCCTTGCCTGACCCACATTCTGTGATCCTCTCTTGTGCCTGGTGCCTATGGGGTTGGAAGGCAGGAGGTCCAGTCCCAAACTGGAGTTGTGGCACCTCCACACCAAGGTCTTATGGCTTTTCAGATGCCAAACCTGGGTGCCTTGCTGTGACTCCCTAAGGAAACTCTTCAGCTGTGGAATCATAAGTCAAAAGGAAAAAAAGTATTTTGAAAGTAAACTGGATAACTGCAATCAAAAGCTTGAGGGAGTGTTTAATGGGGCCATTAATAAATGACTCAGGCAGCCAATGGGACATAGCCTTTGGTCTCATGCCTTGCAATGCTCCAGAGGCACTGTAATGAACACATAAAACGTGCCCCATCAAGCCTTAGTGCTTTAGCACAAAACACTCCTGAATTTAATGTATGGTGGAGGGTGAAGTGGTGCCTCTAGTAAACATCTAGGGCAACTAGTGCTGAGAAAGAATCTGTCTTCTAATAAGGTTTTTAATAAGGAGATCTTCAACTACTTTCAGAATTTTTAGGAATACCCAAGTGTTCTGGGTAAAGGAGAGGAACAACCTTCAGAACTTTAACTTGTCAGCAAACCTCTGTGTTAACCCCCACCACATATGCAAAAGGTGAAAGGTATGAATATCTCCAAGAGTGTTTTGCTGTGTTGGCAATATGTTTTGATCCTGGATAGAGCTATAGAAAACAGTGCATTGTAATAGCAATCATTACTGTTCTAGATCTTCAGATAGTGCAGTGCAGGGTGCTACAGAAGCCCCTAACTAAAGATTAAATTTGCTTAAACGCACTTGCAGCAAACTGGCTCTGTTGTGCCAATTAACTTGGAAATGCAGCAGTGTTTTATTGCTTCAGGAATGAATGGTACTTATTGGCTTCTTATATAACAGTTTGACTTCCTCATCCAGTCAGAAAATTGAGCATCTGTCAGACCATCAACCCATAAATGTCTTCATTAGATCTGATAAACAGACCATGGCAAGCCAGAAAGTTGGAAGGTACCACCCTTCTGCCTGGGGGGCTGGACTCACTTAACAGGCTTAAAAGGAGGGAGGGAGCTGTGTAAACCAGGGAGAATCACTCTGGGTGAGCGATGGAGGAGCTGCTCCGAGACGTGCCCAGGTGCAGCACTGAAATAACCTCTCTCAGGGCCATCAGGGACTCTTCCCCATCCCTGTTACCAAACAAACAAAACCTTGGCAAGTAACCGGTTCAGGAAGCTGTCCCCAGACAAATTGTTGGGTGTGATCCCAATAAAGCTGGGCTCGAGCCTACTGACAGCTGAGATCCCTCTGGAAAGCACCAGGGTTGTCATTGATTTGAAGGAGCTCTGTGACCCAAAGACCGTGTTTTGTACCAGACTAGTGGTGTTTCCTTGAGGGTCTCTCACTGAGCCCTCCTGTTGCTTTGCTCCCAGTGTTCTGCTCCTGCTCTTGTGGTGGTGCACAAAGAATCTGCATCAGGAGCCAGGAGCATCACCCATGAAATGTGACTTCTTTGAGACTGTCGGAGCAGCCTCACCTTGAGTGGCTGTGCAGCCTTTCTGCCTGACCTCAGTGCAATAAAGCCTGTGGCACTGGCAACAGAGATGTTGACAAATATTACAGGAGAAGGTGGAAGTCCTTAATCACACAGGGATCCATGGATGTTTTGTTATTTCCACTAAAAGCACTAATAAGAATGGAGAAGACACAGGCAGATGAGCTGTTCCTCTGAGTCTTCCTTCAAAGTGAGAAATTCTTTTTTATCTTCCACAAACTCCCACCTTACTCTGTGCACTGACAGATCTTTACCTTTAAATAAAGCTGCTGCAGTTGCACAACCTTTGGTCTTGCAAAATGCAAAGCCATCTGTTACAACCTCAATTACAGGTTAGAGGAGACAGAAACTTATTTGATGGACTGCAAGAGCAGGATTTACCTTCACTGTGTGTCTGAGTGAAAAGAGCAACCTTTATGACAAAGGCCAGGTCAAGAATGAAGAGTTTTGTCTATTAAAGTAAATTGAAAAGGGGAAAAAATATAAAAGACAGATTTTTAGTTCATACCTGACTTGTAAATGAAATCAGAACCGATAAATAAAGCTAAATATCTTCTGTGTGTGTAGAGTGGCAGGTACAAGCCTTTTCGTCCCCTAAGGTTTACAAATATTCCTAAAGTGCTGCTATGCATTTTATGAATTTTATCCTTGTGAAGAAAAACTCAAAGCAGCAATAGCCACTTGAATTACTACGTATGTTGTTATTTAGTTTCTGTTGAGCTCGTTGTTTGCAAGCTTGACCTAAGGAAAAAAAACATGATGCCATATGAGATAAAATCAATAGTCCATCAACTAGTTTGATTTTTTTTTTTTTTTTTTTTACTGGGAGATCAATATTTTGGAGACTTTAATCTCTGTAAAGCTGTAATCACATGAACTTTGAAAAAAAAAATTAAGTTTATAAATGTTGTAGTTGCAGGGAAAAAGATCAAACTAAGTATATGGAAAAAACCTATAAGAAACCTCAAAATGTGGCTTAAAAATAGATCTTTGTTTTCATTTCCCTAGGAGTAATTAATGGGATCTCAGAATGTACAACCAAGAGTTAGTTTTGATGCTTGGGGTGGTCATTAATGAAGCAATGACTGCCAATTAAACCAAAGCTGTTTAGCAGCAGATATATATTTTTTTCTTACTCTGCTGCAATTCCCTAGGAAATAGGAAGCCCAGATGCCCTTACTGGCTGTTCCCTGGGTGAATATTTGGCTCCAAGACCTTTTACTCACAGGGAACACATTGGCTAAGCTCTGTCTTACCTGGGAAATGTCTGTCCTAACCAGAGTAATGCAAACCATGGGATCCTCCTCCTCTTCAAGGTTAGATGAAAACCTTGAAGCTCAATCACCAGTAAAGTTTTCCTTTCCCCATCCTGTCCAGCAGCCTCGGACAGGTTTGATTTATCTCTGCCCCAGCCTCTTGGAGCAGAGGGAGGTTATTGCTGGGCATGGGGAAAGAATCTGTGACAAACCTGAATGTGCTGAGTTTAAAAAAAATAAAGAACTAGGTGAAAGCAGTAAATATGGCAAATATGCCAGTCCTTCCTACTCTGCTTTTCTGTTACATTCCTGTTATACAATAGTGAGAGCTATTGCACTGAGCACTGTTGAAAGATGGGGGATTTGAGAGAGCTGTGATGGCTCTGTTGGATTGCTGCCTATATTTGGACTGTATTTATTATTCTACTTCTATTAAGGTGCTTAAGTATTCAGAGTTGGGTTTAGACAAGAAATAAATATCTGAGCAGCTGTGACTACATGTCTGTTGGTGATTAGTCATCACTACAACTCTTAAGAGTTGGATTTACCAGCAAATTGTTAAAATTCTCCCAAATGAAGGGCATCATGGTGAAAAAAATTGAAGTTTGTTTTGTTGTGTTTGGCTAGAAATTTAACCTGAAGCTATCCAACAGGCCAAGAGAAAAGAGATCCTGACCTGGCACATGAGAATGAGCTATTTAGGATTTTCCTTCCTTGCAGTTGCTACTTCCTGTAGTTCACCTGTCAGGATCTGGGGAAAATGCACAGATAGCAGGAAAAGGTGTTCAATGGTACTTGCTGGTAAGGGCACAGAGAACTGCTAAATTTTTGGGAAGGGGGAGCCTGATCCCACCTGTGCTGCAGTGATGGAGTCTCTAAGTGTTCAGCATTTGTGGGTTTGGCTGTCTGGAGAGGCAAGGAAGGATTGAGTGCTGATTTCAACCTCAAGCAGGCACTGCAGAGGAGACTTGTGCATGCTCTGATTTATTTTTCTGAAAATACTACTAAAAAGGATCTCAGTATATTCTATGTTTCTGACTGATGCCATATATGACAGTGCAGCTGCAATTTCTGTTATTCTTCTTGGGTTTGCTTTGTTTTTAGAATTATGAAACATCACCATTTTCTCCCAACTGAAGGAAGGATATTTAGACTTACAGTAGAAAAAATACTGCTTTTTTTTTGTCCCAAAAACATACTTTCAGTGGAAAGCAAAAAGAGAACTCTTAACATCTCTCCTGACTCTTGTGGAAGGAGAGAATTATTTTTCTGCTCAAACAAATTCTTCTGCAAGTTTTTGCTTTACTTCAGGACACTGGGTGGGGGTGCAGGGATAAAACACTGCAGCCAGCTGTAATTTTTGAAAGCTATCCCTGCTCAGCAAACATGGCCTGCAAACAGCTTGGTAAGGGAAGGCCCATCCAGCAGGGAAGATGCTAATTGGGAGCATGGGGAAATGGGGATTTGGTTTCCTGCCCTGCCTCACACAAGCTGGGTAACCCAGAGCATTTTGCTTGCAGGTGGGGCTGTTCACGTCCTGTCCCTTAGGGTTCTAGGTTAAGTGCTAAAATTGTATTTCTGGGGAGCCACTGTTGCTCTGATGTCCCTGAAGTTTGATGCCTGGAGCTGTAGATGGGAATAGCTCTTCCCTTGCCCTTTTTCTTCAGCCTCACTCATGCTCAGGGGTGTTTAAATACATCACTTGTACAACAAACACCAAGAGGGATGATATAATCCATTAAAACCAAGATGCCCCACATACAGGGGTGTGTGGGAGTGGCAGGCAGTGCCCAGTTGGAAGAAGGTTTGTTTCAGAGAATCTGCCCTCCTTAGCAATGCAGGGCCTGTTAGCCCAGAGGATTAGTGACTGGGGCTACACCAGCAGGTGTTGGGGATAGTAAATTCTTGAGTCATGAAAATAAAGTTTTAACTGTATTGTGTCTGCCATTGCTGATGAACCAGCTGCATGGAAACTCTACCTTTTGCATGGTTCTGGGCATCATAAAAGCTGTCTGGAGAGTGCTCAGAGGGGGCAAGGGGTGCAAAGTTTTGTGCCGTTGACTTGTACAACCTGCTTTGATCCTGAAATGGGTAAACCCTTCATCTCTTGAAGCACAGAAAGGTCCTGGGGTGAGCTCGTGAAACAGTTGTTGATGCCTTTGTAAGTTTTAGAGGGTGTTTAGACCATTTAATGTTAGGAAAAATTTTGACTTCTAAGTTTCATTTCCAACCAATTCCCATCACCCACCAGGACTCGCCAGTGGACGTAGCGTGAAAAGTTACTGGTAATGCCCCACAGTTTTTGTTGTCAGATGAATGCAAATGATGAATCACATTTTTATCAATAGCTAAATTTGTGATACCTGGTTTGTCTGTTGGGGAGATAAGTTTGTAAGACATACATCTCTTGGTCCAGTTGATCTGCTGTTTTTGATGACACTGTGAAGGCTGGGAAAGAATTTCTGGCCAGATATTCCATGGCTCATCATTTTGGCAGGTTTGAACCATTAGGATGAATTTCCCATACCATGTATCTGCCCTTCTGGTTTAACCCAGATGTGTCTCTGGCTGCCTTGAGGTCTTGACTTCTCATTTGGGAATTACTGCATAGCCATGGCTCTGAGTGAAGTCTGGGGATGAATTAAATGCCATAAAAGTACTGAATGCTCTTTTGAGTAGAATAGGATTTGGGTGTTTCCAGCACCACATCCAGAAGTAGCTAATCCTTTATAATTTTAGTCTTTTTCTTTGTATTCCACCTACCAGAGGAAAAAACCCAAACCATCAAAAAAACCCCCCCAGAATAACAACAGGAAAAAACCCTCAAACTCCAAAATATCAAAAGAGCAGCTCATCTTGTCAAGGTGTAGTAAAGATAAATTTGTTGAAGTCTGTTTTGCCAATGTTTTATTCACCACTTTCCCAGGCATGGAGAGGATTCCTGTCTGCTCTGAGCAGGGAGGTCCCATGGGGACAAAATATCAGTACTTAAGTGGTGGTGGGCTGAAATTTCTCCACTCCAGCTTTTTAAAATTCAAGAATGTGTTAATTCAAGCATCTCCAAGCTTCAGGAGTACCGATTATGCAATGAGGGAACATATTTTTTTCCTCTTTCAGCAAATAGCTGAATATTTGCACTGTGGTAAGGCTGAGGAGGCACAAGCTGCGTTCCAAATACAAAGCAAGGTGCAGTTCCTGCCCTGACTTGTAGGTGTTTTTCTAATTAAATCCTTTGCTAATGATAAGACTTTCACATTCACTTGTTATTTTTGTTTTTCTGATCTCTCTTAATAGAATTACTACAATTTAGAAAAGAAAAAATACATGTGAACCTTTGCAACAGAGTGTTTTGGTGGAAACAAATGAGGGAAAGGAAACCCCTATTTTTGGCTGTACCCTGTGAGTGATACCAGGTAGAGATGCAGGTGATTTAACTGAGCCCAGAGAAGCAGTCCAACCTTTCTGCAAGGAAAAACATGGACTGTATTTGAGCTGTTTGTAGTCCCTGAGCTGGTTGGTCAGTGTGTAGTAAGATATCTCAAGTGACTGACTTCTCAAAAGGCAGAAAATGCTACTCAGGTTTGAAATATCATATTATATTATATGATCTTTGAAATATTATCTGCTAAATGCCCTGTGATTCTGCAGGAATTGCTCCATCAGTCAAAACACGCTCCTCCAACCCACAAAATGTGGTGTCCCAGGTTGGTTTGTTTTCCTTTGCTGCACAGAGGGCAGCTGGTGCTGTTGTGGTGGGGGTGGATAAATGCCACAACCCCGTGGGATCGCTCCATCCCTCACACTTTGGAGATACTGGCAAGGCAGTACCACTGCAGCCTGTCCTGCATCTTGATGAGTTCTCCCAGACTAAGCAACACAACACCTTAAACTTGTGCAATCCTCCTGCTAATCCCTGCATGGAGACATCCTCGGTGTTTGCACAACATTTTCTGTGCAGCAGGCACAGAGCAGGCCTGGTTCCCTTCATGCTGTCACACAGGAGTCACCCTGGAGTGGCAGCCTGCTGGATATGCATTTGGACTCCAGCAGGGAAAACTTAACACAGGGATCTCTGTAGGCTGCCTTTCCAAAGCCCTGTTCTCCATCTTCTACTCCAACCTAAACTAAATTTCATAGGAAAAAACACAAGCAAAGGGCATGTGGAGTATGAAACTGTTCCTTTCAACTTTGCAGACCTGAGAACAAGTTGAGGATTCAGTTGACTCTTCCTAACTGAGAATCTTTCCATTGACCCTTTCAGGTCTAATTGTTTTCATGTTGCCTTGATTTTTATTTTTCCTTCTCCTGCTCAAGATTTGCAGCTTCCTATGAAGTCTGGGAGTAAATAAGGGGGTTACAGAAGTCTAAAGGTGATGGTTTTTCTTGAAGTATTCAGGATCTTTTAATAACTAATAGAAAAGTACAAGAAAGAGAAGGGGAGTTGGAGCTCTTGGATTTACTTTCTCTCAATCTCCCTTTATATAAAATCAATCATAACTAAACAAATATGAAGAGTTGCAATAAAATTCTTGAGTTACCATGGGCTCAAATAAGCGTAGAGCAGCTTTTTTTAATACGAAACAAAAAAAAAAAAAGAAAAAAGCACTGAGCTTTCAAGCAGACAGCATTTAAGACCTATCTTCTTTCATTTATTTTGGTAGAAAAAGATTTTTCTTGCTTCTCTGGGGAAAGGTTTGCTCTGCAGTATGAAATGATAGCTGGAAAAATGCTTAGAAATTCAATACTTATCAATCCTTTGAAAGTAAACCCTCAGTGAGGACAGGGAGGGGCATCCCAGCACAACAGACACGATGGGAACTGTAAACATACAGGTACACCAAAGAATGAACTGTATCTCCATTGAACTTTATTTGCTCTTTTCCTTCTGTAGCTGATATATTGAATTTTCTGCTAAGAATACAGGTCTTTTTTAGTTTTTCACCATGTTAATGCCTGAACAAATTCTCACATCTGAAATAAGAACCACATTCCATATTTTCATTGAGTTAGAAAAATCTCTGAATATTTTAAAACTCCCTGGCTTAAAATGTTGATATAGTTTCCTGACAACATGGTACAGAAATGAATGAGTGGGAAAGTGCTTATTGACAAGATATTCCAATACATGTGTGTCATTTCTTTGTTAACTTTTTGGTTTGCATCATTTTATAACAGTCTGGAATACAAAAACTTAGTAAGCTCATCAGTGATTTGGATGCTGAACAGTACTGCAGGCTGTCTTTCTGTGAGTGGCCAGGGTTGGGTTGTGTAGGACCCAGGACTGTTTTGATCATCAGCTGAACTGGTCTGGCAGTTCCTGTATAGGCTAAACTTTGAGGTGCATTTGCTGAGTGCTGTGAAGTGAGAATTTAAAATCTGATTTATAGTGGTTTTTTTTATTCCCCCCCCAGTCCTGCCCATTAAATGCAGAGTTTGGTAGTGCACGAGCAGGTTTTGCCCTAGATTTTATTTATTTATTAAAAACCCCCCTTTAATTTAAGAGAGTTTCCTCCCTTATAAGTCTAGCTAGCAAAAATATTTTTTACAGCATCCTCCACAAAGCAAATGAAGTTTCATAAGCCTGCATGGCTGTAGGCTATGCAGGAGGTACATGTACAACCCTGAGAAAGGCATTTGTGAGCGTCGCGAGCGGATGAAAAGCCTGGTAGACATCGGGCATCATGTAGGATTGTGGCAAAGCAATGGCAGGGTGGTTGGGTTTGACAACTAACAACATTGCAGAGCTTTGACAGAATAAGAACTTACATGTGGTGTCAATCATTCTCCGCGTGCCACTTCCAATTTGTCTTGCCGGGAGAGGACATCCGTCCCCCCCGGCGCCCGAAACGCAGCTGCCAATGTCACCGCGCCAAGGACGGCGGGGAGCGGAGCGTGGGGTGCTGCACGCGGGGGGTCTGGTGCTGCCCGTGGAAAGTGAGAGGCTGAAACGGGGCACAGATGGCTCCGTGACCTCTACTCTGAAGGACAAACTTGACAAAACTGGACTAAGAGGAGAGCAGTAGGTGGGAGAGGGGCTGAAGCCGTTGGCTTGGTCTTTCTTTAGAGTCAGTGGAGAACACGAGTGAGTTTGCAGCACTAAGGTCAGGACATGTGGAATGGCTTGAGTTCATATTAGTGTTGCATGGCTGCTGATTGGGCTCTTCTGTACCGCTTCTAGCTTAACTTAAAGGGTACGAATTTCCTCTTCTTAATTTTAATTAAATTTTCACTGTCTTAAGAAGAGCGTAAATATTTTTACTAGTTTTTTTAAGCTGTAGAGGGTGTGGCATGAAGGCTCAGTGTTTTCCTGTTTCATGTGTTTTCCTGTAAATCAGTCCTGGAGCCAGATAGAAACTTTCTTTTTTAAAAACAGGTATCTCCATGCCACTGATAAAGCTTGGCTCCTACAGGGGTCCTGTGGCTAATGAGCTTTGGTGTTGGAAGAAGTGAAAGGTCTAGCTGATGCTCTCTTGTGGCTGAATATTTATCAGATGTCCCCTTCCCCGTTGATTTTTGGTGCATTTCAAAGCGAGAGATTTCACTTTGTTTTTTCTCTCTGAGTGTTTAACTTGGGCAGCAGACTCAAGTGACATTGAGGCAGTAAAAGGAGCTCACACATAAGACCCCGTGTATTTACCTGCCTGGCTTCTACGTGAAATTAGACTAAAAGCAAGCCAGACATGCCAGTCAGAGGTGGGCTGGCTGATGTACTCCTTCTGCCCTGCCCTCAGCCACACAGACAAGGGAAGGAAGGGTCTTGTTGAGTTTGGAGTGCACCTGCACAGAGCCTGGGAGGGAGCTCTGTTGGGCTGCTCAGAAACCCCCGGCGGAGGGAGGAGAGCAGTGCTGCCAAACCTGCCCCAGACGCCAGAAAACCTAAAGAGCTGAACTGCTCAGTCTGAGGCTGCTGTGACTGTGTCCCCTCCAGCTGCAGTGAGTCGATCCTTCATTTGTTTGCACAACTGTGTTCAGTGCATGCAAAGTCCCGTCCCCAAAGTGAACTGCACGGGGCAGCTGCAGCTCTGCAGTTTGTGAGCAGCCTGTGCTGTCTGCACGTACCCTCTCTTAGTAGTGCTTTGATTAAAAGGCTGCACGTGGTAGGCAAGGAAGACTATTTTTGCAAGTCTGCCTATGCTATGGTTGTATTTCGTCTCCGTTTTAATCTTCTGAGAGCATTTATACCAATATCTAAATGCTGGTGCAGTCCAGACGAGTTCTCCATCCTCTTGCTCCACCCACTGCTGTGGGTGTTGTGTTTATCGTATTTGTATTGGGGGGTACATAAGTTGTTCTGTGTCTGCTCTGGCTGCCTCTGGTAGAAGTGAAATAGTTATACAGTGCCCTGGGGCAGTGTCTGAGTGTGCAGTAGTGACAATTGTTAGTGGAAAGAGTGACTGTGCGTGTGCATGTGGGGCCAGCATGACATGGGAGACTCTGCTTCTGCATGACTCTCAAACAGAGCAAGTGATCAGAGAAATGAAGGAGGAATTCACAGGTCAGAACTGTAAATAAATTCCACATGATTTTCTATTGCTTTGAAAAAGAAGCTTTGACTTCCACTGATGCTCTTCCACCTCTTTTAAAATGATCTGTTACAAATTTACAATCCTGTTCTGGGGAGAGAAATAAATAAGACCATTACAGTTGCCAGCACGTATAAAACTGTGACTTTATTTGATATGATGACCTTAATGTACTTGAAGGTCTAATAGTGTGAGGCTACTCCAAACTGCATGTCTCCAGTGCATCCTCATAGTTGCCTGTTGTTACTTTACCCTGGGTTATGCCAATAGCAGCAGTAAAAACATGTGCAAGCTCTGTCATCTTTGTGTGGGGCTGAGCACAAGTGCAAATTCATAGCTGTGAAAATTTGCTATTTTGATTCTTTCTGCTTTATTTTGAATACTCACTGATGTGCCCAGAACCCTACTGTTGCACAGGCAGAGCTCCAAAGAATGATGGGCTTGCCTCCTGTTTTTATTTGGAGTTTTACAAACTGTAATAAAAGAGAACCCAGACAATGCTCTGGGCACTGCAGATGATCTTATTTAAAAAATACACTTGTAAACAAATGGCTTCATCAACCACCTCAGATCAGATCAAATAAAACATGCTATATTTATTCTGTTGCTAAGTTAAGAGCCATCTGTTGCTATCTATTAGCAGGCTATTTACATACATGCAGATCCAAAATGCTCTGGTAACAGGAATTGTCTTTTCCTAGGAATCCCACATTGTTTAGCAGCGATTTCCACCTCTCAGATTCTTACAGTGAAAGGTGAAAAGAGACTCTGTGGTGAGTTAGGAGGACTAAACCCCTTGTTTGCACTGACTTGTGGTCAGATATTCCAGATGTTGGGAGCTCTAAGGAAGTTTGTTATGAAAATGGGGTTACCAGAGAGAGAACAACATCCTGGGCTGAACAGACTGTAGAGCCTCGTGGGTCCCTTCCAACTTAGAATATTGTATTCCAAGGTTCTGTAACTACCATATTGAATTACAAAATAACATGAAAATTTGAACTGGAGGTATCAGAGGACACTTTCCAGTGAATTTACTCTGATGAGAAATCTCTGAATCTAACAGATTGATTTTTTTTTTTTTGCCTTGTTTATGAACAACAGAATGCAAATATATATGAATGCTAGCAAGATCAGGCACAAGAGCTGTTATTTGCTATTGCTGAAGAAACTAAGGCTGCTATTCAACCAAAATATTTAACCTGATCATCCAGAAACACAAAAAAACCCCTTAATATGCAGAACAAGCTTGTGACTCTTGCCTGTCTCTGATGTTGCCTGCTGTTCATAGGTGTGTTGTCTCACACCTGGGCTCTGCATCTTTTACAGAGAATTTCTAGAAGGCCCCTAATTTTTTTCTTCTGCCTAGGAAGTGTTAGAATCAAAGAGAATAAAATGAAGAGAAGTCAGAATTGATCTGCAGTCCATGTCTGTTATGTGCACTGCTAACAACAGTCATTTTGCAGTGGTTTAATAATGCAGGGAAAATTCAGTATACTCAGTTACAAATTCAAACCAAGAAACTAAAGCCATATTGGTGGAATGATCACATACAATATTTTTCTCCAGATATAAGTCTGGGGGTAAGGGTGATCTGCTTTTTGATCTGGTCACTTCTTTTATATCTCCTAAATAGCAAATTTAATATTTTTTCAAGTAATGAGATCTTGTAGATCCAAGCTTCAGTACCAAAAACATTAGTCTGTTTTAAAGGAAAAACTAATAATAATAAATATGCTCTTAAACTGCGCTCTGCAAATGTGTATGGAAGCTTCCAAGGAATATTCTTGTCTGCCACAGATTCCATGGCAGAAATTGCTTTCAGCTAAGGATAGTAACTGCTTTGGGTGGCCAAGGAAGTCACATCTCTGAGGGTCCTTGGCCTCAGCAGAAAGGGTGAAGCTTTTTAGGGTGGACAGAGACAACCACACAAACACAGATGCTGTGGGCTCTCAGCTCCTTGAGCTGCCCAGCAGCCTCAGGGTTTCAGTAGTGTTGTTGCTTTTCTTTTTCTTTTCTTTTTCTTTTTTTTTTCCTAAAGTGTTTGCAAAATGTAGAAAAATGCAGCAGGTCCAGAAAAACTGGAACTGTTTGGTGCAATTATTCAGAGCAACCGCTTAGCACAGACAAACCTATGACAGTAAAACCTCTGCCTAGGAAGTGCTGCAAATGCAACAGTTGAGTAGTAAGGAAAAAAAAAAAAAGTTTGTTTTTTTAATAACTGTAATCCTCCTTGTGGAGAAACCAGAGCTCAAATAAAAGCCTGATTTATGGTAAGCATGGTATGAAGTTTCTGTATGAAAACTGGAGAGACCTAGAGATCAGAGTTCCACTGAATGCAGGGAAAGCAGAGTCGAGTGAGATGCTCCTCCAGGATCATTATGGTATCTGGAAAATTTATAATCATGCATAATCCATGGCAGAGTTAGGTGTTTGTGTTATTATTGTGTGTCACATGGCAATGGAGCAGGTGTGTGTCAACAGCTGCAGGAACACCAACAGTGCAATACCACTGCTCTGTAATGGCCTAAAGCTCTTGAATAACACAGGTTCCAGCTTTTCAGTCATTTTAGAACTGGTGACTCCTCTGTTTGCTTTCTGTCCCTAAAGCATCAAGCCTGATATTCAAAAAAATGGTCAGGCAATGGCCCATACACCAGCAAAATGCACAAAATTGCTACTGCTTTTGTGCAAGAGCCCTTTCGCCACAGGAAAGTCTGGTATTTGCACAAGTAGATGATCAGTCAGTGCTTCTTGTGCTTGAGGGACATTGCAGGAGCAATGTGGGAGACACTTTGACTTCCTGCAAACTCAAAATTTCTTGTCTCCTCCACAACAGGACATGAACTGTATCCTCCTCACGCCAGTCCCATGTGCACTGTTGGAGGAACTAGTTATAATCCACAGTTTGTTGTAGAAAAAACTGTGTGCATGTGTGTGTGCGCTCTCTTAACAATCCTCATAACGTCTTTCAAGGTTCTTCTTAGCAAGGGCAAGTGCCTCTGGCGTCTTGGCTCTCCTTCAAACCAGTCTTGTCAGCAAGAAAAACCATATGAACTTGGAGATTGAAATCAGTTGCCCCAGGGTACCAGGTCCGGTTTCATTTTAACAATAAAAGAATCTGATGCCTTTTAGCAGGCAGGTAGTTATTGCCTAGATGAAGGAAGAGTTGTAATAGTAAATCTAGAATTGCATTCAGATGTGACATCAGCTGATATATAAGTACTGTATGTCTTGCCATATCCACCCACTCTTTCTATATGCAGGGAAATCCGAACCGAGGGAAAAGTCAAATGTTGGGCTGGCTCCCCCAACTTCACAATTATGTGCTGGTAATCCTGAACTTCCTCTACATTTGCAGGTTGGCTAGAGGGGCCTGAATCCTAATGCTGTGCACAGTTTCATACACTGTTTACATTAACCTACAAAAGCTTGAGCGTGTCTGTGTTTCCAGACACAGAAGGCTTGGGGATACAATAAATGTTTGAAAGTTGCTGGAAAATTACTCTTATGGAAAGGCTCTCCTTTGTAGGCTGTGTTGTAGTTGTTATGCCCTGGTCTCCCACGGTCAAGGTGTCCACTGGAGCTCAACATTCTGTTGACTGATTCCTGCTAAAACTAGGGATAGGAGGCATTCAGCAATGGGTGCACATTACCTCTCACTAGGCAGAATAAGCCAATTTTGCCCCAGCAAAGGAAGGAATCATGGATTATTTAGTATCTGAACCTCTTGTTCTTATGTCAGGTGTACCATAACAGATGTAAGGACTTAGAACTTTATCCAGATAATTCCTTAATGTTGCCACCAGCACAAAACTTTAGCAATGTCCCAATGGGGACACGTTAAGGAGAAGGTGGTATCTTCCTCCTTAAAGACAGATTCCTAAGCAATTCTTTGCCAAGTACACTCCTGCTTTGACTTGCTGCAGCTTATCTTTGTGACTGTGAAAATGACCCTTTTCCTGAGTGGGTCAGAAGCTCTGGAAGAGCTGTTGGTGGGGTGTTCATTGCAATCCCAGTGACTCCCAGCAGTGCCAGAGCAGCTGTTGACAGCTGTAATTGCTACCCTGGATCATTGATAAAGTGGATTAGGGGGAGAAGGCCCTGCTGGGCTGCAGCTTAACAGCTCCTCTGAAGAATAACCTTCCTGAAGGTGCTGCTCATTCTCCCACCACATTACAGTGGAATTAATCTCACCCATGCAGCTCAATCAGCAGGGAGTGCATTTGGCATATTGTGGGGAGGGAAACTGCTCTCTGCCATCGAGCACCAGCTGGGGTGTAGCTGCCAAGACGAGCAAACAGGTTTGAAGGTCAAGACATCTCCTTGGGTTGCTGTCGGCATCCAGAATTTAGTACCAGAAAGAAATGGAATCTTTGCTTTTCAGTCACCTCCCACCTCCAAAATGTGTGTGTGTCTCAATTTTCAGCCAAGTAAGGTGAAAACTCAGGGCACAGATTCGTTACTTGGAGCACCCTAACCCGTGGGAAAGCTTTCTGCTTTCCTGTAGGTTCTTTAGAGGTGAATGATGCTCTCTTCCACGAGACACAGCAAAGCTCATGTCTGCTCGTAATGTCTGTGCACTGCTGCAGTCTGGAAAGCTATGGAGGGCAATTAAATTAGGTGGTATTTCTGGTTTTTCATTTTTTTCTTCTTTTTTTTTTTTTTCCAATTAGAGGAAAGTGGAAAATGTGAATTGCTCTTAATTAAAAACAAAACTCCTGAAAGCGGTTATTTTGATATAATTAAAATACATTGATATTTGTTCAATTTCAACTATTTAAAACTCAAATTAAAAAAAAAAAACATAAAGAAAATCTACTACAAAAAGAAAAAGTTTAGGTCTGGAAATTAGAAATGGTACATTTTTTTATTGTGGAAATGTTTTCACTAGGGGAAAAAAAAAGCTGTCCAAATTCACTAAGAGATTTAATTTTATAGACAATCTACTGCTTTGATGCAGTAGTTTTATCAACATATCTTGAAACAGTTTCACCATCTACCTCTTATCTATGTGGGTTAATTTTTCTTGATGGAATTGCTTTGTCTTTCTTGTGTCTTCAAATTGATAGCAGGCTGATCCTTTACTCAACCTACTCCCTTTTGATCTGATGCTACATTTGTCTCAGTCATAGAAAATGTTGCTCAACAGGATATCAGTCCCTTTGACCTTTTCCTGGGATACACAGTCCCATGCAATGCTGTACCACACGTGCCTTAAAGTAGGAGTTTGCAATCTCTCAGATTGAGCAAGGTAGAGCTGGGCTACTTTAATCTTTGTACAGCTTTAAGCAATCCAGAAATGACATTACTTCAGTGCTGGGTTGCGTTGTGTTTGCTTCACTGTGGTTGGTAGGATCCATTAAAACAATGTAAAGTATGTTCAGTGGAAAATCTTCAAAGGGAAAAATAAATTTAAAAAAAAGAAGTCCCACAAATAGTGTTGTTTTCTCCAATGACAGAAGAAATCTTGTTTTGCATTCAAATAAATAATTAAATCACCTGGCACTTTTTCAATAGAAAAATAGGTAGACAGAAGAGGGAGGAAATTCCATTATTTTGTTTATTCTTCTGTTTTGACACAAAAATTTGTTTTCACTGCTTACATAGCTAATTTTCTTTGCCTTTGGGAGCTCTCTTAAAAAGAATACATAAAAGCTCTGATCTGTTTGCTTGAGGAATTGGGAAGATGTGTAGCTAAAAGTTTGCTGAGAGATGGAGCCACCAGACCTCCCTGATATTTGTGCCAGGCCCATGGAAAGAAACAGAGCCCAGAAGCTTGTAGGAGGCAGTTTATCCACCTTGTAAGTTTGTCAGTAATTTTATATGATCAAACCTTTGAATTTTCTGTGATCATAAAGCATTCAGCAATGGATATTATAATATTTACATCTTTATCACATTATTTAGGTAAAACTCTATTGTCTCCTCAACTGATATTAAACCACTTTGATATAGAGGATCTTACACTGTGACCAACTCT
Source organism: Lepidothrix coronata (assembly GCF_001604755.1). Lineage (NCBI taxonomy): Eukaryota > Metazoa > Chordata > Aves > Passeriformes > Pipridae > Lepidothrix > Lepidothrix coronata. The sequence goes on from NW_016690229.1 coordinate 2,061,243, forward strand.
GGATTCAAATCCAGTGGGTGACACTGGTCTTGGCAGTTTTGAAGGATTTTTTTCATAGGCACTTCAAATTTCCCCCTCTTGGTACAGTTTCATCTGGCTGCAGGAAGTAATTTAGTATAGGACAGGTAAAAGTGCAGGCTGGTAACTCACTGTAATATCCCTGACAGCCTTTTTTCACTTACTCATTTATCAACCTAAAAGCTAAAGCAGATAGGGATGCAACCTGTAAAGCTGTTGAATAACTTTAGTGAGCTTAACCACATCTTTAGCCTGAGGAAGAAAGAGTAGTTAATTTTATATCTAAATTTTTATATTTTTTTTTAATCCAAAGTTAAGGACCCTCCTTTTTCCTGAAGGCAATTTCAAGCTGTTATTCAAGAATGAAAATTGATAATTGTTATAGCTGTACTCAGTTGATCTTAATTTTAGTGAAGCTCCAGGCTAGCAAATATGAAAATATCATCTTCCTGGCTGATAAACTGGTTAAATGCATTGGTGTAGGATTTTGATGAAGAAGCAATAGTTAACATTTGTTGCTTAGTAAAGAGCAGTTATAATCCTGGCTTTGGAGTAAATCCAAATAGGGAGGGAGAAAGAAGTCATTCAGCAGCAGTATGAAGTGGTTTTTTATGTATATGCAGACACACACAAACGTTGTTAGACAGCATAAAGTGCTCTCGTAGCAGATTGTTTGCTCTCCCTGCTGAGGAGATGAACCTCTCTGAACACAAGGTGCTTCCACTGCCTGTGCCCATACCTTGTCCAATTTAAATATTGGATCATAGACCTTCCCACTGAATAGACTTTTCAACCCATGTCAATATAATACTTAAAGTAATTTGTGTAGAAAATACCTTTATCTCACCTGTAGGAAGGGCAGGAAGCTGTATGGGAAAGCTCTTAAAGGTGGGTGAGCTGCACTATGCTCAGAGCAAACAGGGATCTGGGGCTTTGAGGTCTGGGCCTTGAAGCAATTCAGTCATGAAAAAAAGGCCCCACTTATAAAGCAAGGATTGTGATGCCTCCCTGCACACCAGGGTTTTACAAATCCCTGTTAACACTTGTAAAAAAAATAGTATATTTCTTTCACTGGATATAGTTCTAGAAATGCAGGATTGTGGTACCCATTTGAGTCCTCTCACGCTGGGCTTTGATCATCTAAAGGCATTGTGTTGATAAGCATTTCAGCTTTAGGCATCAGGTGAAAAGGCACTTTCTAGCTTTTCATTAATTGTCATGTCTGGTACTTGGTGCCATCAGTGTTCCACCACTCAGTGGGAACAGGAGAACAAGGAGTTAGACATTTCTGGGAAGTCAGAGCTTGGTACAGGAGGCTTAGTTCAGGTGAAGAAAGACAATTTGAGTACATCTTCTTATGCCTGATGATACAGTTCTTTAATTCTCATCTGTATTTTCCCGTGGTGTCAGGACTTGCTGTGTTTAAAGTGTAGGCACTTAAGAACGAGACAGTATCTGTTTTGTCAGATGTGTACATTGGTTAGGAAGGGCATCAGGGATCATTGTGTTCAGTCCTCTGATCTTGAAAGTTCTGCACCACGTGAATTTTCCCTAGAAAGTGTGATTTTAAAATGAGTTAGGACTTTTTTTTTTTTTTATTCCTCCCTTCAATACTCCCATCAGAAATACTAAAAAGTTATGAGATGGAGGATTAGGATTAGAAGTATTGGCCAAATGGATGCTGAGAATTTGGGGTAATACCTCCTGGAATTAATCAAGCTAAGTAGTGGATCCTTTGCAGGAGTATTTAACCTTAAAAGTTATTTCTGCTGTTCACCTGCTCAGGAGGCAGCAGAGCTTTCCAACTGAGTGTGCAACACTAATTCGGGGAGAATTTCTCCTGTTAGAATGGAAATCTTTGTAATGTCACTTGCACTGGGATTTCAGATCATCTAAAAGTAGACTGGTTGAAGTCTAAAGTCTTCTGCCATTCCATAGGCAACCATTTTTTGGGTGTATACAAGTATTTGTGGTTTTATATGATGGGAGGAAAAAAAGTCAGCAACTTTAATAACATTGCTGTGATGAAAGAAACCAGATATTATGGATTCATTCTAGGGCATGAAAATATTTATGAACTATGAATTTATTAAAGGTCCTAAAGTACTTAAAACAGCTGCTGTGCCTCTTACAGCTGAACACATAAGTTTTATTTGAATGTATATAACACTATTGCTAACAAAGATCGCAATCAGAGATGAACCTTGCGATGCAGCTCGGTGTTCCCTGGGATAACAATATTCAGAGAGTAACTAGAGGGATAATAATTTAAAACACATGCAGTCCACTCTCTCCACTCAGCCTGCAGGAAGTAAAAGCAGAAAATTAGGGACATGTTGAGATAACACGGTGATAAGTGGCTAGAGAGGCAAAGGTGCCAGTTCAGCAGTGTGTCACACTTTGGTTGTGACTAAGCACGATTATGCAAGCTCATGAGACTAGAAGTCCTAGTCACGGAAGAAGAGCAGGTGAGAAGATAAAATAAGGCCCTTAGAGGCAAAGCAATACCGGCTCCTGTCGATGACTTTGCGATAAAGGAGCAATGTCAAACACTGGGAGCAAGAGCTGAGACTTCCCTCATTGAATGTCAATCCCATCATTCCATTCTCCACTTCTTTTTATTCTAAACTGTAACTCAGAGATGCTTTTCCTACCCTCAGTGCTGGTTTCTAATTTCTACAGGCCCATAATTTTTAGCTGTGAGTTTCCATAAAAACATGAAGGAAACAGAGAAGATAAGTAGCTTGCCACAGGCCAAACAGAGCACCTCAGGTGGAGTCAGGCACAGAACCCAGTTCTCCAGGCTCATTTGTTTAACTGCTTTTCCTATTTTCCACAACTTTCTGTTCCCTGTCAGTCCCTCTATTCTTGTTTGACATATACAGGAGTTTATAACCCTGTATTTCTTACAGCTCTTTGAAAGCTCTACAAGAGTGAAATACTCCTGATTGTTTCTGTTCAAAGATGGGGGCGTTTCTAGACGTGTCACATCTGAGAAGTGAATGACTTTTGGCATATAGTCCTCAGTTTTCAGACACAAGGGACACATGCAAGGAATATCAAATACGTGGCTGAAGCCAGTCTCTAAGCATACCACGTTTTTTTCTATACTGAAGGCCTAAAATGGGAATTTTCTCTGCCTATTTAGACAGGGGAGAGCCCCCTTTTAGGTATTATCTGTTATATAAATATTGGCCTACTCCTTAATGCTGGTTTCATAGAAAGTTGAAGGCAATCTAAGAAGGAGAACGTATCCTTTTATATACGTTGGATAAGCCGAATGATATCAAATAAAATGAAGGATTAAAGCATGCTTGAGCTTGAAGCAATAGATATAAAAAGGACAGGAATTATTGTTTACTTACATTTTTCAGCTGGGTGTGTGCAATCAGTTTTGCTGGGGATTTATGTATCACATCAGTTAATTCACAGTCTGTGCCAACTCCCACAGTGTGCACCACACCAGCAGCCTCTGTCCTGAGCTGCCCAGCAGCAGTGTGTGCTTGCCCAGGTCCCTGCCCAGCACATGCCACCTTCTCTTTGTGCTTTTCTCTCCTACCTGGTACAACCTTCCCTTTTCTAGACATTTCCCCTGATTAATTCATGATTTCTCAACCTGCAGCCAGGGAAGATCCTCAGAGAAGGTCAGTTTTCTGCTACCCAAAAAGCTGCAAATATTACTCCAAAGTCCAGATGAATCCAGGCATGGATCACCAATGGCTTTGTAGTTAAGATCTACAGAGAGATCTTTTTAGTTTATTGAGATTTAGAAGCTTTGTTCTCTGCTTATCCCAATGTTTCAAAGAATAATAGTGCTGAGATCTCTCCTAGAAATCATGTAGAAAGAGCAGGGACTTGTACCTTCAGCAAAGACTAAAATACACTTTGCAGTGATTTATGATCCACACAACACACTTTATACTCCACATTGCTCATGAGCACTATGACAGAGTCAAAATCAATCTAAGTAATATAACAACAAAATTAAACAAAAAAAAATCAGAGAGGTCTTGAGACAAATCAACGTAATTTTATTTCACATAAAAACCCTAGACTCATGCATTAAGGTCACCCAAAGCATTACAAGAGCAATGGAAGTGATAATGACATACTTGGAAATGCTTATGTATTTACAACTGTTTAACCACAACTATTTAAAACTATGTAAGAATTTCTATAAAGAGTTTAAACAAACAAAAGATTTCAGTCTATAGACTATGCCATGAAGTGAGCTGGCTCAACAATGGAATTGTTCTCCTGCAATAAATCAAACCCTTACAAAGTATTTCATGTTTCTAATGGCCATTAAGTAGGCATAACTCTCCCGAGTCCAATTTCCCTCTGTTTCATCAATGAAACCCATAGCTGGGTTTGGCTTTTCAAGTGTTTTTGTGTGTGATAGCTGGAAAGTTTAGGTAAGTTGCTGACGTAGCAGGGATTACATTCAGGTTTCCATAGAGAACTCAGACCTCGGTGCTTTGTTTTACAGAGTCCTTTTGAATTCCTGCAGCAGCTGCAAAGCAGAGGTTGGGCTGGAGGTGGGATTAAGGGTATGGCTGGGCAGGGGTCCAGAGGAACCCGACCAGAGAGTGGTGATCTCGGGGAACACCTGACTAGTCTCAGTCTGGGTTTGCTTGCTAGTAACTACAAGTAGTAGTATGACAGTCTTAGTGCACAGAGGCTAATTAGTGATTATTTGAACTACAAGGGAGGCTTTTTAAGACATCACAATGTTAAAAGAAACATCTAATAGTAATTTCTCCCTGTTGTTTCTGCTTTGAGCCTAAAAGCTCAAAGAAAGGATTTCTTTTAAAAGCTTTTAGAAAGGATTTCTGAATTTTCAAGAGCATCAGCAGATCTGCATCTCCTCCCAAGCCTTGCACCACTAGAACTGCAGCAGTGCCATCAGCCTCAGGAAGGAGTTTCCCTGCAGCTTAAAACAGGGAGAAGGAGAGATGTCTTGGCCCCTGGAGGGGAGGGAAGCAGATAATGCTGAGTCATGGTCAAACATGGGATGTATTGGGCTGTGCTGTACCAATAAGTGGTGTTGGGAGCCTTGCAGTGCAGGACAGACACAGCATGGGGAGAGAGGGGCCACAGGCCTGCTTTTTGTTCCGTGATTTTTCCCTGTAGAGGTGTAACTACAGTTGGTCTGGGGTTCATACAGGTTTTTCTCAATGACCTTTGTATTTGCCCATGTTGGTTGATGGCTTAGTCCTCCTGTCCTGCACTAAGGAGGCTGCAGGAAGAGCAGGTGGTAGGAGCTTGGCTCTTTTAGAGGAGCAACAACATGGGAGTCCAGAAGTCAAGGCTCACTCTGAGCATTTATTTTGCACTGTTTCACCCCCACTGCTCCTCCTCTGAACCAGATCAAACTTTACTAAGCATTCTGCAGAGGGTTGATACACAGGAAAATTCTTTCAGAGTGAAAAATCTGTTTGCTGGTGGGCAAAGGGTAACGTAGCAACTCTTGTGTACTTTGGTAAAAAAGCAATGCATAAAAGGTGACTCTCTTTATGTTTCCCTGGGTGATTCAGGCTGGCTGGGTGTGGCTGCTGTGGAAATTTGATCCACCACGTATTTACATAAACTGAAAACTGTTTGTCCAAGCACCAGGAGACAAGGGCTAAGCTGAAGTGCTGTAAAGAATTCTTTTTGCAGAATGATCGCTATTTGCCATCCAAGAGGCAGGCAGATGTTTATATAGCAGGATATAAATTTTTGAGGACTAGTTTAAATCCTTTCGCTAACATGGTCAAGTTTTGTCCTCTACCCACTAGAGCTGAGTGTCTGGATGGAAAGAGGATGGTGGAAAAGTGCATCCCATCCTCCCAAAATTATCTGTTTAGGCCTTCCAAACAAACACACTACAAAAAAAAGGGTAGTTGTAAAAATAATTTCCATTTTGTACAATGTTTACCAGCACCACTGCAGAAATTTCATAATCACCTAATTAACCATTCTGCCTGTCAAGTGGGTCTAGTTTCAGCTAATACTATCCATGTAAAGCTCTAATATGTAAATGAACTGGCAGAAAGGAGTTCAGAATTTAACATTAGGTGCTGATTTGAGTGCTGATAAATTGCTTTGATCCATTGAGTCATGCCTTGTTGTCCTTCCAAATGAATGCAAGCACCTTCTCCTAGAAATGAGTCACCCCTGGAGATGGGGGCCAGCCTGACCTAGCTGTTGTCCATGTAGAGTATGTAACACTCAAGTGGTTTAAAACCTCAGATATATTTATCTTCATGGCATTATGTGAGGTAAAGAAATGCTCTTCCATTTTACAGTGATGGAGCTGAGGTGTGAAATTTTGAGATGTGTTGAAGCAGCGAAGTCTTGAAATTAGTGGGAGCTGCAATTCCTGACAGAATCCCAGCTCATGCTCATTTCCATGGGAGTTAGATGATTTGCCCAAGATAACTCAGGTAAACTGGAGCAGAGAGCAGAGTTAATCCCTTTTGATGGAATTAAGTTTCCTGTTACCCTTTTTTATTCTAAAAATCTGATGAGAATAAACTTATACCATAGATATTATGCTTTCTGCACATGAATTTAGTGCACTTGTAGAAGCCAGTTTTTCTGAGGTGCTTGAAACAGGAAAAAGAACCTTAAAGCACAGGACTGTAAATTTTTAATATTCACCTTGCATGTGAAAACCAACTCCTCCTTAGCACTTCCCTGGCTACTCTCTTTGGCGTGTGCAGTTATGGGTGAGTGGGAACAAGACGAAGGATGACTGTTCACACAGCAAGGACAGGGTTATTTTTAGCAAGGGAGGATCCACTTCTGCAAGAGTAGTGATATGTGCACTTCAGACCTTCTCCTGTGACTGTGATGGTGGATCTTAGGCTACAATCATGTCTTGGTTTGTGCTTGCCCTCCAGAGGAAAAGCCAAATCTGAAAGTACAGCTTTCCTGTGAGACACTTCCACTACCATTAATGCTTTATTATGTTCAAATGCATAAGGGAAATACTTTAAAGACACAGACACTTGACAGAGCAGAGGTCCATATGTGAGAGGACTGATTTGAAAGGCCTGTGTGTTCAATATAGCTGTACGTGTCTTCCCACAGGTGAGTCTGGGAAAGGATATAGCACATTTTCCCCAGGACAGCTCCATGCATTTTCTATTCCTGATCAAGATCTATTCATTGGGCAAGTGCTGTTTAATCAAGCAGCAGGAAAAGGGTGTGTGCTGTCTTCAGAAGTACAAAGGAATCTCATTCAAAGACAGTCCCGTTCTTAAAAGGCTGGTGTTTAAATTAGACCTGCCCAGACAGGTCTGGCATGTTTAGTGTGACCCCCTTTTACTGTGGATGTTCCGGTTATAACCATCTCACTGCTTCCAGTTAAAATAAAGGCACAACTGCCATAGAAAACATAGAGCAAACCAAGCTCCCAGCAGCTGCCAGCCCCTGTTGTGAGCAATGTTTCACTATAAATCACTGCTACTGAAAAGTAGCTACAAGCAAAAATTTTAGAAAAGTACACAGCAGATCAAATTTAGCAGACAAGCCTAGGAGATGGTGTGCAAATTAACACGGGCAACATGGGAGAAATGATATGACTTTTTGTTTTATTCCAGTATTTTTCATTAGTTTTGATGCCATGCAGACCTAAATATATTAGAGGTTCTGTGACTGTCTTTGGGCCTAGAAACCAGCAGAGTGTGTCCTTTTCAGCTGCTTTAGCAGGAGAAGCTGCATATCATCTTTGAAAGTCAGAAGAGGGGTGTTCTTGGCTTCTCAAGATGCTTTTACTCCTCTTGGTCCTTTATGCTCCACTATTCCAATATTAAATTCAGTGACAATGACTATTAGAGATCACCAAGGCTTATTTTAATCGTGTTGCCATGCTATGCTACAGCACAAATGAGATTGTGCTGTGAGATGTGCAACTTTTCCTTTCCGGAGTAAGGGCAGATCACCCTGGCCGCTACTAGAGTCCATATGCTCAGCTTTTCCCGTGTAAAGTCTCTTGGTTGGTTACACTTTTCCTCTGTCTTCCTCAATTTACTGGCAGAGGTGGGGATGCTCAGCCCAGGCCTTGCAGTGAGTCACGTGTGGAGAATGAAGGATCCATCTGCACACGCGACGCATGTTGGGAGAGGTGGATTCACACTGTGATTCCCTAGGAACCACTCCCAGACTGTCCTGCTTGTGGGAATGAGTGCAAGTCCAGCACTGCCTCATTTCACCAGGTATTCACTGTTCCCCTTCAGCCCTGTGAAGTGTCTGCAGAGAGGAGCAAGGTGTTGGTGGCACAGGGGATAGCTGCTGTGGTGGGGTACCCCTTGAGACAGCCTCGTGGTGCTCAGGACTCCCTTTCTTCTCTTGGTTTGGTTGATGAAGCCTAGGAAGCTGTGTTGTATAAAAAAGCACCTTATCCCTGCTCACCCTGCACAGGAGCAAAGGTGACGTTTCCTTTCATGGATGTGACATATAGAGTAGGGCAGAAATACAGGTGTCATCCTGAAACTGTGATTCTGTCCTGAGTTATCACAAGCTGCCGAGACCATTCTCCAGGATTCATTACTAATAGTTTTAAGTCTAAACTCCAATGGACAACAAGAAAATGAGTTGTTGCAGTCAGGAGAAATCAGAAACTGCTCTAAAACAGCAATATCTCACAGGCAGGAAGGAGCAGGTACTGCTTTACTGATGAAGAAAGTAGGGAACTCTTGCCTGGTTGCTGAAGGGAAAGAATCTTGGTGAGATGAATAGTGTACAGGATGATAAGGGTTCAGCCATCACACTTTGCTGTGGATTAAGAAGAAATACAACCCTGTGCATGTGAGGTACTGCAGGGTGCAAGTGAAATCTCGTGTTTTATAAAAGGGAATCTGCCATCACATTTAGAGATTTCAATACAGATCCATCGCAGAGGAGAGGAGGTCGAAGATTTCCTTACTTACGTGAACTTGGTGTTGAAATCTTTTGTCAAGCGTAGAAATTGCTGCCTCGTGGTTAGATTTTTCCAGATTGCTGCATTGCATTCGCAATGTCTAATTCCCCACCTCATTGTTGGGGAATATCTTTGTCATCATCTTTCTTCTGTGCCAGTTCCTGCCAGCTTTGAGAGGCAGAAAGGAGGTGGGAGGTCTGCAGGACACTGAATAGCTGAAGCTCTCTGGAGTCTTGTTGCTTTCAGCAGGAAGACCCAAAGGAGCCATTTAGGAAGAATTGCTTAGTCTGTAGTAATTTGAAGATTTGCCACTATAACTCCTTTCTTATAATCATCTTTAAAAGCTGTATTTGAAGTAGATCAGGTCCAAGAAAAGGCAGTTTCTGTGACTATTGTTGCTTTCTTACTATTAAAATTGCGTGTGGTACTTCACTGAGCCTCAAAATGTCATGTAAAAATCACCACCTTCTGTTTGACAGGCTCAGGTAGCAAAAACTTCTGTTGTAGATGTGAACTTGGACATAGGACCCTGCTGTGGGTTTTGGTTTTTATAATGGATTTTGGCAAAATCTAACGCATAATGTTTCTTCACCCAAGCAGTAGCTTCTGAGCTGTGATCAGGGTAGGGGTCCTACAGTCATCTCTCAGTCAAATCAAAATCTTCTGAAGGCAGCAGTGGTACTGTTCTGACACCCAACCTGAGACTAAGAACTAAGTTACGCCTTGGTAAAATTCTTTTATTCTTGCTTTGATTTTTTTTTTTTTTGTTAATTTGTCCTTCTTTCGTATTTTGTAAAATACGTACAAATATTGCAGTTTTTCCATACCACAGCTCGGGTGGGGATGTTTGCTAGGCAGGAGTCCCAGGTGCTAAAAATGTTGGAATACTTTCCTGTTCCAACATCTGAGGCGCTCGCCTCTCTCTTTCCACCACTGCACAGCTGTCAGCAGGGCAGTTTATCAGGCTTCCAAGGAAAAACTCCTGTCAGAGTGGGAAAAGACCTAATTGTACCTGCGTAGGGAATCTCAGAAATTGCATAAGTGCATCCAAATGTTATCTTAAGGCTGTGAGGCTTCGTGAAGCATGAAAGAATTACTTCATATCGTGGAACAGCTAGCTGGTTTTGTTTTGCCTAAAAATGTGTTAGGAATATTTCTGATGCTAAGGCTTGTTCATTTCTTAGGGAGCTGTAGAACGGATACATTTACAAGTATGAGTAATGGGAAACAGAAAATTTCTGCACAATGCAGACAATCCTTTCATGTTACATCATTCAAAGCAGGGTATTCACATGGGGATATATTCAGGCAAAACTCCACAGCCAGAAGACCAGGCTCCTCTGCTTGGCTGTGCTTTTAATGTAGGAAACTTTTGGTTAAGATTTGTGGGTATCTTTCACACAATGCATCAAAGAGCTGAAAAGTTGAGGATAATCATTCCCACACATGGATCTACGTGCACTACAGTACCAGCCGTTCTGTGCTTGCTGCAGTTCGAGCATTATCCTCACATTTGCTCTTGGGGATCCCCAGCAGAGGCACTTCTGAGATTACTGAGCTATCAAGCCAATGAAAAACCGTAATATCTAAAAATTTGCAGAAATAAATTTCAGTACAGAATTTTGTTAAGAGCTACATTTATTTCCGATGGATAAATTTCTTCACACGACAGAAGTCAAAACTTGCTTTTGTAACACAAACGCATTTCAAAGCCAGAGGAACCAGTGGGAATAGCCAGCTTTGCTGTCTGCGTGTTGGAATGACTAACCTGTCATGAAGAAGAGCAGTGTTCAGACTTTATATTATGATAAATATTGCAGTGGAGGTGGAGGGAAGTAAAAAAAGTAGATTTCAAGCCTTTTTTTTTTTTTCCAATTGTGTGCTGTTTTCAATAAGGTGTCTTGTTCTGAAATGTTAATGAGTCTCTTTGGATTTCACAGTGAAATCCCAAATACCTTACAGTCAGGAACTATGGTTTTTTAGAAGACATGTAGCACCATGTAAATATACTAAAATCTGGAAGCATAAATGAATGTGTAAGTGTGCAGAAGGCTTATAGTTAGTCATGCAAACACCAAGCTGCAGACCCAGCTTGGGTATGATGTGTAGGCTGAGGTAAACGTGACACAGCCCTGTGCCTATCTCTGCCCTGGCTGCTGGCAAGGTGTCTCCATCCTGACATGCAACAATCTTTGCATTCCTGTCCAACCTGAAGCCAGAGAGAATTTAATTAGGAAAACTTTATGCTAAACTGTCCCACCTCAGCACATGCTGAGAGTGAGCTTGAGCTGTGCGAGGTGTAGGCAGAGCAGAGAGAGATTATGGGATGTATGTCTGGAGAAAATCCCGTCTTTGTCCTATTCCCCTTGGAGAATGAAAGGGTTAGGAGTGAGGAAGGATTTTTGGTAGCTGTTTAGAGAGACAGGCTGACCCACCAGACCCTCAGCAGCTCAGCAGGGCTGGCCAGGCCCCGAGTCAGGACCTCCCCCCGCCGTGAGTGCTGAGCCAGCCATGCAACCAGATGCCACTGCTGGCAACGCTGAGGAGAAAAAGCGTCCAGACTTTTGGCACTTGGGTCTTGCATCTGCCAAGCTTTCCCCCCATAAGCGGCCCCGTGTGCCACTCCAGAGAAGAGAGTGTGCTGAGGGGAAGGGGCCACGGGGAATGAGCTCCATGCAGCCAGGAGGAGGAGGCTGTGGGATGTGCCAAAGCTGCCCCTTCTCATGGGGTTTCCTTTCCAACCCTGCTAGAGTTCAGGGGGTCCTGGCTTTACACTCTTTTGGGTTTGATTTTTTAAAAACACAATTGTTTGGAGAAATTAAGCATTTCAGTGATATGATTTTGATTTGCTTCGCTGACATCTGGGTCCCAGGTTGTTTGAGTGCTGCCAGCCATCTGGGGCAGCCAGTCCTTATTGCCAATACTGACTGATACGGCTGCCCAGCCTGGTACAGGAACTGTGAGCTGTGCCAATCTACTTGGCAATCCATTTCTTAGCAAAGAACTGACATTTAGGTATTTTTTTTAGAGGTGCTGATCGTTTCCAGGGCAAGAGAAAGAGTGTAGCTGAACTATTTTTTTCTCTGTAAACTTAATCTGCACACACCTAATCCCAATTACAGCATTGCCAGCATTCAATCACATGCATTTGGTTACGAACAAATGCTCCTCTGCAATATCGTGAATTAGTAATTACCTGAATTTTGAGCATTTAGTGTGAACTGTCAAGGTTGTGTATTTTATTTTTCAGTTTCCATGTTGGCCCAGCAAAGCAGTATCACAATGTTGTCTTTGTCTAGGACTGATATCTGCACTGAACAGTTAAAATAGGAGATGCTTGCCTAGGCCTTTAAGGATAGTGCTGGTGCATAAGTGGTACCTATCTTGTAGTTCTGTCTATCTTTGCCATATTTAATTTGGTGTGAGTCCAGAGGAGGGCACGATGATGGTCTGGAGCACCTCTCCTATGGAAACAGGCTGAGAAAGATGGGATTGTTCAGCCTGGAGAAGACAAGACTCAAGGGAGACCTTAGAGCACCTTCTAGTACCTAAAGGTACGAGAGAGATGGGGAGGACCTTTTGGACAAGGGCCTGGAGTGACAGAACAAAGGGGAGTGGCCTCAACTGAGAAAGAGCAGGTTTAGATTAGATACTTGGAAGAAATTCTTCTTTGTGAGGGTGGTGAGGCCCTGGCACAGGTTGCCCAGAGAAGCTGTGGCTGCCCCATCCCTGGAAGTGTCCAAGGCCAGGTTGGACAGGGCTTGGAGCAACCTGGGCTAGTGGAAGGTGTCCCTGACCATGGCAGGGGGTGGAATGACACGATCTTGAATGTCCCTTCCAACCGAAACCATTCCATGTCTTGTGGTAGCGTATTTTCAGACCTATAACGATACCGCAGGGCATCAAGAATTGCTTTCTTTTACCTCTTCTTGGCAAAAGTTTTATGATTAAAAATGTGTGGAACACTAAGTCGGTTTTTGCTGAAAACTTATTGGGAGAATCTAATTGAAGAAATGGGATGCCAAAACTTTAACAAAGGTTTTTTTTCTTCCCCCATCTGTTTAATCAGGTGTCTTAGTATAGAAGGTGTTTTAACAAAAGATTGTGCAGATGGTAGGGAAAACATTCGGCTGTTTGACTAAAAATCATTTCCTCTCTCAAAGAGGGAGTGCTTTCACAGATCTCATTAGTTCAACTGTTAACTTCCAGGAGTCGCCACAGGGTACAAAATGCCTGGATTTGGTGGCAAGAATTTATAAGCAAGAAAAAAATCAGTGAAAGATGAAATAAGTGAATGCCTAAATAGCCTTAATTTTTTGTACACATCTAAAGGAATTATATACTCCTTCATTTGCTTTCTAAAAATTATGTTTTCCTTTATTTGCCACACCATATTAACTCAAATATTGTTTTGCCACCTCTGCTGTACGAGCTGGGTGTTAATTGTGATTGTTGTAGCGATGCAAAGAGCCAGTGCTGATTCACAGGGCCCTGAACTGCTGCTCACTGAGGGCTGCTTTCATTCCCCTGAGAATTTTGCTGCAGTGGGAGCAGCTCAGTGATGGGAGCTGGGTGCTGTACAAGCAAAAAGATAGTCTGAGTCTCGAGGAGTCTGCAGTCTCAGACAGCCTGTGTGTCTTACTCCAAACTGTAACGTCTGTCTGATTTTGCTGAGTGACTCACACAGTTTTGTTTTGCCATATTCAGATGACACCTCCTCCTCTTAGTGAAAACATGCTGGAATAGCCTGGCAGCATAACCAAACAACAAAAGAGTGCTGCTGATGGCTGACAGCTCTGACAGGTGCATTTTAAACTGGATTCAGTTTTGTCATCGTGCGTATAAAGGAGCATTGACGGTGGAAAAATAAGTAGATTTTAAAAATGTAATTCTGTAACTCTGCCAAATGTGGTTTCATTAAGAACTCCAAACACTGTGATCCTCCAAGCAGGGTGATTCAAATGCAGATCTGTTTGTTTTGTGAGGGCACTTAAATATTTCATTCTTCAGCGGAGTTTGCAGAGAATTTGACGTGGCTGTTGGGGAGAGACTTGCCTGTCGTGGTTTGAGGAGATCAGGATGACTCTGGGGTTCTTCAGCGCCCCGAGCGTGCTTCTCTTCCGGCCCTGTAATTTTTCATCACAAATTGCCTTGACTGGTTCAATGATTTTTGTCATTGTGCAGGTCACTAATGTTCAGTCATAGTCCTTGTGTTAGCCTTTTGCAGACTTTGGGACATCATCTTTGTGCTTTGGAAGGAAAACAGGAACCCAAAGCCCTGCGAAAAGCAAAAGCCTTAGATGCCAACAGTTGTTTTATTTCTTTCTTTTTGCCTCTGTATAAAGGCTTCAGTGTAAGCACATGTGATCACATGAGAAAAATTTAGGATTTCTAAAGGATTAGGATTTTTTTTTTCTTTTTTTTTGTCCAGAATCTATATTCAGCTATCTGGAAAGATTTATTTTGTGAGGAAAACTTACAGGAACTTTAAGATCTCTGGATTGATTCAGATGCAGATGAACTGACAAGAAACCATTTTTAAACATACATGTGGAAAAAAACAAATAGAAGAAAACCAATCTGATGTGTTTCGTCTGCTGTAATTCTGAGGTATTGGATGAATTTAGAACAAGCACTGACTATGGAAGGGTCTGTCCCTTGAATTCCTTACACACTGAGAAAACATTAATACATTTTTGACAGAAAAGATGTCATGTTACTTTGAAAATGCTTTGATAGATTGAGAACTTATGTTCTTCCCACAATCTGACACAAGTCTTACAATCCATAAACTGGTTGGGTCTCCAAAAGACCCTAAAATTTCTGATGTTGAGAGCTTTCAATTAAGAGACTAAATTAACAGCATTAACACCAATATGAAGCTTTGGTTGTCATTATAGAGTGATCATTTCCAGCATGCTCCTCTCTTCCTTGGAAGTTACAGCCCTCCCTTTCTGAGTGTGAAATGGTAGAATTTTACATACATAGAATTAATTGGGTTTTTTACCCCTAAGTGTGAATATCTTCTGAGCATGCAAACTAGTCAGCTAAATTAAGGTAGGGACCGTAGCATTTTTGTTTGGAAAATTACATCTAGTTCTTTATAACGTTGGCTTCATGTTTAAAGAAGTCTCAGTGTATATTTTTACATGCACAATTCACAGCTGCAGACAGGCCTAACTAGCGTTTGGACTTGACTTTCTTCTTGAAAAAAAAATCTGACTCTCAAATGCATTCTTTTCTTGTGAGGTTTAGGAATATTGATTTAATTTTTTTTAATGACTTATGTGTCAGACCACCCTTCATTTCTAGTACTGAAATGAAGTGACAGTCTGTGGATGGCTGTGGAACAAGTGATGTCTTGGTCATGGCCCAACACAGATTTCAGGCGCAGCACTTCTGCCACCCTTGCCAGCCTCTGAGGCTAAAAGTCTGCCTCTGTCCCAGTATCTCATCTGCTTTCTCACTTGGACTCAAAAAAAAGGTCAGGCCTTGACTTTACAGGTCAGTGCAATGAGTGGCAACAAACTAGACTGAGGGGAGAAAAAGAAAAAGGCTTTTAAATTTGTGTGTTCGGGTCAAACCCAGACAGGACACAGTTCTAGGTTTGTCCTCTCTGCTTCCAGGGGCTGTTTCCCTCTCCGGTCTCCACAATGTGAGGTGCTGGGGCTTTTTGCTCCCAAGTACTTCAGCAGAGCAATTCCCAGCAACTTGTCCAAGCATCCGTGGCCTGAGAACCTCCACCATGGAGCAGCCCTGTCTCATAAAACAAGGGGCTACAAAGGGATTTGGAAACAGAGAAATCTGTTGTCTAATGAAGTGTGTTAAATTTTAAGACCTAGACATCAGTTTTGTGGCTTGCTTTGTGAAACCTCTGTGTAGTTGTTTTCTCTTTATTTCCATTTGCTTAAAATTCTCCTGCCTGGAGCTCTGGACACATACGTGTGTACGTATATTAAAAAAAAAAAATAAAAAATATACATACTGTGTCAACATACAAAATTCTCATTTCTGTATTTTAAACTCTGCCAAAAAAAGCAGCTTAAAACTGAACACAGACAAATTCTTCATCTGAGCCCAGAAGCGACTGCAGACTCTGTGATTACACCTTTCACTCTGCTCAGTAAAATGAGGCACAGCTTGGCTAAAGATGTGCTGAAGGTCCCAAAGCAAGTCTGGCAGTGCTGAGAATCCCATGTGGGTGTTTTGCTTCTCAGTACATTTCATGTGACAAACTGTTGTCTGTGGTGCTTTAAACTGAGGAATAACTTTACAAACAAACAAGAAACACTGAGGGAACAGCCCCAAAATTTTTTAAACAGTGCTGTGCAAAGGTGTACCACAAAAAAAAAATCGGTCTGAGAAAGGATTTAGTGTTTCTGATTTTTTTCTCTGGGGAGCAGTTCAGAAGCCTTAGTATTTCCAACAAACATTTTGGGTTTATCGTCTGATTAGCATGGAAATGAACAGATAAAAAATGTCAAATGTGTGAGGAGAAAAAGATCAAGTGTGGTTTGAGACATAGGGAAATAGCTAAGATGGTAGGACATGGACATATTATTCTTTTAGCTTGGATATTATTCCTCCCAAAAATAAAAGGAGAGGGAAGCAGGTGTGAAAAGCACCATGTGATGATTGTCCCATCCTGTCAGGCAACTAATGGAGACTCAGCTGTTTGCTGTTATCCAACCTTGGGATTAGGGAATAAGCATGTCTGGGATTTAGCATAAGCAGTGAAGGGCTGGTTCCCATGCTCTGGTGTAGGTGTGCAGTTTGTTAGCTGTGAGCAGGGAATGGGGTGAGCAATCCCTGTCCCATCCCCTTGGGAAAGCACTGTAGGAGCAGAGCTTGGGTACAGCACTGGGAACCGCGGCAGGGGATGGAGGGGACACTTGAAAAAGTCCAAGTTGCTGCCTAAAATGCTAGAGATAAAAGCACCAGACATGAGTTGTCTGTAGTTATTTATCTGCTGGTTGTTCACCTGAGGTCTCAGCACAGTTTTCCACCAGGACGCTGTTGAATGGGATCTTTGCAGTGTTATTATGCAGTGAGGAGAACTGATTTAAGTTGTTTGTCATCCAAGGAAGCTGCACTGTTCTCTAAATGCTGCTGTAGACACTCCTTTGCTGAGGACTGTTAGGGGGTGCTTCCACAACAAAGGTAAATTTGATAGGGTTTATACTGTATTAGAAGAAAAATAAACACACTCCTCTTTTTTTTAGTACGAAAGGTTAATCCCAGAACAGTGGGAAAATGAGCTACAAGAGAATTTTCCCTACAATATATGAAGAATATATACAAGATATTGAGGAAAGGAAATTCACTTCAGGTGTATCAAGGAAGGTGGGAGGCAGGGGAAGGGAAGGACACCTGGAATTATGTTTGTCATGTTGTTGAGCCAATTTCAATCACACCATGGTCAGACACCAGAAACCTGAATTGTCTTAACTTCCTGGGAGTTAATTTATATTTTGGTGGAGTTCAAGGAGGACTTGTAGGACAAGCAAAGCAGCTCTCTATTAAGCTTATGAAAACTAAGACTTGTGATGTATTTTGTAACATCCACACACTGGATCCAAGTCTCAGATATCCCATTAATTATGAATTCTTGCAATGAAGGCAATCTGAAGTGACCTACAAGAGATCAGCACAGGGGAAAGACATTTTGGGAGTTATTTAGCCACAGATGAAGCTTTGAAAAAGGAAATAGATGCATAACTAGACTTTTTTTTCCTCAGTAAAGTGCCTAAATACTGAAATTTTAAGAATTTGCATGAATATAGGTTTGGCAGATAATTTATCCTCCAAAAGAAGACAAGGAGTTGGTGCATACTGAAGTGTTTTCTTTTTTAAATTAGGGTTCTTGGTTTTCTTTGTTAAATAATTACCATAATTCAGAGAAATATTTCCTTTTGAGTAAAAAAGAATGTTTCTGTTTGAATCAATTATACAGGCGCGTGTGTGTACAAATTTTTTTCATTAAGCAAAAAATTGCAATAATTAGAAAGCTTATTCAAGAGGCTGTGATTCATATATAACAGAAGGTCTTAAAAGAAAAGTACCGATGTTTCATCTATTTACATGTTTATTCTTGCTGTTTATAAACTAGTAACAGGCAAATAAATATTTTTTTCTGGAAAAGGGGGAAATTGATTATAAGAAAGCAATGGAGATTTTCTTTTTTCTTCTCTCAGTGTCCATTTGGCAGAAAGACATCTTGGGTGAACATGCAGGGTTTATTATACCTCTTTTTTTTTTTTTTTGCTTTGTTGTCCCAAACATCTACAGAATGAGTTAACTGCAGGATTTTTTTTTTCCCCTCTTGTGCAAATTACATGTGAGCACATAATTACCTGTAACAGTAATTACCTCATTCCTACACAGAGGTAGCAACTATATGCAAATAAAGCACACAAATACCTGAATATTTTGGTATTTGTGTTTCATGTGCATGAAAATATGCGTCACAGTTTCTATGTAAAGGTAACTGATGATCATCTCGTTTCTAGTGAAATGCAAACAAGTTCTGAGCAGCATATCTCAAGATCTAAATTCAATTAGACTAGTGTAATGATCTGTCAAGAGGGTATTACATGCAAGGTTCTCTAGATATCAAAACCTTTATATCTTGTATCAAGCACTTGAACAAAATAATTGTGAATTAGCAGTATTAAATACAGTCTGCCTCAGCATCGTGAGATTTCCTCTCAAGGATGCTCCCACAGATCCTACAAAAGAACACAGTATTTAACATCCTACCAACAACTCCTTCCCCATGTAAGGATTAGACAAGGATGGGCTTAAAACTCACCTTTGGCAAGAGTCTGTGCTTGAATGGGGCTCTCTTGATCTGGGATATTCCCAGAACTCAGTGATGAAAATGTGCTTCTTGCTGTGTGTTTTGAACAGTCTCCCTAAATCTTCCCACCTCTTACTACCCAGATGGTTAAGAATGTCACACTGTTTCTCAAACTCTGCAAATTTTGGTATGCTAAGTAAATAAGACAAAAGAGACTTCAGCCTAATTGGTGTCACTGAAAGTGGTGGATGCTTGGGATTGTCCCCTTTCCCCTGAAAGTGCTGAATTCTCCTCAGGATGAAGGCATGGCACCAGCACGGAGGGGTTACACGTCTGATTCAGTTTAGATTGTTTATCTTTCAAACACCACTAACCATAAATTAGCTGGTCTTCTGTTGCCATAAATTAATAGACTCCATTACTGAGCAGTCAATTATAGGACAATTGTTTTTCCCTTCCACCTCCTGTGTTTGGCTCTTTGCATCCACGATGTTTTCCTTGTGTCCAGGAGGCAGGGCAGGTGATGCAGCCAGCCCTGATCCCACATGGGAATGACCCCATTGCTGCTCACACCCCTTCCTGGAGACAAAAGATCAGCTCCCTGTTTTTAAAATATTTATATTTTTGCTTTCCATGGCTTCGCTCTCCCCACTGTTGCATTGCTCACCCTGTATGTATTTTCTTGTAGATGTGTCTGTAGTTATCTCTTAAAGTCACCTGCTCTGTGGTAAAGGGTTCATTTGTCTCTATTCAGATCTCTCCAGATCACAGAGTGTGACAAAACTGTCTGATTCATGGTAGATCTCTCAGAGGACATTTTGTACCTCACTTTAACTTTTCCAGGCTCTGAGGTTATTTTACTACAGACCCCTTAGGTAAGAGATTTGAGGGAATCTCTTCTTTATGGAGAGAGACTGTTTAGAAGAGCATGGAGTGACAGGATAAGGGGGAATGGCTTCCAACTGCCAGAGAAGGGTTAGATTAGGTTTTAGGAAGAAATTGTTCCCTGTGAGGGTGGTGGGGCCTTGGCACAGGTTGCCCAGAGAAGCTGTGGCTGCCCCATCCCTGGAAGTGTCCAAGGCCAGGTTGGACGGGGCTTGGAGCAACCTGGGATAGTGGAAGGTGTCCCTGCCCATGGCAGGGGGGTGGAACGAGACGGGCTTTAAGGTCCTTATGTATCATCTAATCCAGTGAAGTGTAGATACACTGGTAGTCCTACACACTCTCAAGAAGTATAAATAATAATGTAGAGAAACAAATGCCTTCTGGATTTACAAATTAAGGTTTCCTCACCATCCATAAGACATTAAATTTATCAACACAAAGTTAATGTGTAATTAGATATCAAGACTATTTTGTCTGTTATGAAGTGTCCTAGACAGGAGTGGGAAATATTAGTTGATTCCTCTAAACCAGTTATTTTAGTTTTTTAATGCCTCCTTAGTGATTTCCTAAACTAAATTTATAAAAGCTATAGGAAAAAAAGAATAATGGCATAAATTTTCTTCTTCCTTTTTTTTTTATTCTTTGAAAGGTTTGATATTGAACATGTAAATGAAAAGATAGTAAGAAGTCTTTTAAAATGATAGTATCTTATATCCTATGAAAAGGTAGTAAAAAATCCTTTCATTTAGATGAAAAGATAGATCATAGACAGATTTTTAGAGATAATAAATTCTCTGCTTTTAGTCATTCATTTCAGTAGCTTAGGCATCTCTGGATAGCTGAATTGTGGCAAGCTGGCCAAACACATCCTGGGAATTTATGGGAATGATGCAGAACAGGGGCAATGCAGGTGAAGGAGGAGTTTCTTGCAGGCTTCCAGTGCAAACTGGTCCAACGGGAGGAAGGGATGCTTTTAAAACACCCTGTTTCTGGGAGGACTAGTCCCCTAAAGCACCTGCATTCAGCAGTGCCTTTGAAGAATGCTTTGCAATCTGTGAGCACAATCTCATTCCTGTTCAAACTGCAGATTAGACGGAGGCCCGAGATTGGCTGTTTGGTGGCAGTCTTTAAAAGAAATGATTTATAAATACAAACTGTAGCTAAATTTTGAAGGGAACTGGATCTGCAGACATCAATGGCATGATTAGAAACACCATGGGGAGTACATGCATAAAGCTTCTTTTAATTCTCGGCTTTTCAAGCATTTAATGGCTTGACAGCAACATTTTAATAACAGCCGACTAGGCCCAGTTTTGGCATGCACTGCATACGGAAACAGCTTCTGGAACTTGTCCATGGAACAGTGAATTCCGTTTCTGCAGGCTAGAGCTCATGTGGAGATAGAGCACCGAGATAGAGCACTTGGAATTCAGGACACTTTTCCACTGCTGGGTGCTTGGGAACGTTAC
Organism: Lepidothrix coronata; assembly: GCF_001604755.1. Taxonomy (NCBI): domain Eukaryota; kingdom Metazoa; phylum Chordata; class Aves; order Passeriformes; family Pipridae; genus Lepidothrix; species Lepidothrix coronata. Next base: position 2,082,322 of record NW_016690229.1, read on the forward strand.
ATGTTCCCCTCACCAAGGCGTTACCACCCCTCAGCAGGGGGCTGTGCTGAATTAATTCCTCAACACGCATTTTCTTCCAAAACTGACTTCACTGAGCAGCACTGAAGAAAGCTGTGCTGCAGCGATGAAATTTTGGGTCTGGAATCTTGTGGCGGTCTCTGAGCCTCCATCAGAGACAAGGCAGAACAGGCACCACGTCTGGAGACCCTTTGAAAGGACTCCTGAATACCAGAGCTCCTGTCAGTAGTTACTGCCTTTAAAAAAAGAAAGAGATCTGACCCCTCTAAACCTTGGTTTTAACTTTTAGAATGGAAAGTGCTTTAAGGAAATAATAAAAAAAAAAAGGCATTTTAAACTCATTCAAGTTTCAAAGGATTAAAAAAAATTGTGTTTCCTGATACTACGTTATCTTTGATTCTCTCTAGTGTTGCATTTCGTACAGTGGCTTAAATATGGTTATGCAAAGTGCTACAGGAACAATATGTATCAATAAATAGTTCATTTTTAGGAAAGTGAAAATTAGGGATGTTTAGGCTGTTAAAATGGAATTGCTGCTTAGGCCCTGGCATGCAATAAGACATCAGTCTTCCATCAGACTACATGTAGGCTTAGACCAAAACAAATATCTGAATAATGCTTTGCTTTGTCTCAGTTGTTGATTTTCTTTCATTCTCTTTGTGGGATGTTGCTGATCTAAAAAAAGAGGAAACTGAATTTAAAAATATATATTTTTATTGAAAGAAACTTCCAGGGCTTTTTAGCTTTTGTAAATTCAAAATCTCGAAGAAATTTGGTCTTTCTATATCTGTTTCCAAAAGGTGGAAAAGAACACTGATTGCTAATAAATAGCTAAAAAAACACTGCAGTGGGAATTAGTTTCACCAGATATTTCTCAGTATTATGTGTTTTTTACATTTGAAGACATAAGAGAAATAAACTTTCATTCATCGTGTTTGTACCTTAGTATAGCAGAAATGGCTCACCACTCGCCCAGATTTGTCCACTGACCTTGTTAAATATATGTGGGCTTTTGCAGGCAAGTGTCCTAAATATAGAAGCAAATTGCAAATGTTGTTTGACCAAATGGTCTTAGGTTGGCTGGGAGATTCTGCTCATGCAGGCTTCACCAAATGCCGGAAAACAAATTAATTTACCTGCCATTTGAACATAATTAGCTGTTAACGTGGAGCAACACAGGTGAGCAGAGATAGCCAAAGACACAGCTCAAGCTTAGTCCGAGCTGTACCATGAGAGTAGTTGTGTACTTTAAATTTTGCTGTAGAGATTTCTCATTCTTTTGGCCGGTTTCCTTCCCTGTCTGAGCCCTGGTCGCAGCTCATCTGTTTCCCAGGGCTGTTCTGGCTCAGGGCTGGCTCAGCTGCCGGGGGCGATGTTGCACCCTGGCATCGAGCGGGCGCTGCCAGCTCCAATTCCCAGGGACACTCAGCATGGCATTCCCTCAACAAGTTCAGTCACCAGGTTAGGCATCTTTTAATCTAAAGAATCAGGAAGAGATTTTAATCTAAAAAATCCATTGGAGACAAAGATCTACACCATCCCTTTAACCCTCTGCTGGCTCTCAAAGCAGGTTAAACAAATTGTTTGATAAGCTTAAAAAATTATGGATGTGGTGAATAATTGTGCAATAAAATGGCAGTGGAGGAGGGGAGGTTCCTTTCATTGGATTATGAGTGTTTTGAGCTGAATTTTTAAGGGAGATATTCCTTGGTATTCCTTGGTTTCTGTATTACTGATAAGCACAGGGCAAGGATCCTCTGGATCCCTGTGCAAGTAATCAAACATAACATTTCCAGTATTAACAAATTTCAAAGCTGAGGTCATTTATGCACGTGCTTATTTTTAAGCATGTGAATTATCCCATTGCCACCAAATATAAAACTCCTTTGAAGTGCTTGACTGGATTAAGATATCCATTAGAAACTGGAAAAACTCAGGTGTCAAAACCTAGATTTTTCTCACATTATTTCGACCAAAATAAGCCATACAACAGAAAATGTATTGAAGTCCAAGTGAACTAACTTAAAATCTTTTGAAACTCTGACTTCAAAAGCCACGTAAAAGGGGGAGCACCTTTAAATCAGTGGCATTCTTGCTGATAAAGTATGTGCTTACTCCTAATATCAGCACTGCTTTCAGCCCCTTGCTTGGTTGTCTTCCCCTGAGTGGAAGCTGCACAAAAGCACTCAAAATGTACAAAACATAAGCACCAAAATTGGAAAGACTTTCTTTTATTTCTAACAGAAAAAAGGAATATCAACATACTCCCAACAAATCCTTGCCTTCCACTGGCAACAGCATATTTTAAAATACAGATGGTTTTAAAGATGTTTTTCAGGCCTTCCATTTGGATTTCTCCCAAGATTAAGTGCATTAGGTTGCTACTCTGTTGATTGCAATGGTTAGATTAGGGATCTAGGTGACTGGTTTTGAGATGAAAACATGTATAAAAGCAGGTTTTAGATGTTTATTACATTTCACTGCTCCCTTTAAGGTAGTAAAGCCCCACATTTCAATGTAAAGGTATTTACAGCAGAAAAACCAGGACCAAAATAAACAGATAAGATTTGAACAAAACTGATCACTCAACAAATCTATATGATCCATAGACTTTAATCCCTCTTACTAGAGAATCTTCTCTGAGTTCAGAGGCATTGTTTGCTTTAGTTCCCTAAAAAATGCACATGATGGGAAGAGGTATGTTGATAATAATGTGCTGTGAATAGCATGAAGGCATTCTGTGCACAGCGTATCATATCATCCATCATTAAGTTTTTCTTCTCCCTCTCTTGCTAATGGCAGTGAATCAAATATTTAAATGCATTTGTTAGTCCTACGTGCAAGTGTAAGAGTATGTGGAGCAGGAAAGAAACAGATTGTGTGGTACAAAATTAGGCTATAAAGTGCATTTTAAACTGGAGATTTAGTAATGGACACAGCAAATGAACTCAGAAAATTAACATTAGAATTTGCACTTTAAATGCTTCCTAATTGGCACCTCTTGGGATCCGTTTTGAACTCACCCAACATGATTTTTTTCTTTTTACTGAAAACAGTCAGTTTGGGCTGACAGCACCTGGGTCATAGTGAATGAGAGATGATGATGTATTTGGCAGCTTTTCTAGTTGAGCACTGACAAGTCTTGTTCTCTAAAGAAAAAAATCAAAACATATCAATCCACATGCTCACTGTACTGAGGAACTTCGTTGTCATATCTTTCAAATTGTTTTAATGTTTCAGCACTGCAGAAGCAAAGGCATAACAGAAGGAGACAACTATATGCAGTTTCACTTTGTTGAAAACAACTACATAAGGAAAGCAGAACATAACTAGCAGAGTCCTGATAAGGTCATGTCAAACAAATTAATAGGAGATGGAAAAGAAAGGCTTAAAAATTATTCTTTAAAGATGATAGTCCTGCTGGATGGAAAACTAGTTGGGCCAGCCAATCCAGTCCTTCTCCTGACTTACTGCCTTATATGTCCCCAGGATCCTGTGCTGTCTAGATGTGAGTGTGTTTACCGATCCTTTTCTGAAGTGTTTTGTGTGTGTGCTGACCCGATCTGCCATCCAGACCTCATTAGAGCTGTTAACTGACTCCGATCCAAAAAACCACCTCCTGCCCCCTCTTCCAGATGAAAGACAAGACAAGAAGGACGTCATGTTGGCTTAAAATTATTTTTGAGTGCAGAATGCCTGAGTTTCCAGAGTGTGCACCACTTCCAGCAGCTCTGCACAGTCTTCAGCAGCTGGAAACCCGTCTTGCCGTTGCCTGGATTTGTTAAGACATTGAATAACCTGGGGCTGAATTTTTGGTAGTAGTTTTACATCACAGTGCTGTATCACTGCTTAGTTACTGATCAGCACTGTGGCCTCAGATGGACTCCCTATGATGCCATCCCCCAAGCCCACAGGTAGTAGAGGGAGGATGTGCAGGAGGGAATCTCGCCCTTTCCTGTTGGGAGAAGGGTTGATTCCAGCCTTAGTGTGGGGATAAACGCTAAGAATATGTCAAGAGTGTTGTGGAAGGGCCCCTTGTGCTCCCCTGACCTGTCTGTCTGCACCGACAGAAGGGAGCATGTGCTAAAAGCCCCCACAAAGAGATGATTTCCAGCCTTAGGTGAATGCTACAGATCAGGCAGTTCCTTTAATTCTGGCTTCTGGGTGGTCACACAGTAACTGTACAGCACTTCTGTATTTTTTCTTGCAAGAGAACTTTACAATTATATTTATGAATACTTAAATTCTCTGTTAGAGTGAAATAATTTTGAATAAAAATATGTAGTGGGCTTCTTACTGTTTCAAACAAAAGGGACCAAATCTGCAAAACTTATTCATAAATATGGCTGAGCTTAACTGAAGGAATTTATTAACTAAAGAATATGATAAATATATAATAAGTTTTTTTTTTGTATTACCACTTTTGTTTGTTGCGAAGAAATTGAGAGTCAAGGGGCAAAGGAGGACAGAACAGTAAAAGGATAGCCTGATATAAAAAGTTGCAACAATAATATCTGTGACCTTGAATTTGCTCATTCTGCTTCATTCTGTTAAACTGCCCAAGGATTACGCATTTCAGGAATAAATTTTTCTTTTCTGCATTGAAAATAATCGAGTCAATAGGTTTGTGTTTAAATATAGCCTTGTTTGCTTCCCTGTAACCTGTTGCTCAGTTCTACTGACTAAATGTCCTGAGGCACAGTCTTCTCATCCTTTTGTCAGTGGAATCTACTTAATTATTCACCTTAGAGCAAAGATGTTACAATTATAGCCTTCCCTTTGTGCAAGTAACCAAGTGTCTCTTTGACTGTTATGTTAACTGTTTAAGAATTAAAATATCTGCATATAAATCTGGCCCCTTTATTCGTGTGAATTCATGGGGCCGTGTTTCTTAGCTGAGAAGTTGGGGTTTAATCTGATAACTGCTGTTTTACAGATCACATAGATGAATCTAAAATTCTGATTTGAGAAGTGTGGGAAAGTATCTAGACATTTGTTTTTATTTTTTTTCAAAGGATTTCTGTGGGCTTGGGATCTGGTGCTCTCTTTTTCTTCTGAAATGATTTACCATTCTCTCCCTTCTATCCTCAACAACATGTGTGAAAAGAGCTGCCACTTCTAACAATTCCTGGTCCTGAAACTTTCCTGCAAATTTCCCTGTGTTTCCTAGTCCTCTCCCTTCTAGCAAAGGAGTCTGGAGTGTATTCCCTGTTGTTTGCAGCAGAAGTTTATTAACATATTTACATCATTTACCTCTGTGCTGGGTTGGGAGGGGGCAGAGATCCTGCTCACACAGATCTATAATCAACTCCAGTTGACTGAATTAGTGATAAAATTATTACTGTGTTTCTACTGCTCTGCAGTTTTGGCATTCAGTGTTTTTGTGTGTGTGAGTGCACGATAACAAAGTTCTGAAGCTTTTCTTATAAAAGACTCACAAGTGTGGCGAAACATCTTGAGTTGGAAACTCAAAGTGAGCGTTCTCTAAGCAGCTGCGGATTTTAAACGCCTCATTTTCCCACTTTAATTGGGACAACCAGTTTTCAGGCACCACAAACTCCAGTTTGGGACCTGCAGGAAATGAGGACTCAGCACCTTGGGAGGACTGGTCCCTGATCAAACAGCTCTGGGTTCATTGAAATCATTCTCTGTGCTCATGACATCATGCCATGCTTTTCAATCCCAAGGTTGTTTTTTGTATTTAGTATAAAGGTCATGTTAGGATTAAAAACAATGAACAGCTCACAGCGTGCCTAGTGACCCTGTGAGAGAAATGGTAACGCATTTCACAGTAAAATATACGTCTGCTAAGCACTGTGCTGTGTCCAAGAAGTGGAATTTTCTAATTACGTAGTCATTTTGAGAAGGAATGTGCTTGTTAGGACCAGACCAGGTGTGCACTTGTGATGGGAGCTGGAAACCCTGTGTAATTACACACCTTGCATAATATAAAGTTTACAATAGCCATACAATTGATGCAGCAAGATGTAAATACAACGAGTTAAAGTGTCTGAAAGGACACCTGTAATCTAGCCTACAGCTAGTACAATTATGTTTGAAACAGTCTTGCATTAAGATTTATTATCATGTTAAAGTTGCCACGATTCTGAAACAGGGAAAAAAAAGGAGAAATACTTCAGAAAATTATTTGAACAATATATTTTCAATGACAAATAAAAGTTATTTGAGGAATCTTCCCATAGTTTCCTGAAGAGAGAAGTCACAGTAAAATCACATTTCTTTAAATATTCAATTCAGTAATTATGCAGTAGTTTTCAGTGAATAGGTTTTATACTTTTGCATTTGTAAAGGACTTGTATGGCATGTGTCTGTCCAAGAGATCACCAAAACTTTTACATTGCAACAAAGGAAAGCCATCAGAGCAAATTTAGGGAGAGGAAGGGGGAAAGAAAAGGATTTCTGCCCTGCAATATTCTAAGGTGGTTTCCAAAGTGCTTTATTTGTAGAGTGTAGAGATCAGAGCTGAAAGAGATCAGCAAGATCTCTGCAGTATTACTGAAAAACTCTTCTTGTAAAGGTGTTGTTCCTCAGCATGACTCTGAGCCCTGCCAGATGACCCATGGAAGCAGGGACAAAGAGTCTGTGCCTCTCCGTGTGTTGCACAGCCATTCCTGTGACAAGGTGCCCGTGCTCAGCTGTGTGATGCAGGAGGGAACGAGACCTCTTGGTCCTGGTACCACCCCTTGCCCAATCTCCCTCCCTTAGGCATTCAGCCCCTTCTCTGCGGTGTCACTGGTCCCATCCTGGCCACGAGGAGTGCCAGAGCCCCTCAAAATGCTGTGCAGTGCAGGTCCCCCTCAAAATGCTGTGCAGTGCAGGTCCTTTGCTCTTTCCCTCTGTTTAGGGCCACTGTTTCTAAAGCTCAGGGCCCTGGAGCTCCGTGTCTGCCCTGCACCCAGGGGACCTGCGTGGCCCTGGGGAGCAGCGAGGGGGTGACTCAGAGCCAGGCACCCGTGACCCAGAGCCAGGCAGAGCACCGGCATGTGCTGGGGCCTGTCTGGGCTCTCCCTGGCCACAGGAAGGGTTGTGCTGGGACAAGCAGCTGGCACAGGAGCTGGGAGTGCCCAGCCATGGCCCGCTTTGCCACAGCCTTGCCCAGGCAGGTCACCCCCTGCTCTGGGCCACTCCACACCTAGAAGTGAGGTGTGCGTGCAGGTGTGTCATACATAGACATGAGGGCTGTTTGCATGAGCAAGCACCATCCTGGGAGAAGCTCCCAGGGCAGCCACACTCTGCAGGGTATGGATAACTTCTGAGCTCTGTGTCTTTTATAGCTTAAAGCCTTGTACAGGTCTTGGGTCTGCATCAAGGACGTCCCTTTTAAAGCTGTGTTGTTTTACTGTCCTGCTCTTGCAGTTTTCTTCTCTCTCATCACACCGGATTCATTGTGATGCTGAGTTTGTTTCAGTTCTGTTTGGGATATTCAACCCTTACCTGTCCCCCTTCAGTCATAAAATTGGGCATAGTAATTATACAAAAGGGAAAAAACGAGTCTCTCCATTTGTCTGGTGGAGGTGGGAGGTTACTGCTCCATTTTCCTGATTTATTTGCTGTTGCTCTGTGAATAATAGAACAAGCCTTCAGGACAGGAACTTAGACCAAGCAATGCTCACAGCATTATTTCCTTCTTTGGCTGTCTGAACCACCCACCAGCTTTCCATGCCTTGAGGTAGGAAAAGGAGTGTGTTGCTGGTGACCAATGTTCCTTGTGCTGCCATCACAAGCAGTTACTGGTGACAATATAAAGTGCTTGTGAAGAGGAAGGCTCATGCCATAGGGGTGAAGTAATAAAAATAAGGGCTGTGTATGTTAGAGGTAGTGCTGGCAGGTAACAGGTGGTTTGTGGAAAAGAAAAAGCATGTATCCATGCTCCCTGCCTCTGGAATACAGCACAGAGAGGGGATGGTGGCTAAGCCAGGTGTCTTGTTTGCAGAGATACAGAGATCTGAGTGACCTGCATTTATCACTAAACTGTAGCTTCCCCCAGGCACTGGTGAATGATTTAGCAATGGCAGTGGGAAAGATGAGCAGCACAGAGCCAGGCAGGGTGTGATGCCCAGGAGGCTTGGGAAATCCAGGTGCCCTGAGCTGCCAGTTAGGGGCATTTCCATGTCTCCAGGAGCTGAGGCTGCTGTGAGCAGGGGATGGGAACTTGGCTGCGCTGTTTGATCACGATCCATATCCATCAAAGCGGAAAAATGACAAACAAAGGGTTCTTTTTACTCATAATTTAGAAGGAAGTGTAAAATCTGGTGTGACAAGTTTAGTAAAATAAAGGCACAGGAAGGAGCCATTCAGTGCTTGCATGTGTCCCATAAAGAGGAACAGTTCTCCTTGGCTCTGACCACTGCCTTGTAAATTTAGGAAAATAGCTATTTGGCAAACAAACAATTCTTTAATCTTTCTTTGCCCAATTATTATCATAATTTATTAACTCATCTTTCCTTTCTTCCTATTTGAATGTAGTTTTTGAATTGAATGTGACTGACATGTAGGCAAATAGAGTTCAAGACAGGGCAACAGGTTTGTTGGGAAAGGTGAAAGGAGAGAAACGGGAGATAGAAATTAGGACTTTGTAGTGGAAATATGGAAACCTGCATAGGAAGGGAGCTGATGGGAAGGTGGGACAATAGTGCCTTGCAGAGGATTTGTACAAAGCATAGTGTACAGTCCTTGCTCATTTGACCTGCACTAAACATTTATCAACTCTCATCATCATTTTGGCTCTATTTTACAAAATTGGGATTGAAAATTTTAAAATTAGGAATTAGCACCATGCGACCATCACTGGAAGAGGATTGCATTGGTGATGTGCAAAATATCAACTGAAATGTTTCCCTCCCACCAGCTGAACCCACGTTAAAACTGTGCCTTCTTTTTGTGTGAAATTCTTTGCCTGCAAGGAAGGGATCTTTGTCGTGTCACAAGATGGAGAGAAGAGAGCAAAGAAGGATGAGGTTTTGGGTATTTTTTGGAGAAGAGTGAAAAGCTCCCAAGTTTTATTGTATTTGTGAGAACTAAAGGGCTTTTCTAAGTTTTTCAAAAAGGGAGATGACCTGGTTACCATGTATAAGTGCCTTCAGGGCAAGGCATGCAATATATGTTTCTAATCTAGTGAAGAAAGACATAGGAAGAACCAGTGACTGGAAGAGGAGCAGCTGAAGTTCACCTTAGAGGGAAAGCATCGAGTAACAGGGCACTAAGCCTTGAGGGGATAAAAAATTATGAAATGAAATAATAGTTTCTCATCTTGGTCAAGATGACATTCTAAGAGAAGAGTTTTATTCAAACACAGATGATTGGATTTAAAGCAGATTGCAACAGATAAGGGGAATATCTCAAAATTCAGGGGTGGCCTGATGGCCTAGTGTAGCTATCTGTGGCTTTCCTAAATTGGTTATGGTCTTAAATAAATTAGAGACATGTCGAGTTGGAATAGCAGACCTCTGACTGTCTTCCTTTGCCCACTCTGACTCATACAATCTCTGTAAAGATATCTATATTTTTAGGGTGGGAAGGGAGTCCTGTGCTTTTAGTTTACCAAACATGTCATACTGGATTTTACACTTTCCTGTATATTACAAGAAATCTAAATCTAGCAGTTGTGGCCAGATTCCAGTCCCTTTACATCATTTAGGTGGATAATTTGTTCCACTGTGTTTTTCTTTCTTCTCAGCTGTACTTTCTCTTTGAAGCCTCCAGCTACTGGATTGGGGAGGTAAATTATAGTCTTCCTTAGTCCTGAATTGTGCCTCTTGTTTCAATTTTTGGAACTCACATAATTGATTCATTGCAGGATTGCTTGCATTCATGGGATTAAATAGCTGGAACCCCTTTTCACAGAAGCTGCTGTGTGAAAATTGTTATGATACTTAAAAATGATCTTTTAGTACTTCCTTTCTTGGGGCTACAGGAGAAACAATGTCTACTCTGTGCCATTAAGTGCAAAAAAGGTAGTTGCTCCGTTTTCAACATGTGCACTCGTTGGATTGGTGTTGCTTCTTTGGTGCATGTGCAGGTTTTAAAGGGTTATTGACCCTTTTTGCTTTATTTAGTGACAGAGATACCTGTGTGATAATTTGGCTCTGAATACTCATCATGGAATCCTAGATATCTGCTTTTATCTTTTGCAAAATTTCGTACCCACCTGATATCTCCAAGGTACCCATCAAACATGGAGAAGATGAAAATGGATCTTACTACTGTTTTAAAAGAGGAAAAAACAAGGGAAAATCTTCCCTTTTTCAGGACTGGGATGGAAGGATAAAACCCTCTCAGGCTTTCTTTTAACTGAAGGTGTCTTGTTCAGGCCACCCTCACACAAGCATTGACAACTGCAGTGTCTTTCTCATCTGCTCAATGTGAACATCACTTTAATGCTAATTAATGCCTGTTTGTGATGGACACCTGCAAACCAAGGTCAGGATTTTGTAGATTGCATTATTTTATTATCTTTGTGTATTTCTAAGGAGCTGCTCTGGACAGATTTATACCATTAATGCTTTTTTTTTTTTTTTTTACACATGTTTAGATTCTTCTGTCCTAAACACAAACATATTTAGAAGAAATAAAAATGCAAATGAAGAGCTGGTTTGTGTTTGGTTAGTGAACAGAGCAGGAAGTGTAGATGTGCAAATGCCCAGCAGGCTCAGGGGTTAAACCTCCTCCCTTTAATTTTTACAATGGGTTCTCAACAACCAGTGTAAACAAAACTCAGCAAATTATTCCTTGTGCTGTGCTCAGCTGTCCAATGGCATACTCCTTTATTTCATATTATATACATGCTGCTTGAAAAGTAATTTAGGCAACTGGGGAAGTGCTGTGTGAGATGCAGAGGGAGTCTTAACCACCAGGAATTAACTTAAAATTTTAAGCTGTACAGTATACAAGTCACATAACCAGGAAGTCATTATTTTAGTCAATTCAATGAAGTGTGTAAGGCCTGGAGAAGAAAGTTAATGTAAAATTCATAAAAGAAGCCTCTCAAAAATTTTGCACATAGGAAATCTACTTGGAAAGCCCTGATTTAGTCCTGCCACATTCATGCCACTCCAGCAGCTGAGTTTTACAATTGGACTGGGTCAGGAAGGTGCATGATTTGCCCAAGAGCATCTTAGGGAAGGAAAGAACGTGTTCCAGAAACGACAGGTTGGCCCAGCAAAGCAGATGGTCTTTGAGGTGGCCTGGAGTTTTGCATCCAGTCTCACCAGTGAGCAAAACCAGGAGCTTCTTGAAGAGACAGGGGGGTGGGATGGAATAGGAAAAATCAGAGACAAAGAAAATAAAAATAAAAGTTTAAAAATCCTGCTGTGGGTTTGGCAGACAACAAAGAAAACAGTACTGGATGAAGGCAAGCCTTTGTCACAAGAATTTTCTTCTGAAAAACATGGCTTTAACCAAACCTTGGGATAGTCCAGACTTTTTTTTCCTCCCCTTACAAAATGTTGATGGGTTTGATGAAATTTTATTAAAAAGAAAAAATTAGTGAAAATTTTTGACTTTCAGGGTAGTTTTTTCCTTATAAAATGTATATTAAGAAAGGTTCAACAGTCAACATAATAATAAACCAGTCTTAGTTCACTGAAACTGATTGACTAAATTTAAATTTTGCTGAATTATTCCCTATTTTAAATCCTATTGGTGTTGATATTTTGTCTTTTTGTCTCGATTCCAGATTATTATTATTTAACTTATACGTTTTGCTTTATAAAAGGTTATTTATCAACAAGCTCTATTCAGAAACTGCCCTGAATTGGTCCAGCTGAGCACACAGCACTGATGTGCAGATAAGGTTGTTCTTGCATTTACTCTTTCCTTCTCACTCTTACACAGCAGCTTCCAAACATGCGTTTCTGAAACCAGCCACAGTGGGATTGAAAGCCCAACAGGGATCAGTTTAATCTGTTTTTATGAGAAGGATCCCGTGGGCTGCAGTGGGTGCTGTCTCTAACACTGAAGTAGAGCTGTGCATCATAGCTGCACTTTCTGCAGGTGGTGTAACACAGGATTGAAAGTTAACACACAATCCTGTCCACTGGCTGTAAGCAACTGTATTTAGTTGCATTTTCCATGGAATTTTCTCCTTCCCCCTCCTCCAGCTCAGCATTAGTTGGTATATTAGTCCCTCAGCCACTGTAAGCAAAGGATTACTCAAGCACATAACGTGCAGCAGAAATGTCAGACTTCTGCAATCACCTGTAATCAGTCACAGCTCATATCAAAGTGGCTGGAGCTGCACTATAACTGGCTTGGAAAGTGCATGTAATGCAATCACCTTCTGTGCATTCAATAAAGGATTCTATAATTTTGAAAAGCACCTTCAAACTAAGGATTTACAACAAGGTCCTCTTGAAATGCGTTACCACGTCTATCCATTTGTCCTGCAAAAGGAACCCGCAATTTTTGCCCATTTAAGAGAAAAAACCCGCCAAGCATCGATACCTCCCCAGGATTTTGAGGCTTCTCTTCTTGTTTCTCTAATAAATGTTATTGTGGTAAGCTGAGATGTTATGGTTTATCCCTGTCAGAGGCCAGACACAACTCTCAAAGCCTTGAGGGAAGTGTGATGGGCATCAAAGTGGGTCTGGAAGGACCTCATGCAACCCCTGGGCGACTCGTTGTGCATCCATGCTTTAACAGGAAGCTTTCTTTGTTCTAAGATTTACATTTTGTTTTCTGCAGCAGGCTTTGTTTCTGCTTGAAGAGTTCTTCTCCTCCATGGTTAAAAAGTCTCTTCTTGCTTGCTGCTGGCTGTGCAGTGCCCGGTGAATGAGTTTTGATAATTTCTGTTGGGATTAATTAATTAATTGCAAATGTCTTCAGGCCAAATTGTGAGTTTGCATGTCAGGATGCTGTACATAATCAACAAAAATCACTCAGGGGCTTGACATTATGGAGGTTACATGGAGACTGTGAGAGGAGCACATTCATTCCATATTAGTCAAAACTTTGTATATGTTATTTATAGACCAATTCCTATTTTATGACTTCTCATAGTCAGAAGCACAGATTTAAGATGAAATGTTGGGATAATAACCAAAGCAGCAAGATGATTCCTTTAATTAAGCCTATTTGATGGAATTGCAAAATTTTTTAATAGAACGACTTAACAACAGTAATTGGGAAGTAAGACTGTGGAAGAAACAAAGATCCATAGTAATATTTCAGGTTAGATGGAACACTGCTATCCCAAATGAATGAGCACTAATGAAGCGTTGTATGAACTTCCAGAGACTGGCTACACCAGCTGAGTGAAGGGCACAGGATACATGATAAAGTTCAGAGAAAGATCTTTAATGTGGATGTTATCATCACCAACTGACCCATGAGAATAAACAGTGCGTGAGACACATAAAAAGCATTTTTAAAATTTATAAACCTGAACATTTTGGCTTCTGTCCTGATCCTTGATTATTGGGTTGTGGTTTTTGGTTTTGGGTTTTTTATATTTTTTTATTATTTAACTGACATGTCCCGTCTTATAAAAAGCCTATTCAGAAACCACGCTGAGTTAGTACAGCAAAGTTGAGGCAAACTCAGCTGCACAAAAGCTTTATGGTCTACAACAGGAGGCAGATTTTCTGAATGTCTTATATTTGCACTTTGAAATCATCAGTTTAAATTCCCTTGGCAGTGAAAGCATTGTTGTTTCTGCTGGATTCACCACTTTCCATGCCCTCGGTCAAGGACTCTGATCTTGCTGGTTCAAGTAGGTGCTTATGGTTTTGATCCATAGAGTGTTTCCATCTTTGTCCTACCCTGAGTTTCTTGGGGTTTTTGCCATATTAGTGAGTGCAACTCATTGGTGTTAAGTGTGGAACATACCCACACCCAGTATGTTACCAGTCAGTAGCCAGTTTTCCCCCAGTAGGGCCTGGGAGGAAAACCTACCAGGCTGGCTTGCCTTTCCCTGAGCAGCAGTGCTGTGTTTGTACCATTTTCATTTCAGGAGCAAAGAATCTGACTCTAAAGCAAAAAAAATGGAAATCTGTAAGCAGGATACCTTTGGTGTTGCTGTCTGTGGTTTTATTCATCACTATGTGATAAATATGTGAGCGCTGTGTGTGCTCAGGCTGGCATAGGCAGTTAACAACCACTGGAAGAAGGCTGAGGAGAAACAAAAAACTCAGCTACCCAGCATGGCTGTTCAGAAACTTAAAAACCTCTAGAAAAGTTATAGTTAAACAGTTTTCAAAAAGAGAAGGGGGGGGGAAAAAAAAAGCAGTCATCAAGTACTACTATGCTTTGAGATAACCTGGAACAATTCTACATCTGACTCTGGATTCCATCAAGCTCTTCTACAGCCTTACTGTCCATAAGCCACAGCATTCCAAAAGTAAGTTCTTGCTGCCCCTTCCTTTCTGCCGTGGGTCAGAAGAACTGTCCTCAGTGCACGAGAAATGATTTATTTTAGGTGTTCATCCAAACAGATTCTGAACTTGTGCTTTTAATGCTCCATGATAGAGCCTAAGACTTTGCAGACTTTGTGCTATTTACATTTCTGGCTGGATGTTTTGGTTGCATAACCAGGTGCACATGGAAATCTGGCAGGCAGCAAAATGCTCTAAGCATGCGTGAAAATGCAGCATATGGTTAGTGAGGTTGAACAGTATTTAAAGGTTATCTTTGCCGTCAACATTTAAGATTTTTAAGGATGTTGCTGTAATAACACCAAAGCTCTGTCTGGTTGACTTGAAAACTGTACTCCAAGAAAGAAGCTTTGTCTTGGCCTTTGATATCAGGATTTTGTTAAAAAGGATGTAAAATAGTAATTCAAATGTGGGGGTTTTTAACCTGTGAATGTTCTTTCTTTCCAAGCACTTGACTATAGACTTTTATAAGCATCAGAAGTAGGTGGGACAAATGCAGCTGTCATAGAAACTGGGTGTCATTGACTAGAATTGGCCAGTTATGCCTGCAGTTATTTGATTTATAAGTATATTTATCTTTTGTGCATGTGGAGATTAGACATGACCATGTTGGAGCATATATTTCACTAAATCAAAAAAGTATGTGTAAATAGGTGCCGTAGTAAAATCTGCTGTTAAAATTCAGGGTACAGACAATATTCCTAGATATTTTCCAGGGATATTAGAGCTCCAGAAGGCAGCATCACAACTTGATCTCCCTTTCAGCTCTCTAGAATTTGTTTTTCAAACATCAGGGCCTGGACAAGCAAAGCAGAAATGGGAGGAAAGACCTACTTTTCAGCTCTTGCAGTGTAAAAGGGTTGGAGTAGCATGAGGGACTCCCTGGAAGAGAAGGGAGGATGCTTCCAACCCAAGGTGGCAAAGGTGACCATAAAACTGCCCTCCAGAGGGCTTGTGTTATATGTTGTCCATGGGATGGACATCCCTCGAGGCATCCTTTTAAATCACAGTCGTCCTGATAAACTCTTATTCCCATTGTATTTTTGGGATTGCTCTATATGTAATCTTGTTCTTCCTGATCTTTCACATTTTCACTTGGCCCAACATGGAGCTCTCCCCACTGGAGGAGTTGGAAGGTAATCTATCTCTTCATGGTCCAAATCTGGATCACATTCATGGTTAGGCCCTCACCCTTTAATCAGTCCCTGTTTGCAAAATCCCATCTTTCACAGTATTCCACAGGGTGGGTTGGGGTTTTTTTTGGTTTGGTTTTCTTTTTTTTATTTATTTGTGGACTTCATCTGGTACAAAGGTTTAAACTACAGAAGTAATTTAAAATATCGTGGCATTTCCTTTCTTAATTAATCCCAACTGTTTTCCCTGGTAGTACAGAAAGTATCAGTATTTGATGAGGACATTATGCCTTCATCACTGGGGCAGTGGATTCTTCCTGCCGAGTCTGTAAACAGCAGACAAGCCACAGAGTTCAGCCTTCATGTTCTGGTTTTCATTAAGCCCAGACTAGAGGAGCACCCAGCTGTGTCTTCCTGTAAGGTCTGTCAGTCTTCCAAAGCTTGTTAACATGCTAATATAAAAGGAAATAGGGCTGACTTCAAGGAATTTACAACTAGTCTTAAACTTCAAAGACTAGAGCTACATCTCTTCAATTCAACAACAACAACAACAACAAAAATCCTATCATAAAAGTTCTGTTACCCTACGAGAACAGATCTCTGTACACTGAACACTTGAGCCATAATATATGATGCCACATTTTTTTGTTGCAAGTTGCAACACAAAGCCTCCTTGCAGTTGTGAAACTTTGTTCATAGCTGGTAGGTTTGATCAGAGACAAGATAAATTGCTGTCCAGCCCACAATTAGAATATCAGGAATGAAGTTGTCAATCTCTCCTTCCCTAAACCTGTTTTCTATGTAAATGTTTGCAGTGGGATGGTGGGTTGGGTTTGAACAGTAGGCAGCATTCTCAGGTGGCAGGAACTGGAAGAACTCCGATGACTTCAAGGGAATTACTCCTGCTCTTAACATCTGAACATTTGGCTCAATCTGAGGAAACATCTGCAGTGCCATCTGAAGATGTTCAAACAAGGTTGGACACATTCTGGTTGATTTTCATGGAAAAAAAGAGCACTGTTGTGTGGAAGCAGGGTGAGGCACCTTTTTGAGCTGAAGAATGACTCACTGTTCTCATTCCATGTGGGCAAAGGGATGTGCAGGAAGGATTATATGAGGCAAACACTTAGTGGTACTTCCCCAACCTCCAGTGATTTGAGGATTAGGGACTTCCTGAATTGGGATCAATATTTTTTATATCAAGAAGCAATGAATGATTTTTTTCCCCCATCTCCTACTGTATCTCTTCTTTAGTTAAATGGATAACATGAAAGATTGATTGCAAATGCCTCTAACTCCTTGGAGTGCTCTCTGCTCCTATTGGAGTCTATAGGAGCTTTCAGGTCTTGCAGGAACATGGTGGAATGAGGTCACACATCCCTGAACTTCTCAGATGATTACATTTCATCAGTGCTAAGAGTAAGTTGCCATTTTTATCATCTGTAGATCAGATCTCTGATAAGGGAAAAACACCTCAGACATTCAATAGCATACTATTATTTTGATGTTGGAAAAGATTTCCATTAACCTTCTGTGAAGAAAAAGAAAGCTGAAGAATTTAAATGCATAAAAATAAGAGTTGTTGCACAGCTGAGATAATTATATATTGAAGGGCTTTGGCAGGGACCCCAAGCAATATATGTGTCAGGTGACACATCCAGAAGTCATTTGAGGAGATTTTGTCATGGGCTTATTTTTTTTTTTTTTATGGAGATTGAACTCTTTGTGTCAAGGAACTATAAGAATTTGTGTGTATTCACTTGGCCTCAAAATTGCTTGCTTTGGTCACCCAGAAATATTAAAAGCAACTCAGTGCAGGGGGATAAAAATGGCAAAGCAGCATATTAAACTCAGCTGTTATTCACACTGTTCCTTCTCTGACAGCTTGTTAAAAATGTTGGGAGGACAGGTGCTGCTGTTATACTTTCCTTATTCGGTGCTAATTAGAGCAAACACAGAATCAAAAATGGTTTCTAAAGGGAGCTGATTGTTTTAATAGGAATTAATTGAAAATCCATCCCACAGTGGTGCAGAAGGCCACAGGGAGCAATGGCACATGTTTAGATTCACTTACCAACCTGTTTTGTGCTCCTTGCAAGTGGAGTTGTTGTGACTGTGTCCACACTGGGAAACCACAGGGAGGGAAGACTGTGGACCTGGATGGTTGGGCTGGTGCCAGAACCAAGCACAGATGTGTCAGGGTTACGTTTTCCAGTTTTCTTTTGTCTTGGAGGAGCTAAAGCAGAGATGGGAAAGGTAACAGGTTGTGTATCTACCCTGCTGCTGTGTCTAGAGACAGTGTTTGCAAAGTGACAGCAGCTGGGCCAGATGTCCCATAAACTAAGCTTTGCAGGTTGTTTCTCTCGTGCCTTTATCATACTCATGGCTGCAGTCTCCACCCTGTTCAATTGGCTGAGTCCTCCCATGTGTAAGAATTTCTGCTCTGTATTGGCTTGTGCTGGTCTTATCAAAGGTCACTGGAAAATAACACCCCCCCAACACAAATAAAAGAGTTCTTATGTAAAAAGCTAAACTGCCCCTTAGAGCCTTTGTTTTGCTGACAGTAAAGCTGGGCATTTAGGCAGTGATGTGCCGTTTTTTTCAATGTTCTTGAAAACCCCATTTTAAGAGGAAAAAAATGATAGGAAAGGCTGCATCAGTCTTGTTAAATTCCTGGGAATGGAGCTAAATATGATATGGTGTGTATCTATTGCCTGCTGCCAAAAGCACCTCAATTTTGTCAGAGAAAAATGGTAGGAGACACTGTGCCATAAGCTGATAAGGTCATATTAAATCAGCTGTCTGTTGAGTCTCACATATTTTATATATAGTCATCCCCTGAGGGTGTTATGTTCAGACCCTTGGACAGCCAGCACATAGGTGATGGCTGACAAGCACAGCAAATCAGCTAGAAGGAAACCACACTTTTTTTTTGGGGGGGGAGGGGGGAAAAGTGAGCAAATTAAACAAAAAATTCAAGATGACATCATGTTGGAACGATGGTTATGTGACATTGTGGGTGTTTGTAACAACAATGGAGAACTTTGCACTTAAGACTTTGAAGTGAGGAATCCACAGCCCAGCTGAGACACTGGAGCATGTTTGGGAACAGCCCCCCTTCCCTGCAGGAGTAGCAGTGAGGAGCAGCGGGAAAATGGGAAATTAATGTTAAAAAGGAAATCAAGTTCCGCAGTGAAGTTATTAAAATTATCATAGAATTTGCTTTGGAAAAAAATAGTTGCTTAATATAGCCTTAAGAATCTGGCACATCCTCGATGATGTTAATCCATCTGCTGACATTTCATCTTGCTCTTATTGGTTTTGTTTCCAGTTTTTTGATACCTCCAGCATTTTAGATGTTATGTTATTGAAGTCATGGGTCTTGTAGAAAACAAATTACCCCATAGAGTTAATTGCACCCATCTCACTCTTTATCTTGTTGAGGTGAACTTCTTATCTGCATTTCATTGTGAAATAAAAAAATCTGTGATAGGAAACAAACATACAAAAAGGGAGAAGAAGTTGATCACCTCTTGCTGTTTTTCCAAGAGCAAAATTAATGAGATAAGCCATTATTACCTGTCAGGTATTTCTGAACCCCAAATAATCTGGTCCCTGGGTAGACCTGAGGAAACCTTGCACTTTTATGGCAAACTGTAAAAAAATATCTCGGTTGTATTATTTGGAGGATGCAGTTTGAGATTTTTCTATCTGGACAGCTTCCTTGGTGGAAAAAGATGAGATTAGAGGAAACTTGGTGCATTTATCATGCTGAAGTGTGGAGCTAGAGAAGGAATACACCTGAACCGATCATCTAAAATTCCAGTTTCACCGGTGTGATTTCAAATTTGGACTGAAAACATCTTGTTTTTCCAGACTTATCCCTTTTCCCTTACTGTCATCTCTGTGCTAGAACTCATATAGAAGTTCCAGATTTATTTTAGTGGTGCAATACTTTAAATGCTGAGTGTGGGGTTTTTGTTGATTTGGGGGGGGCTGGGGGGTTGTAGCTACTGCGTTTCTGTCGACAGAATAATTCGGGGAACCAGAAAATTAATGGAGTGTGTCGTACACATTTCCCAAGGTGTTTCAGATTCCCTCTTTAAAACAAGCATGTGCTTGTGTGCAGTTATGCTCATGTATGCAGTTATGCTTTGTGGTTAATGTCTATAAGTTCTTTCACTTGATTGTGAATATATGGATTCACTGCTGGAATTAGCGGAGTGTGTGGATTGGGGAAGTCAAGGCAGTAGGGGAATCTGTGGGGAAAACCCAATTGACTGGCTTACCCGAGACTTCTGAAGTAAGTTCCTTAATTTCTTTGTGTTTTCTCTTTTGCTTCAAGGTTTTTCTTTGTTTGTACGTGTTTAATTAGTATCTCAAAAGCATATGCAAACTAGCTGTCTGGCTAAAGATTTTGGAGCACACGGGAGTGGATGAAAGTGGTTGAGGAATACAAAGGAGCACCTACAGGGAAAACGTGCTTTTACCCCCTGTCCCTTGGTTGCCAGCAAGACGAAGTAGAACCTGGATCTGCTGAAGCCAAGCCTAAAACTTCACTCTCTGTGGCCAGGGTTTCGCCTCAGGTGAAAATATATATTTGTCAAAGGTCCAACTCCTCGACTGGTTGTAGGGGTGTCCCACGGAGATGGCTGGGCTTGAGTGGTGGGTTGTGTCCATAGCCCAGGTTATACTGTGGGATGATTTCCATCTATAGGATGGCCAGGAGGCACTGCTAAATCTGGTCCTCAGAAAGGCTGACACTTTGCATGTCCCACATAGGTTCTCCTTTACTGTCAGCAAATGCTGAATTAGGAAGCTGTTATAAGATCCAGCTTTGTTAGAGAAACATATTCAGATAAGGGGGAATTCAGTGATTTATTCACCGGATGATAGAGAATGAATGGTGTCTGTTTTCTGTGCATGAATCATAATTGACTTTATTATGAAGTTCTCAATGTATTCGTTATTTGAACTGATTTCCTGACTCATTCTTTGTCAGTAGATTGGTTGCCAGCACTTCACTGTGGGTTTCCAATGTTTAAAATTTAAGCTCTTTGTAATGGGTATCCATATCACGTGATGTCCTCCTGTTTCCTGATTGGAAAAATGGATTGATGCAAATACTAAAAATGTACTTGACTTAAAAATTCACTTTTTAAAACGCTTTTAAAGTACATTATTTCTAGGCAGAACTTGCCTCAGTGCAACAATCTCAAAACCTGTTCCCTTCCCTTGTCCTGATCAGGCAACATACCAAAGTCTTGAGTGACACACAGGTTTTTGCTCTGGTATTTGCAGAGAGATTGATGTGTAGAAGCTCAGTTGAAGAATCAGGTTGAAAAGCAACCTGAATGCAGTAAAACAGAATATTCACAGACTTATTTGCAGCTTTCTCTCACTTCTAATAATAAGTGTAAGTGTGGATCACTTGAGCTGTCTCACTCTGCTTCCTGCTCTCTGCAAATTCCTCACGGATTTATTTCTTTCTTTGTAAGGCTGCATGTTGGAAAGCAGGACACTCTCAGGGTAAATTCACCTTGCACGTGTACAGCACTGATCTCTTATCACGTAATTAAGTTGTGACTCAAGAGACTCCCTGCAACCCACACAGCAGTTATTTGACCCTCTGGAATTCTGCCTCCCTTCGAGCAGGATGGTTATGTGGGCTGACAGGGTGCTGGGTGTTTCTAGGATATTCTTTTTAGCTCAGGTTTCTCTTCTGTTTATCCCATAGATTTGTCAATAGGTAGAATTTTTAGGGCATAGGACATATCCTACAGCAGTGAAATGGAGGTTGATCTCTTTGGCTCTTTGGAACATATATCCTGAGGCACAAGCTCATCCTAACTTTCCTGCTTCTGTCCTTCATCCATGTATTGATGCCTGTAGAGGAGGACCTTGTGATCTGAAACACTTCTGGGTAAATTGCTGTATTCCCCTAAGTCCTTAATTCATTTCTGGGTCAGGAATAATATCTAAGTGGTGTTTTGGGAAGGATGCATAAAGCTTTGTTTCTCTCTTTTTGATTCTTGCATAGAAATTGAAGTACAATGAACCCTTGATAGAATGAAAAAGCTGGTCATGTTTTTCTGCCACGTCTATGTAATTGGCTGTTGAATTGGATTGAGATTTTTGATATTCAAAGCCATGAAACCAGCAGTATCCGCAGCTGGAACAGTATCTTGCCATTTGCATCATGTTTAATTGTTGCAGGTAGGTTTCCACAAAGCCTTCACTGATGGACCAAAAAGCTGTTGCTGCTGCTCAGCTCCTTTGAGTATTTCCATCTCCAGGTACTAACAGTGGTGATTTGACTGAGGAAGCAAGTTCATGCCTCTGGTGCTTCACTCACCCGTCAGGGTCATGATACTTTAGGAAACTTAACCAGAGAAGAACAGGTTGAGGCTCTCAAGATGATTGTGATAGTCAGTGATGCTGTGAAGCACAATATTAATGCTCTGGGCATTACCCATTCACATTAATTCTGGGATCTCCTACCCCATTAGTAATTAGTGGAATGTCAGCATATCCTGGGAGGTAGGTAATAACCCTATGCCCAGATATAGTGATGTCTAAATATAGCAAAGCTTTTGTGTGTGCACTTTATGAGGGGTCAGCCACTGACCATTTCCATTCACATTCAAAATTCTTCCATTAACAAGTGTAAACCAAGCAAGTTTTTATTAGAAAAATCATCAGAGGATAAACAGAATAAATTAAGGTAATTCAGAATGTGTTCACAATGGTTTCCTTTACATGCTGTAATAATAATTGCTATTTTTTTCTTGGTATTCAGAATGCTGGAGAGGAAAGGAAGAAGTGTGAGAACAAAGCCACTAAGACAGTTTTCACATCTTAAGTGTAGATATCATTATCAATCCCAATTTTTAAGACGTGTTTCTTGGTCCTGGTTTCTGAAAGACACAGGATTAGAGCATGTCTCCAGTAATCTCTGTCCTTGCAGCACCCTAATAATAAGATTTATTTATTCCATATACAAATGCACAGTGTGAGAGTTCAGGAAGTTTTAAAATTCCCTCCTGCACAAGCTCTCACTGTTATGGTGAGTGTCTCAATTTCAGAGTAATCCCAGGTACAGGATCCTCTCTCCTTCAAAGATTTTCTTCTGTTCCTTTTGCAACTGGTCCTACTTGTCTTAGTGTAAATATTCCACTGAACTCTTCCTATAAACAAAGGAAAGAAATCCATGACAAAGCTCTCTCAGCACCTTTTTTTTTTTTAATAACAATATGGTTTGTTATCTTTAAAATCTGCTGAACAATTGAAGACATTCCCATAAACAGCCAAGGCATTAATCCAGCCCCGTGCATGAGCAGCATCATGCAGCACGTTACCTAAGAAACACTGCTCCAAAAAATGTGTGACATGGATCAATAGACCAGTTAGTAAAATTCCTACATTCTGCTTCTTGTTGAAAACAGCTTCCTGAGCAACTTCAGAGAGCAGATCATTGCTAAACAGCTTGTGAAGTGGCTTTCAAAGAGAACAAAATATCTACATTTGCCAGATAAAAATTTGGCCAGCCCTGTCCACTTTTCAGATAGAGAAAGTGAGGCATTAAAAAGGTGACTTTCTTCAAGCTCCACCAGTGAACTGGTGGCAGAGGAGGGAGGGAAGCCCAGGTGCACAGGCCAGGAGCCTTGTGCTCCAGCCTCCAGTCTCTTCTGGATAATCCATCTGCAATGTTCCACTTCAGCCAGGGAATGTTGGTCCTATGATGCCACATTTTATAATATATATAGAAAGTGTGTACATTTATATATTTAAAAGGTAGGTGGATTTTTTTTCCATGTTAGATTTATAGGTAATTTACATAACTAATTTGTAAGCCAAAGTGTAAATGATGCTCAGCTGAAGTGACCATTTTGACAAGCAAGTGCAAACATTGTCAGAACATTGGCAGATCTGCTTTGGACAAGACTGAGCTTGACAGCTTTTTCTGTGTGCATCTGGGTTTTCTGGGGGGGGCAGCAAGGGGAGAGTGTGTTTTGTTTTGTTTTAAGAGCTACTTAAGAATATGGCATTATAACGATCTGGGTTTTTTTAAATTATCCATCTAGCGATGTCATTTTAGATATTAAAAAAGCTGGCAGGCAAACCAGAAAGCTGTTGTGGGGGGTCTTTTTCTGTGCTTGTTGTGCCCAATGCTGGTTAAAAAAAAACAAAACTATTGTGAAACATAGGATTCTTTCAACCATCTGACATAATCATTCAGCTCTGGTTAAAGACAATGACTTAGAGCTTGCAAAGACGCCTCACACCAATGTTAGATATGGGCAACATGGGGGATTGAGATTGGGAGTGAGGACATGAGCATTTTAAAATCAGAGAAATATGTGAAGTACTTGTTTTTTCACCTCTGAGTACTAAAATAGAGGATTTAAACGGCTTTATTTTTTGGAAATTATAAAAACCTACAGCTTGGTATAAAGGCCATGGAAACTTATGATTATTAATTTTAAATTTTTTTTAGGCCTATAGGTTGTTTTGTTTACCTCCAAACTTCTCACATGTTACTCAGTTTGGAGAGTCTCTTACTGGTCAGCTTTGTCTCTAGGTGTAATCCAGCCCAGTGCTCCCAGGAGATGGTGGGAATCTCTCCTGTAGCTTTGAAGTGACCTCTGGACAGCTGGGATTTCAAAATGTGGCTCCTAGCATGTCTGATTATATTGGCATATAAGAAACACCATAAGAAGATTATTTATTTCTGGATAAATATATATATGGTTTTTAAATAGAATGCAAGTTAGTTTGGGATGCTTAGTGGCAAAGTAGCAAACTGGGGATAATCCAGGGTTTAGAAAAATGTGATTTTTCCATTCTTGTATTGCCCAACTAGTATGATGTCTCTAAGTCTAGTGGCTTTCTAAGCCCAAAATATATAAAGGGTGGACAGATTATAATTTTGCCTGTGGACCATTATTTATCATTGCTCTTCTTGATGATCTGCATCTGCTTTAATAAAAAGAATATTTAAGAAACCATAAAGAAAGCTAACCCAATTCTCCTTTAATGCACTATGTAATTAAATCTTTATTGAGATTTGAGAGTTGTGCAACCGCAAAAGAAAACAAAGCAAAACAAAAAACTAGGAGTGATCGTGTCTTTATATCTAGACACATATTGGGAAAAATCTGTGCATAGAAAGAAAATGTTGTATATAAGGGTCAGGTAAGAGATTCTGACTGTCCCCACAGGTCTGCCCTGCAAATATTAGGTAGGATTGCATGTGATAGGATTATGAAAGTGAATAGTTCCCTTATGGACAGTAAGATTTCTCTGCCATGTAGTTTAGACATACATACCTGCAAAATTAATATCTGGGTATTCCTGGTCTTCTTTAGCCACTGTGAGAATGAGAAAAGAAAATTAACAGATCTGAGTTTTATGTGGACAACCTGCTGTTTTTTTCAGAGCAGTTTCAGTGGGCATGACCTGTTTCTAGTTGGATGAGATTTCCAGCTTGTTTATCAGTGCTGTATTTCGAGGAGGGCCAGGCTGTGGTTCGGGAGGCTCGTGTAGTTCACAGGTGGTTCAGGCTGTGGCTGGAGCACGTGAGCAGCCTGGGCAGGAGCTGTGGGAGTCCTGAGCTCTAACTCCCTCCAGCTCTCCACCATAACTCCCACCCTATGGAAATCTCAGCTAGTGGCTCATGCTCAGAAACACAAGCTTTCATATTTTAACCCTGGGTTTTGCTGGAATGCATACATGAATGTGCCCTGCCAATTAACCCACGCTCACAAACGTGTAAAATCTCACCACTGGCTCTGCTGATTTGCACCCAACGATGGGGATTGTTAATCCTCTTCACACTGAATAAAGGTGTCCAGAACTGAAAAATTGTTACTTCTGTCACAGAGGTGTTATATATGATAAATGTTTTGGATAATGGATCTGTGTTTCAATACATAGAGACAGGCTCAGGTTTTCAGTAATAATTTTTTTACAGTTGTGAAGCTGGTAGAATAGAAATCTTCCCTTTACTGCCCAAAGAGTTCACTGAGAAATGGGAGAAACACCCCTATCCAGAATACAAGTTATCTTATATTTTTGCTAACGTGTATAATTACTGATGTGGGTGTTCCCACATCTTAGAATGGGAAAAGTGCTTGCCAAGATTGAAAAACCATAGTAAGCAATATAAATGATTTCTCTCACACACCAGCGTTTCTTGCTGAGACAAGTGAACTGGAACTGTGTTTAAAACCATATAATTATACTCCTATATATCATTTATTAAATCAGATTTCACCCACCCTCTTTTCTTTCAAGTCACTTCTGAAAATGCTTTTATTCCAAGAGGTTTGCTAGCTGGGGTCCTCCCATTGAAGAACTCTTTCTTGACAATGAAAACCAACAAAAATGTAAACAGCACATCTAGACCCATGTGACATGTTGTCCCTATACCATTATTGCTCTTTGCCTAAACCTTTGCTGTAGCTTTTGTGTCACCGAAGTCTGCTACCCTGGTCATCCATAGAGTGGATGGAGTTTTTTGGTCATCCAGCTCGACTTCCTTCATGGCACAGGCCATATATTTTCATTTCTCCATTCCTCACTCAGGGCCAGAACTGCTTGTTCAGGTAGTCCACGGGCTGTAGGAAGATGCTTGTGGATTTCCTTATTTCACACTCATTTCTATGCTCTTTAAAATATAAAGAAGCTGACCCAGTGTTTTCACACCCATGAAACAGAAGGGCTAATAAACGATTTCTCCAAAGCACATGGATTGTATATGCAAAGGTCCAGTGCGCAAATCCTGACTTGTTTATGCCTCAGGTTGTGCATACAAAAAGCTATTTAACTTGGAGCCAATATATCTTTCTTTCCAGCACCCACACCTCACTCAACCCACCTCCTCTGAGAAAGCCTGGGGAAAAGACTTTATACCACACTCCAAAAGGCTGAGGAAATAGGGCTGTGTTGGACAGAGGGACCATCTGAATATGAATTGGTACCTTTGCAATTTTAATCCAAGTAGAGGTTCCAGCTGTTGGCTTATGAGCAGGGTCCTACCTTGTGAGGCTTTAGTTGGTAGAAAAATGTGGGGATTGGGACTGTTGCTGTTGGATTTGTGGGGTAGGTGGTACCACTCACATTCTTAATGGAGCTTTCATACTGCAGTTCATATTGCAAATTGCTAAATAAGATGTGGTGGTATTTTTGGGGACTTTCACTATGTAGTTTGAGAGTCTAAGGACTTCTCAAGAATTTTTCTTATATTCTGAGACCCTTCCACTAATGACCATGGAGTCTGGACAGTGGGTTTTTTTCAGGTTTAAATGTTAATTCACGTGAGTAAGAGTTGTCAGAGTGGCACTGCAGTTTTGTTTTATTAGGCTCATTTTTTCCTTTGGTCATTCTCTTAGTAACTGTCACTGGGAAAGGAAACTTATATATAAAGGGTTCGATACATCAAGGGAAGAAATTCTTTTACCACTCACTGATATGTGCCTGTGATGAAGACGCATTAGATTTCAGTCTAAATTTCCCATCAATCTTTTCTTTTTTATTGTTTTCGCTCTTCAATCTATTCTTCCCTCCTATCCTAGGGTGGGGTTTTTTGTCACTCTGTTTTTTCTCCTTTTCTGTTCAATCCTTTTGAAGTCTTGTCAAGCAGTACTCCAGTTTTGGTTGAACTCTTTGGTCATAAGAGAACGGAGTTCCAGCAGTTTCCATGTGGTGCTGCTGTCACCAAGATTCCTGACTTCCAACTCAAGTGTTTAAGGAGATATACTTTTTCCTTGAGGCTTAATTAATTTATTTAACAGTTCTTTTTTTTTTTTTTTGTACTAGCCAATATACCACATGTTTTAATAAAATACAATATGAAATGGAACTAAACACCATTATTTGAAGGAAGATGCTGAGAAATATGAGAGTTATTTATGCTGATTTTTACTTAGTGACTACTTGAAAACTCATGCTCAGGACCATCCTTGTTAAGGAAGCACAATTCTCATTAAAAAAAGGTACAAACCATGCAAAACAGAAAGAAAACAAACCCAGCTATAAGAAAAACAAACATGCAGTGGGTACCTACCATGATCAGAAATCTGCTGAATTTACAGCAATGTCTGTCGTAAGAAAACTTGTAACATATTGTTCCTTTATTGTGTTTTATGCCTTTTATTAGCTTGCAAATCTAATTAGGAAGCCAATTGGCACGCAGTATGCAGTGACGGAAGCAGTACCACCTATTCTTGTGGCAGCTTTGGTTTTGCTTTATGGGTGGTCTTTGTTCCTAAAAGCTTATATGAATACCACATATTAGCTGAGCTGGTTCTCCCTTGATGTCTGTGTTGTATTGTACACATGTTGTCACTGTTTGACACTTAAACAATCCAGATTCTTACCCAGCCCATATTTAGTGCCATAATAAACTTCTGAGCATATGTTTTTGAGAGCAACAGTAACATTCATCACTGCAATGTGACATATAAATAAGCACTACTGGAGAGTGTACATGTCTTCAGAGGGCAGAGCTGGACTCCAAGGTGTGTGCCAAAGGGACGTGCTCATCTGCCTTGCCCTTACCTTGGCTTTTTTCTTCTTCTCCTTGTTTCAGTAAATCAAAACAATTATTGAAGCGACCTAAAAGTTTCACCCTGTACACATGAAAAACACACGTTGTTTCAAAACTGTTCCAGTGAAACGTTTCCTGTTTGGGGCTTTGTCTCAACAAAGAGTAGATGTAAGGCATGAACCATCCTCCCCTCTCTTCATCTCACTTGCTCTGTCTTTCAGTGAGGAGCTCCACCGAGGCCTGGTCTGAAGCCCTGCTCTGGCAGATGTGATGTACAAACTCCTCCTGCTCCCGTGAGTCCCCTTCAGTTGTTTTCGCAATTATTATTTTTACCTGAATAGGTTTGTTTCATGAGAGGCTGGGGGGGGATTTTTGTGGGTTTTGTTCAGTTGGTTTTTGTTGTTATTGTTGTTTCAGATTTTTTTTTTGAGGTGGCTTTGGTAGAAATGAAAAGGGACTCACATATAAAGGGATTTATCTTGTCCCTTTTTCTGTCTGAGCAAGACCAAAGGCTTAGAAAGACTAATGGCAGCA
Organism: Lepidothrix coronata; assembly: GCF_001604755.1. NCBI lineage: Eukaryota > Metazoa > Chordata > Aves > Passeriformes > Pipridae > Lepidothrix > Lepidothrix coronata. Next base: position 2,110,947 of record NW_016690229.1, read on the forward strand.
CAATAGATTTAGAGTGTGGTCATGTCTTGCCTTAGCTGGGTAAACACATTCAATGAGAGCTTTGTCTGAACAAGGACAGAGAAGTTGAGCCTTGAACAAGGAAATAATTTATGTAAGCCTTAATGAATATTTAATGTGGAATGTTAATTATAAAAAAGAGGGTATATATTTTGATGTCCTGCCTTTGTGTCAGATCATCCAGTGTCTCCCTGGCCTGAGGAGGACCATCAGCTTGCTAATTACAGATGTATATCAATCCAGTGAGAGTATCCTCCCATCAGAGCAATCTCTCTTTAAAGAAACAGGTGCTGTAGATGAAAAAGAGGAAATATCTTTTAAACTGAACTAGATGAGGACCATCTGCCTTTATTGCTTTTGTTAATACTTGAGTTTTCTATTGGCCAATATTGTTAACAAGAAAAGGTAGTTATTAAATAGAGTATAAAACAGAAATTTATTAGTGGCTGTTATTTGTATTATAATTATTAAGATGATATTACTATGTGCAAATGTAAAAATCCTTGAAGTTCATTGGGCTGAAGTGGTAATTCTCTGGAAGTAGGTAGTGTTGCTCAGGTAGCCTTTTTGTTCTGTACCTGTACATCCTTCCACCCTCTTGGATCATGTGGAAGGAGTCCCCTGCAAACTCTTCACACCTCCCATGAGGGGCCAGTGTGTGCTTCTGCAGGTAAGTGGCAGCAGATGTGGTGGATGTTTCTACCACAGTGAAAGTGAAAAAAATTAGTATTTTTTTACTTATCATATTCCAGTGCTCACCAACAGCTCATGGTATGAATTGAAACAGAGATAAAGGTGAAGCTACCAGGTGCTGTCACGATACCAACAAGACATACATCTGTTTTAAGTCTGACTCTTGGGTTTTCATTATAAAATACAAGTGTGCATCAGCAATGGGTCCTACTTGTAAAGGGACATTTGTTCATGTCTGACCTTGGTTTGAATTTTCCCTCTGTCCTCATTAGCAAAATAAAGCCCAGCACCATTTACCCTTCTGGCTCCCCCAAAGCACAAAGATTTGAAGCTGCATCTAGGCCTGGACTCTGCCCCGATTTCATGCTCTGCATATGTGTACAGTGTGCGAGAGAGCAGAGAATGCATCTGAGAATAAACAGCATTAGCTCTCAAAGAGAGATTTTAAAGTTTTAATATTATGGTTGTCTGGTTTGATCTAGTATCTGGTCATTGAATTGTATCATTGCAAGAAACATGAGAACAGCAGCATGACCATGAGGTATATTGTGTTACAGAATGAGGTTACACAGCACCAAAGCACCACCATATTTCAGTAACAAATGCAGCTTCTGGGGAGTTTTGTTATCATTGCATAAGCTTCACTGCTCCCTAGAAGATGACACTGATTCAGACAGAAAACACTAATTCAGTTCTTGCCAGCAGAGCCAATTGTCTCTCTGATTACATTAGACTGACAACTGGTTTTCAATGTCATTGTCAGCCGCAGCTTCTCATACATGGTGCAGTGGAGCATGAACTGGGCTCCCTTTATTTAATTATTTCTGCCCTTTTCTGTATTTGTGAATAAGGCAAATGTGAGGCTCCCATCTACTAGACAGAAAAATGTCAGGTATTTAGACTACAAAACTGAGGCTTCAGCAGTGGAGCCCAGCACCCTTTTTAAAGGCAGATCCTGAATGTGTGTTTCATTGTTTCGCTAAATAATTTACTGAATACCTTAATTGTCTTCTTGATTAAGTTGTAACTGGAAGACTACGTGTGAGCCGCCCATTGCAGGCACTTTGTATTTAAAATTTGCTGTGTGTTGGTTGATGTTTTTTGGGCACATGAGCTTTGTGGTCCATTCTGTGCCTGGGTCCGGGTGAGTGTGAAGCTCAGAGGATGTTGACCTGTGCTGGCACTCCTGTCCTGAGCTCTAATGCAGGGTGGTGGTGGTGAGAGTCTGGCAATGGAGCTGTCACCTGGCAGGCAGGGTATGAATTGTGGCTTCAGCCTGTGCTCATTTAAGCAGCACATGCAGCTCATGGGGCTCCCTGTGAACCAAACCCCACTTGGTCCAACCAGCTGTGCAGTTTAACAGGGAGCGATGCCCTTTCCAGTGTGTCACAGAGAGATGGGCTGACCTCAGTTTTCTCTGTTTGAGTAGACCATGGACAGCTGAGGTACAGCCTGGCCACAAGCCAGAAAACATGTTCTCTGGTTTTTGGATTTTTTTTTTGCCCAGGCTGTGGTTTGTTGTGCTATCTGGGGCACAGGACTCCCAGTGCAGCTCTGAGCACTGTGCTTACGTGTGTGTGCCTAAAACCACCAGAGATGACCAGCCTCTTCCTCTCCACTCTGCATCCATCTCACATGTCGTTCCATGAAAGGGAGAACAGGGAACCAGGAGGTTGCTCTGGGGGTTCAGTGGGAGTTCTAGGAGTCTACAGAGATGTTACTCTTCTGTGCAAGTTGTTTCTATGCCCTGCCAGTCCTTGCTGTTCCTTCTCAATAGAAAAGGGATGAAGCACGGGGGCAGCATTTTTGCTTTTTAAAAATATTTTTATTCACTTTTCTTGACTAGAGTCAGGAAAACTTTTTTTTTTATTTTTTTTTTCCTCTGTGAAGGTTAGAAATGTATTTAAAAATACATAGCTGAAATTTTTCATCAGGTCTTGTTTCTAGAGGACCTGTGGGCTTAAGAAAAGCAAAACGATGGCAATAAAAGTAGAGAGAAGTATCAGCACTGAAGGTTCCTCTGCAAAATAATATGCTGTTAAAATAGGATTTTTGCATTAGTTTTCTATACCTTTATTAAAAATACCCCAGAATGTCTTAGAACAGTAGGTAGTGAAGGAGGAAGCTCCACGAGCTCACAGTAGCTGTGTGAAATGTAGCCCCATGAAATGGTTGCTGCCAACTCTTTGTGATTCTTCCATGCCTGCAGAATAAGAGATTTATGTTCTTCATAAACTTGTCTCCTTCTATTTCTGAATTCCCTTCTACTGCTCCCATTGCCCAAAAGTCAAACAAAGCTAACCTCCTCCAGGTCCCAGAGTGAAAAAATGCAAACACACTGCATTTAAAAGTAGATTTAGCAACTCCAAAGTGGGCGATTTGGTTCCACCCATCAAACCTGAGTTCTCTGATCTGAAGTCAGATGGGTGCTACTCCTAGCGAGATGTGTGCCAAATCTAATTAAGCTTTGCATAATGTGCATCTTGGGTGATTTGATTTATTAGCTTTGTTTGAAGAAAGTAATAATAAAAAAAGAAAATGGCTTTGGTAATAAGCTGTTTGAATTCCCTGTGCAAGTAGGCACAGTCCCTCCTGGATCTCCCTGAAATACTCTCGAGGTGCACGGGTTACCCATCGACAGACTGATGCAATGCTGGTGCAAAGAGGGTGTCTGCTCTGGGGTCCTACCTCCACTCCTCCCCTGCCTTTTGGCTCAGCATAGGTGTAAAATGATTTCCAATCTCACAACCATCATAAACCCAAGGAAAATATAATTTATCACCATTTATACCAATGGGACAAGGTGCAAAGAGGGTGGCTGTAATGTAGAGCAGCAGGAATACTTGTATTAGTACTAAACGCTGGGATTCACAACTGGAAAAATAGTCCCAGACCCCATGATGGTGTAGCAGGGCTGCTTTTGAGTCCTAAACTAGCTCTTGTCTATCTTCCCAGTGAATTTTAAGTGTGCAGTGCAGACTAGATCCTCAACACCTCAAATTCTGTTGATTCTGGTGGGCCAAGCTGTGATGGTTGGCCATGGCACTCCTATCAATGCTACTCATATCCTGTAGCATTTCTGAAGCTGGGTTCTCACTTGCCAACCTAATACTGGCTGTCTTTCTTGTCTTTGATGCCTTATGCTTTGTGGGTTACAGAGCAGGATTTCCTGCAGGGCTCCTGATAAGCCTGGCTCTTATCCTGGTAAGGATAAGATATCGTTTTTCTCCTCCATCCCTCAGAGCACTGACTCATAAGTTTATTGCAGCAGACCCAAGATCAATCTGTATTTGTAACCATCACCACCGTGGTGCTGGTGTTTGTCACACAGCATGGAAAGATTTATTGGAAAGTGGCACCCACTGAAAATTGTAGAAGCTACAGTACCTGCCCTGGGATCAGTTGGAAAGGCAGTTGCCTTGGGGTCAGATCAACAGCGATATTTTGGGATATAACGTCTGGTAATCTGAGTGTGAATAAGTGTAATACATCTGGGGACATGGGTATTAGGGCCTCTTTTCCCAGTCATACTCCTTAGCTGCAGCAGGCACAAAACATGAGCAGGCATTGTGCATCTGCAACTTCTATTCTTCTATTCAGTGGCTGTTAATTATTTCCAGGGAAAATGTCTGAAACTTGTCCTTTGCATTTACAGTGAAAACAAGAGTCTTGAGGACCAGCAGTTCACTGTGCTGTTGGGTTATCCTGGGGTCAAATAATTACTTTAAGACATCCTATTCTAGGAATGTTCCTTTAGGAAAATGAAGGAAAGTGTGTGTTTCTCTCTCCTCTTCTTGGGATGATCTCTTCTAAAACCTTTCAAGGGTTATTGCTCTTTGCAACTTGGAAAGTGGGAATTTGGTGTAGGATCAGATTTATTCTTAGTTGGTCACAGAATCTTGTGCTATTTTCTATGGACGGTGAAGATTATTAGGATAAAAACCCATGTGTAAGTGCCAGTCTATCTCTTCAACAACTTGATTTCATGCTATTGAAACCAGGCAAGTGATACAAACATATATCTGCAGGATTTGATGAAACATTCTTTTTTTTTTGTGGGGGTTTATTTATTTTAAACACATTTAAAAAGTCACTGAATTTGGAGACTGTTCATAGAGTAAAATGATTAAATGCAAATAATTTTTGCTATTTAGTTCTTTCTGTTAAAAAAAAAACTAGACATGTTTATTTGGGAAAATCAAGCTTTGAAATGTTTTACCAGCTTAAATGAGAATAACCTCTTTTGTTCTTATTGGTAAAAAAATAAATCATTTTCTTTACACTGGCTTAATAGAAGAATGAAGGGAAATACATGGATTAGCACTAGTTTTATGTGAGTTAAAATTAACACAAATTTAAGTTTCCTCCCTGCATTTTTAATCATGATACCTGCTTTGTTTTGGGTTTTTACGTTTTAGATCAAACATGCAGCTGAACCTTGTGGGAGAAACATTCACCTAAAACACTGAAATTAAGCAAATATCAGTAAATATCACTAAAAACATTTAATACATTCATTTTCTTACCAGGAAACTATTCACAGCATTTCACTACAGCCAGGCAGCAGAAACAAGCTATGCAGCCTATTGTGTGTAATCATCATGGTTTGAATTCTGAATATTAAAATATTTAAAATTTGCTTACAGACCTTTAATACCTCCCAGAACTTATCTGGCAATTAATTTCAAACGCCACATCAGTCGGAGAGGAAATTTCATATATTTAGCCAGTTGGGGCTTTTTTGTCAGAGAAAGATGTAAAATGGTTCATTATGAAACATCCCCATTTCCATGTAGCTAGATGTGAAAATTTGAAGAAGCAATGAAAAACCTATTTTGACAGGGACCATTTACCCGCTCCCTGCACAACAGCTCTGGAATATGGGTAAAACAAGTGAGGGAGCTTTGGGGGACTGCAGAAGTTTTCTGTGGCTGTGATGGTGAGCAGAAGGGTCTCATAATACCTGTTTTTGCAGTTATGGACCCTCTTTGTCTTTAGAAAACACAGCAACAAGGTGAAAGCTCCTGTCCTCGTCTCCTTGATTTAACCCTAAGACAGAGTTTGGGATTTTCAGCGGCACCCGAGAGCGCGAATGCTTTGCTCCTGTTGAATTTTAATGGGTTTTGAATGCCTGACTCCTTCAGGCTCCTCTGAAAACCTCAGCTTTGGTTCATCTGCCTGCTTTTAGGGCCTAGGCTAACACGGTTTAACCCAAGGGGCAAAAGCTCTTTGATGCAAGTTGGGTGCTCTCTTCCAAAAAGCCGCCTGCATGGCGGGAAACGGCAGCGCTCTGTGTGCGGAGAGGGGCCTGTGGAGGGGCCAGGGCAAGATGAGTTTATTTTTAAACTGGTTTGACTGACTTACAGACACAATGCAGCTCAGCATCTGCCTCTGCTGACTCTGCACACTGTGCTGGGCTCAGTCTCACAGTGACTCAGAGGCAGCAAGAGCGCGATTACGGCTCCTGGCTCAAACGTCGAGTCTGTTGGGAGGAGGAGAGTAATTCATTAATTTATTTGGGACACTGGATGGTTTCCTCGCTGTCTGCAACAACAGGGTGTGAGCAGCCCCAGCTCCAGCTGCTGGCAGACGGGTTTTGCAGAAGCCAGTGTTCCCTCCCCAGCACCCACCAGCCAGAGCGGCAGCAAAGACATCAGGCTGAGCCTCCTGTGCAACATCCACGGGCACTGGAGGGGTTCAGGGGGTTCCTCGTGAAATTATCACAATGCTCATGTGCTCAGTAATTACAGATTTAGTATTTTCAAGGCCTTCTAGGAGAATTTTCCATGGCACAAAGCCTTTTCATTTTCACTGGGACTGACAGGACTGAAGTGCCAGTGTGTCGGTGCCGTTTGGTTGGGCAGGGATTTACACAGGAGAGAAAGGGAAACCAGGTGGTGCTTAAGGGGTTTAGCAACCTTGTACTGAGCTGGTGAAAGTTGGTGTGGCCAGTGGATGTGTTCCTGAGACTACCTGTTAATTGATGAGTCAAATAACCCCAGGAACTTGCAGGCTTACATTCCTCCTCCTGAGAGTGCAAATCGGGAGCAGTTCCACTAAAGGACATGCTTTGGATTATTGCAGGGTGGTGCAGGTGACAAAAGAAAAGCTTATTTAATTTTATTTTTATCACTGAGTAACATTTACCTGAATACCAGAGTCTCAAGTGTAATAAAATATTAAAATAATTTAAAAATTCTATTTACGGTCATTGCATTTCAAACAGATGATCCTGCATCCCATCAATAGCTTAATTTTTGCACTTCAGCTCTCTCAGGGAGCTGCGTGGCTGTGAATGTGGTGCCAAGGGGGCAAAGGCCACTCTACAGTTTTGTGTATGCAACTTAATTTCCTTATTTTGTGAGATGCACTTACCATAAATTGAAATCTACCAACATATGCATAATTTAAAAGTAAACGTTACAGGGTCACTACCCTGACTGGGAATTTTGTGTGCTTCTATAGGATAAATATTTACTGATTATAACAGTAATAATACATTAGTCTTTGTTTGCTTTCTAAATGTTTGCACTATTAAAAAACTGTAAAATCCACATTCCTGTGCACTGCAGGGACTAAATAAGAAATATGCATTCCAAACATTATGCTTCTAAGTTAACAAGGATAGAGTACTAGGAGTAGCAAGCTAAAGTATTAGGAGTATTTGTAGAGTTCATTTTGCCATCAGTCTTAATCTCTGCAGAATATGGTAAAGTCAATTTTGGACAGTGTGATCCCTCCAGAGAAAAATACTTTGCAAAATCTTTTGCAAATACGCAAGTTTATGAACTGTTTTATTTACCAAAGACAATATTTTCAGGCACAGTTGATCTTGATGTGATTGATGTGTGTCCATTGCAACACAGGGTCATTTCAAAGCACTCGGCAGCCCCAGAATAGCAGTTTGGGTCTTGTGTTGGTATTTTGGATGTGGTTGGGAGTGAAGCACAGCAGGAAAACCAGCCAGCAGAAAATGCAGATACAAAGATGTGTCTTGGCTCCAAAGTCCATTTTTTAAGCTTGATTTCAAGAAGTACTGAAGGGAAAATTACTTCAGGGCTATGTATTTTAAATATCAAGTAGGTTTTTTTTTTAAAGCATCTAAGTAGCTTCTGAACGTAATTCCACTAAATGAGACTGGTCCTGAGAATTTTTAGAGTTTTTGAAGAGGAGTCTCTTCAAATCTACTTAACAGGTTAAAGTAACTTATTTTCATATCTTAAGGAGTAAGATATTAAATGTTGAGAAAGTAGCATGAAGGATCAGTGATAATTGCTCCCATTAAGCATCTAGGCAAAGCATTGGATTCTGTTACCCCATTGTTCCGTGGACCTGCTTGAGGAACAAGCTCTTACTAACTGCAAGTTCAAAACACATTTAATTTGTGAGTCAGCTTGAGTGGAGCCTGTGAGAGGCATTTGCAGTACTGTGGGTGGCTGAAACACCAGGTCCCTCTCTATAGGTTTGAAACTGTGTTAAGTTTCACTGTCTTATTCTGTGGCTGATTTTTTGGGTCTAAAACATGGCAAAAACATAAACACAACCTGGCATCTCAACATTGCTTGGCTTGCACAAGAATTACGTAATTGTGCTTTTTGCTCAGAGGAACTATTTTGAAGTGATAATGGTTTTCTTAAAGAGATGATGTGAAGATAAGCATCGAGTCTTTATTTCCATAAAAACATCCATTCTCAGCCGTGAGATGAACACCACCTTTGTTTATTAAAACTGAGAATTTCTTAATAATATGATTGACTAACGAGTTGTAGGACCCTGCTAAGGGATGATGGCACCCACTCCTGACTACTCTGTAATTACAACCTGGGATGAGGGATTTGGTCTTGCAGTCATGCAAGGGGAATTTTGTGTGTGTGTAATGAAGTGGAGCAGAAACAAGGATGCTTTAAGTTAGCAGTAGGATGACATTTTGCCTTTTTTAAACTACAGACTGGAATTTAACAGATCTAACCGTAGACCCCAAACCTGTAAATGGGCATATGACTGGTGCACTGCATGAGTGTGGGTTTCCCATGATGTCCCAGAGATTTTTTTAAAAAACAGTGGCCTACTGGTATAGACTAATTTACATTCTTCACACCTTGATTGTGACACTTGTTCATCTCTCAGAAAACCAGCATATTTAATAGGTGAGAAAGACCAGTGAGTCCCTCCACCTTTTATAGCCCATGACTTCTCTGCCCCTTAAAAATGGTTACTTTGGACAATTTTAACTGTTCCCTGAAGTCCAACTCTGCGTGACACAAGCTGTCCTAGGAAGTTTACAGTCTTACAAGTGAGATATCCATGTGCCTGAAAATTAATTGATCAATCATAGTTTCACTTCTTACATCGTACTATTTATGACTTTTAAGGAGAAGATCAAAACCCTGCTGGAAAAAAACATAAAAACCTCTCACGCTTTTGAATTAGGTTTCCTCTAGGTTGGTGATTTTCATCCTCTTCCAGTGGGCTGGGTTCACTTCTTTATAAAATATTTAAGCTTTCTCATTAGGGACTTGCTTTTTTAAGGTTATTGATCCAGGTCCCTGCACAGCTTCAGGTCTGGAGACCACAAGCTGAAGATCACTGGCTGGGACAGCTCATCTGTAGAGCTTTGTAATCTTGGACGCTGTATTTTCACTGGTCTTGTGTGCCAGGGGTTTCAAAAGCTCATGAACTTTAGGGCCTTTATTAGTGGGATCCAAGGTAGCTCACAGGTCTTTGGCACTTGAGTTAGGAGGAAGCACCATGTTACACTTTTGTTTCATAGCAGAACTGTTTTCATTTCCAAAGATCAGTATCAGGGAAATTGGCCTGTTCAGGACTGCAGCCACCTGGAAGCTGTGCACCATTTAAGGTAAAGCCATAGCTCAGCAAAAACTAAAGAAATCATGATAATTCTTCCCTAACTTGAATTTTAAATGAGACTAAAATTGTTTGGGTTTTTTTTTAATTCATTGCAAGGTCTTGGACCATATATTGTCATGTATTAATTGGTGAGTTTGTTTCTCCTGGACAATTTTAATTTTAGGAAAACAATTGGTCCTGGTAAATAATATATAAAAAAAAAACCAAACCCTAAAATATTTTCATCAACTGAGGAGTTATGGAAAATGTAAATGAAATCTTTGGCTTAAAGTAAAACAGTTTCTTTATTTTTGATTATTAAACACTTATATGACATTGAGGGAAATCTGAGAATGAACAACCGCGTATAAAAGAAATCAGTTACTTTAGCAAAGGCTGAAATGAGATGTTCTAGTTTTCAGGGAAGTATTTCTGTTTGTTTTGGTCTCTGAGAGGAAAGCTTGGCTGAAACTGGCACAAAGACACAGAGTAATTCAAGCTTGCTGAATGTGCAGTTTTAGCCTGAGTGCCGAGTGCTGTTTTCCACACTGCTGGAGAGCCATGGAAAGCTCAGTAGCGTTTTCATGTATGTTCATGCAAACACTTTATCACTTTATTTTTGCCTGTCCCCCCAGATAGAATACTTTCACTGCCTTACCAAACCAACATCATTTACACATCAAAACAATAATTCATTTTCAGATTCAGCCCTTCATTAAAAAGATAAGTAGGGCTTAATTGGCATCTGGTGCCTGTGTAGCTATTCTGTGCTAGAGTGGAGTTAAGTGGGGTTTCTCAGACAAGGGCCTTGGGCGAGCCCTCCGTCTGGGATGAATTTCTCCCCAATTAAACTCATTTGTTTTCACATTCACATAATGGCACCTGAGATATGGAATGTCTCAACCACTTCCTTCAGCTTTTTTTCTGAGGGTGGGGAATTGTTTAAATCTGAGCTGCAAACTCATTACAGTGGAGTGTACCGTGCAAATAAATGTCCAATGTGCTGGAGGATTATCTGATTAAAGAGGTTAAATTATCCTCTTATTACTTTAATAGTTTATCTTTTCTGAGGTTCAGGTAGAATGATGTTTTATTGAAGATAAGCCAAGAGGTGGAGTTTTGCCTTGGATTATGTTTTGGATAGAAGCTGAGTTTGAAGCAGAATCAGAGGTGCCAGATCTTATGACCCATTCATGCCAGAGTGGGGTTAGGGTGATGGGAATTGTGGAAGATTTGCCATCTCAAAACTTGTGTAGAAATACTTCCTATGTAAGAGCTTTGCTGCATCTGGAACTGGTCATGCTCAGAGAAAGAAACCCAAAAAGTTTAGAACAGAACTCAGAGGGTTTTTGCTAAGCAAAACCTTCCTACTAAGCTGTCTCACAGCATTACCTAGAACCAAGCAAAAAACAGCTTTGCCATCTTAACTGGAATTTTTAACCTTTATCTTTTCCATATTTTGAATTCCTGTAGTAGGAAAACTGGGACTGAAACTGCTGTGAATTCTCTCAGTCCAATCTGTGGACACTCGAGGCCAAACTTTTAAAGGCCCTTGAGATCCTAACAGTGCCAGCAGACTCCCACAGGCATTGTACCATGAGAAGCACAGCATTTTTTGAAACCTCAGGGAGAGATTGGTGTAGAAATCAGATTTGTTTTCAAGGTCTTTACTCTGCACTTACTTTGTCCGTGCTGAGGAAGGCAGCATCCTCTGTGGAAAGCAAAGGATGACAGATCCTGGCTTCTGTTATCATCTCTCTGTGAAGGTCTGTTTGAGATTAGACACAAAGTCCAGCTTTTGCAGACCAGCAGCAGGCACAGGCTGGAGCACATCAAAGGGAGAGGAGGAACTTCAACCTGCTTTATCCCTTCACAAGGGTCCAAAAATGTGTCTCCCATGCACAGGGGTGGGGCCAGCAGCTCCTGCTGCTGTGCTGGGGGTTGCATAGTCATCAAGGATGCCAGGAACATCACCCGAGCCCCTCTCATCTGCTCAGTTTTCTCTCACCACAAAACCAAGAAAGATAATTCTGAGTCATGTTTGTATTGTGCTTTGAGACTTCTGGTTGGAAAAAAAAATATAGAAGGATTTATATTATTCTTCTCATGAAGAAATATCTTGATGGAACTCATGATCATCTTGCCCTCTTCTGTTGAAATTCTGCATGAGGAAGCATAATAGGAATCTCTGTCCCATTAGGACAAAGATGTCCAGATGGAACGAGACAAATAATTAAATATACTCAAATGCTGTGTCGAGAAGTTAATCTTTCTTCCAGTTTGGCATTCCTCTGCATGTTAATAACCACAAGAATTAGTGATGGAAAGATCTAGTGTTGCAAGAGCAGTAATATGGGAAGCTGTGGAAAATCATCTGTCTCCATCTGGCACCAGTAACGAGCAGAGAGAACACAATGCAGCCAAAACTGAGCTGCAGCTTTGGTGATCAGAGCAAACATAGAGTAGTATTTTCTCTACACCTCTGAGGTGCCCTGGGTACAGAGAGAACAATGTGTGTTTAAAACCATGGTGCTGGACTTGTATGATCTAAATCTCTGCTCCAGCGAACCGAATCAGGTGGGGTGTCTTTTCCGTAGTGTTGCATCTGAGGTGGCTGCAACTTAATGTATCACAAAAAACTGCACCTTAATAAAAAAAAAAATTAAAAAGAGCAACCATGCAGACAAGAAGAAGCATCTGCATTTGCTTTACTGAATCCTTTTGTCAGGCATTGTGATCAGGCTGACAGTTAGCCCTGAGGAAAGTTATAAATTCTGTGCTGAATTGCGGTACAATCTTTCACCATGGCATTTCTGCCCTCTGGCCACGCTCTGGTTATCCATAATTGTGGCAGATAATGGTTTTTTATGGCTGGAAACATTCTTTGCAGGCGCAGGGACAATAACCAGGGCTGAAAATGTAATTAAAGTGAATGGATGAACTTTCTTAAAGAAACAGTGTAGATTATTACTGGAGCTTAACACCTACAAAGCCTGAGGCAAAATGGCAGCATCTGAAAAAACTTGTATAAATTTTAAATGTAGGGCAAGCTTGAAGGTGGATATTAGATTACAGAAGGAAAACTGAGACATTTGATGTAACAGATAACTAAGGGCTTAGATCATCTCCAGAAATATAAACTAATGTAACTTATCTTTCTCTGTCAGTTGGAATATGTTATTTGTGATTCATGGCACCTTGTTTTCATGAATCTATGGAGAAGTTTGTTGCAGATTTCGTCCACTTGTGCAGCTGTAAAAGCATCTTCCTTAAATAATTAGAGTAGGAAAGAGATGGTATGTCTTCTTTGTAATACCTATTTCTTATCCTGGAACGCAACCAGATTTTATTTTTACTCCATGTAGCACCACTGAGGATGTGGAAATGAGATTTTTATTGAACAATTCTGTAATGGCACAAATTAATAGAAAACAGCAGAGTTCTAGTTATTACAGCATTTCTGATGCAACTCTGAAAGCCAAATGCATCACAAAACATTACCTGTTTCTGGTTCACTCTCCTCTTGGGGTTATGTTAGTTACCTGCAGGTAGTTCTTTTCCCTGATGGAGATGCTTCCCAACCTCTGAAGGACATCAACATTCTCCTCTATCTGCTGAAAACCAAAATGAGGCAATACATTAATTATTATTAACAAGGAGTTAATACTTCTGATAGTATTAAATTACCCATTTAGAAGCTGATAAAGGGCAGTTGAAACATGTCCAACTTAAACTTGGCTTTTATGTTTCTTCTCCTCCTGAATCAGGGAGTTGCTGGGCTGGACTTAGAGAGCTTTCACTGTGTTGGGGCCAGTAAGGCACAATTTTAGTGCTGCATGGCCCTCTGAGATGACATTTCTGAGCTGCTCTCAGTTTGCATGCATGAAAACTGGTTGCAAAATTAAGAAGCAACTTGATTTTTTTACCCCGTTCTATTTTTAATACCCAGTTTTATTCCCACAGAAACATTCCCGCAGACACTCCAGGATAGTAGAAGTACAAGTAACATGCAGCCTGTAGTGGCACAGGTGGAACAACTGACTCCCCCACTGACTGCAAATTAAGACAGCTTTCTGTGTGGGATAAAATGAGAACTGGCAAAGCTGCTTTTGTGTATTTTAAATGAGCTTCACAGTTAAGGATACATTATGCTAATCTAGAACCACAAATGATGCAGGCACCTGGCTTTTGCACACCTTGTACCTGGTTAGGTGAGCTTGGTCTTTGAGTTATGGGCTTATATGATCAAGCTGATTTTCGAAGTCCTGTGTATGTATTTGGGTTTTCTCAGCAAGTTATTTGCTGTTGAGTTCATTGTGAAAAAGTGGGTGTTGTGAAAAGCATCATGGACCAAAGGGATAGTGGGGGCCAGTCTCACCAGAACAAGTGAAACCATAGTGTGTTGGAGGTGGCACAGGAAAGAGACCTTAAAAAGGTTATTTGAAGCTCTGCTAGAACAGGTTCTTGGCAAAACCCTCTGCCCAGTTGTATTTCCTGGTTACCAGCAGGAGAGACCTGCATCACGAGATACTTTCTTTCCTGAAGAACAAAAGAAATCCACGTGGATGTCAATGTTTGGGTGTCACAGTGTCTCTGAGTTGACAGAGAAATACCCACCCAACAGCCCAGGTATAGAATTGGCTGCATGTGGCCAAATTCCATCACCAAGTCATTCAGTAGAGGGAGAGGGGTGTCAGTGGAAGCAGAATCTGGCCCCATACCCTTCCCCAGGGCACACAAAGCATTTCAAGCAGCTTTCCTCTGCCACCCATCGTAGTAGTTTGGGCTTCCAGGAGCCTCATCGCGTGCCAGGGAGTCTGTGAAAGAGCCCATGTATTCTCAGTTTATTTATTTATTTTTCTTAGTCTTCAGGTGAAAGATGATCTCAGATGCTGCTCCTCTTGTTGTGTTTCAATGATAGAATAAAGAGAGAAAGTTAGAGAAAGGAGATCTCCACAAACAGGCCTGAATTTTGTAAGAGAAAAATGCTGTAGCAACAGCTGAGCCCAAAGAAAATGGTAGGAAAGCTCACTTTGGTCTTCATCTAAGGGCTTTCTTATTATTGGTGCTCTGATCCACACACACAAAACATGGATCAGGAATTTGGGCTTGGTAGAAGGTTCTGTGCAATTAAGCCCCTTCTTATAACTCGGATTTTTTTCCTCTTTAAAAAGAAGGGAAGAAAAGGGAAAGGTCAGCTGAGATACTGCCAAAAAAAATCTATGTCCTTTTCCTGTATTAGTACAGTCAACTTATACATGGCTGATTCACACTACAGCATATCATTGACATGATCCCACCTGACAAGATCATGTGATATGACATATTAAACTTCAAGAAAAGAATCTTTTAGATCAGATGTCCTCCATCAATTTCAATTTCCAAGTAATATAGCTTAAAGAATCTGGCATATGAGAGAAATTCTGGTGTCTGTCTCGAGTAAATAACTTTGTGTATTATAGTTACTGCTCGGGGTAGGGATCAGAAAATAAGGTTTTTTTAAATTTGCAGTTTTTCAATGAGACACATTGGGGGGTTTTCTTCCAGCTTAATTTTTCTTAATAAATGCAAACCAACTCAACAGACACACCAGAACAAGCAAAACGCTGAGCAGAACATTTCTCTCAATTAGCCATGCTGTTTATCTACACCTGTAGCATGTTGCCACATGTTTTTGATTAATACAAACACACAGCTCTTGGTATGAATTTCTCTGCACATGAGTGTGCTACAGAGATCCACTTAGCTCATGAGGAAAAAAAATAAAAAAGGTTTCAATTTTAAGAAGATAGGAAAATGACATAATACGAATAAAATGACAATATAATAATTCTGAGGCTGGAGAATGTTTATGCAGCATCTGTACATATGTTTTTGTCTTTTGGGGTTTGCAGAAAGACAGCAGGAAAGGTGAATTGTACTTGATGGTGTATTGCAAACAGCAATGGTCTGATATCAGGAATGGGAGTGAAATATAAAAACAGTCAGTTGTCTTCAGGGGGTGGGAAAACTTTGGTTTGGGGGATGGACTAATGTGGACAGTACTAATGCTGTTCTTGGCTGGGAAGGTTTTATCTTTGGGTGTGTTTGCCGGGTTCTGCTGTAGTTTCCAAGTGGGAAACCTCAATTAGTCACACAAGGTTTTGGATGGAAAGAGCTTGGTCCCATCTGCTGCTGAGAACCAAGACCCATAAGTATAAACTTCAAGTAACTGTATTTTACATGTTCTTCTAAAATTTCTTCATATGTGCTAAAAGAAACTTTGCCCTTTATTCAAAAGCTTGTTCTCTTTTCGGCCACTTTTCCAAACGGCCTCCATTTGATTCCTCTGGTTACTCCCTGTCCTGATGACACTCCAGATTTTACTCATGTCTGGGACTATGTCTATTCATAAGGGTTGACCTTTTGACTGAAAAGCTCTATTTGTCTGTAAAATTTTCTCTTTTCTGAAAGATGTTTTTGAGTGCTGATAAATTCATTTATGCAAGAAATATTTAAAAAAACCCAAAAAAGTTCTACTAGCTTTCATTTGTGTCAATCATAGTTATCTGCTGACAAATGAACTCACAATTAAAAAAAAAAAAACAATAAATACCTGCCTGCAAGTTTATTTTTACAGAATAATTAAGATTCACATACTCTGTATCTTTGATGGGAAATGTGTGTGGTGGACATTTCCTGCTGTGATGGGAATGGCACAATCTTTCCCACCAATACACAAAAGCCCAGCAGCACAACTGTTGAGGTGTGAAAAAATCCAGTCTGGCAAGGAAAAAACCCCATTGGAATGGTGAAATAATTGAGAACTGAAACAATTTTTTTTCCCTGCTGCTCCCATTTATGTTTTCATCTTTTCCAAAGCTGTTACTCCCACGAGGAGACTCTCTGATACATGAGGGAGACAAGGAAAGAGCAAATTTTTTGGGAGGGAATTCGGTGCAGCTCAGATGACAAGTGTTGCTGAGGTGAATTGTGTGTGGAGCCGTGGAAGTGTCCATCTGACACCTGTGGGCTCACCACACCTCGATACTGTGCGTGGCTGGGGCACCCTCTCTGCTGAGGCTGCTGCTCTGCTCCTTCAGCCCGAGGAGATGCACCAGGAAGCTGCCAAAAGCGAGTGGCAGACAAAGGGAATAATAATTAAACTAATGGAAAGGAAGAGAATCCTAACAGGTACAAGACAAGCACCTCTGAAAACCAATTTGTCGGTGGGTTCTGGGCTGTAGTGCTGGAGAGGCAGTGGTGCATGATACAGCAGAGATGCTTAGAAAGATACATGGTTATGAACATAGGCATTAACCACAAGTGGAATATAAACCCTTCATTTAGCTTGGGGTAAAGAAAGAAACAAAACTGTTTCTTGATGTCGTGTCAGAAGAGATCACGTCTGATTCTGATGTGCTGCAAAAGAAATTTTGCATGTGATAGAGCCCACAGTTCCTCCATGTCCTTCATGCCTTTTAGGCACAGAGAGGGGCAGACAGTTGGATTTAGTGCAGTGCTGTGATGATGCCAGACAAGTATGGAGAGAGGGGAAAGTTCTTTTGCTCTGGGCAGCTGGGAAGAAAACACAACTTCTTGCTCTGGCTCGTGGTTGCTCTGTGAGGCAGCTGGGGGGTTGCTCAGGCGAGGGTTATCTGTGCCCTGAGCCCAGGGATTGATTCAGGGCTCTTGATGCACCACAGAGACCACGCTTTTCTAGGAAAAGAAAATAGCATGTTCAGGGATTTAGAAAATAAATACATCTGTACATCTATAGATGACATGGGACTGAAAGGTACTTCTGTTACAATAAGCAGTGATTAGAGTACACCTTCTGCCTGTACTTTCTGCACTAGCTGTTGTTGAAACACCCGTTAAGCCAGGTTTTGCTCTTACATCCGCTGTTTAGGTGTGAAATTTGTGGCTTGACTTCTCTTCCCATGCTCTAAAAAAAGTAGCAGCTTACCTGCTTCAGGAAGATGCTGCAAAATGGACCTTGGGAACTGCAAGGGGTTGTGCTTTGAGGGTGCTGAATACGTTAAAAAAAATTGGCACATATTTTCTGACTGTGTTTTTATCTCCCCTGGCGCTTCCTTTTAGAGAGAGAAAGCTTGCAATCAAAAGAGTTAAATGTTGTAAGAAATGCGTATTTCAACTTTACATGCCTTAATTTCACTGTTGAAAGTTTCTTTGATCTTTCTTTTTTTTTTCTTTTTAGCGTTTGTAGGAGAAACTTGTGCCTAACAACAACATTGCAATGTGGCCAAGTCTTCAGGTAATTTGCTCAAAGTAGAAAAGCAATGAGCAAGAGTGTAGGAATAACTCCAGTAGGACCTGATCCAACGTGTATTGACATCATGAAAAGGTTTCTGTTCGTTTAAATTGGTTTTGGGTTGGCAATATGTAGATCTCAACAGAATCCTTCAAGACTTGTGCAGAGTCTGTGGGTGTTTCATCTGTAACAAATGATGCCAAGTTTGTGGGTAAAGTATATATTGGTTTGTACAAAAGATGGGTGAACAATTTTAACAGCAGCAATTCAGAAATGAATGATCGTGACGAAATTTATTTAGAACCAGGCTTATTTCAATCAACCATCTGTTAGAAAAATATTTGTCTCTTCAGCGACCTAAAAAATCTTTACAGTAATTTCTGGAAAAAAAATCTTTAATATTTATTTGTAAGGGTACTTTTTAGTCTTTCTTTCAAGGGAGAGGGTTGGTTAGGTTTGATAGATGAAGAATCTAACGTAGCAATATTTGCAATAAGAAACAACTTCTTCCTAGTTCAAATTCAAAACATTTCCAACGAAGAGAGAACCAAGTGCTTGTCAGTGCTTCAGCTCTTTGTTGTTTTGATCTGTAGACTTTTGGGGAAGGGAAGGGGAATTAAAAGGAAAATGTCAGAAATGTTCCTGATACTTTTGTGTATCATTAGAAAAATTAACTGTCGCTCTCCTGTGTTTGGAGTCGGGCATTCAGATGCTGTTCTCTCAGCACTAGGGGATCTACACACAAGCCTGATCCATGCTGACATCTAACAGACCTCATTCCTTCACTTCCAAAAAGTCAAAGGGAAAAAGCTGCAGAAGTCCACAGGGAATTACCAAAGAATCACAATGTTTGGAAGAAAGGCAAGAAATATCCTGCATGGGATACTGTGGTTTTGGATACTAAAGTCATACTTGCATTTCAGTGAATATCAAAAATCGTTTGTGTCCCGTGTGCACAGGCTCTGTGTGGTCTAAACACCAGTAAAACTGGTGAAACTGAAGATTTATAAATATATCTGATATTTTATTCTTCTTTTCCTTGTGTAATTAAGAACATTTTCTTTGGATAGAGAGGAGGTGCTGGGAGAAGTATCACTGTGTGCCTGCCCTATCCAAGGACTTTTTGTAGGCAGCTGTTGGCTGGAAAAAAAGATACAAGGAGAGAACTACCTTTGATAGGGAATATTCTGATATTCTCCTGGTGCTTAGGATTAGTGTGAAAGCGTTTGCAATTTGTGGGAAGCAGAAAATTATGTATTCAAGACACCTTTTGTCACTGTTAGGAAACCAAAACAAAGTCAGAGCTTCACCAAGTTTTAAGGACCTTTAATTTTTCTAGTAAGAACTGAGCAAGGACACTCAGTCTTTAAATCAACTGAATTTTTTTCCAGTGGGAAGGAGAAGAAAAACTGCATTAAAAAGGAAAGGGGAAAGAAAGAAAAAACATAAATCAATCCAGGATATTTGGATGCTGAACAATCCTATAAACAAGAGTTATAGCAGTAAATGCTGCAAAACTGAGGAGAACCAAGAGAGGTGTAAATCCCTGTGTCATCTTTAGGCTCTTGGAAATCTGGAGATTTCCTGGAGGCAAAATCATTCCTAATTTCCTGGTGCAGGTCATCTCACATGTCCTTCAGAGTCATTTAGGACAAAGTGCTGATGAGATTAGGGTGCTAGATGAGATAGGCAGTTGATTCACTCTGTTGTAACAATTCCTGGTTGTCTCTGTCTCTGAGAAAGAAGCATCTGGAACAAAATTTAATCTTCAGTCTGATGTTTACTTGTGTTCCAAATGCCATTAAAAGAAATTAACTTTCTACCACCATTTAAATATCAGCCCCTCTACTCTGTAGGCAGTTAAACAGAGTTCAATTCATGTAGTAGCAAAATATCTGTAATCAAAACCGAAAGAGTATATTCCCTTTCATAACAGAATATTGCTCCTGAGGTACTGAAGAATATCAGCAATGACCCTGCCATACTTCCCAAATGGTGTGTGAAATTCAGCCGTGGGTCCATGCAAGTTTTCCTACAATTGTGATTTGACTAATTAGATGGACTGTGCAATTTTCCTTTTTTTTTTTTTTTTTTTTTTTAAGAGCAAGAGTCTGCAAAGCAATTGTGAAAGGGTCCGGGCAAAAAGGGCAGGGGGAAAAAAGTAGCTGAAAGAAAAGTCTTTAAGTTCTATGTACTTTAAAAAAATCTTTAATTGGATCCTATTAAGTAAAAAGTCTCAAGATTAAGATATTTCATTATTTTAAATAATAACAGTCGAGATTGAAAGCAAGGAATGAGAACACTGAGCCTGGATTCTGTTTCTCCTTAGTGGTTTACGTATTTTCTAGTTTAAAACAATGTCATACCTTTTTACACTTGTCAGTGAAGCTGCAGCTCAAGGTGATTTGATGCCTTTATTATTTCTTAGGCTTTCTCTAAGCTGCAAAAAGGAAAGTCTTGCTGAATGTGATTGTGCTTAAACACATCTGCGATATTTAGGTGAAACAATCCCAAATTCCACTTACAGCTGTGTATATAATTACTTTTCTGAACTGGAGAGAAAACCGAGAAGAAAATAGTTGGTCTGAAATCACGTTTCATTTTTTTTGTGTTTCCTTCCCAAATGTTTCAGTGCTTTGTTGTGTTTAGTGTTGCAGTGCTTTTCCCATTGCAACAAAACCAAAATGCCTGAAAGAAAAAATAGAAAAGAAAAAAAAATGGTATGTTGCAATGGATGAAAAAAATATTTAAACTAAATGAAAAGCATTGTTGCAATATTGTTTCCAATCTCAATTATAATCCATAAATTTGGTTAATTTTAAAATGAAACATCATTTGGAAAAGTCAAAACATTTCAAAACCCTAAATGAAATGTTTCTTGCTAATAGAAAATGTATCCTTCCTTGACAACAAGTAGCTGCATTTTTCATGGAATAAGCTGTCCATCAGAAAATGTAGTTTAGGTCTAAGAGCAAATATTAAATTCTACCTTAAATATATTTGTGAAAACAGAATAGGTTAAATCAGATTAAAGGAGAGACAGGATAGGATACACTGTGTCAGAGGTGGAGGCTTAATCTGCAGTAAATTAAGGGCCCTGCAATGTTTTTTTGATTGCAGGCAGAACACCAGTAAACCAGTTTTAGGAACCTGCTGAATGCTCTTTGATGACACAAATTTCAGTTAATAAAAGTGATTATTAGCTAAATTGCAGTCAATTTGAACCAAGTGCTCAGGCATTAAAGTGAATTCCCCACACAAAGTATCGTGAGCAGTGCAATAGTGCCAGGAACTGCCCTGCTGTGGAACACAGGGCTGTTTGTGCCAGAGAGACCCTGGAGAGGGATTTTTAAAGACTTTTCCCACAAGGAGTGACCAAAACTTCTCTGCCTTAGCCTCTGTAAGACGAAATCTGCAGGACAGACCTGGCATCTGAAGAGAAGTTGGAAAAGCAGAGCAGTTTTTCAGTGGCAGCCCTGCAGGTACCCCAGGCACTGCCAGCGCTGCTGCAGACCCACCAACCCACCCACATTCTTTACTTTCTAATTTTTTGAGCCCTGCCAGCCTTGAGTTTATAGAAAATTTAGCTCCTGCAAGATGCTGGTGCCCTCCACTGTCACTGATTTCTCTGAAAACTGGAGGAGTCCAGTCACTGTAAAATGGTCACTGAATCTCCAAGGCACCTCAGCATTGCTCAGTCTATCAGGAATTGTGTCTGCAGGTAAAATGATGTCTGGATTAAATCTTAATTTTCTCAAACCAGGCACAGTGGGGGCTGGATTTTGATGGGGAAGGCAAATGAACAGGATTACACTGAAGCAATTTGAAGAGCTCAAACTATTCCCTCCCTTGGCAAAGTCAAAAATCTCTAAAAAGATTCCTAGGCATTGAACTGTCAGTAGCCATGGTGATTTCAAGCAGAGCTTCACCTGTAGGACCCAGAAACTGCATCAGCACAGCTGCTACTTGAGACCTGGAAAGGAGGAAAAAGGACTCTGATATAAGCAAAGATCTGCTTTTCTTGTTAGACTAGAGGAGACCTAAAAGTGCAAAGGAGGGAAAATTAAAAGGAGATGAGTTTTTGCTTCTGATTCTCTAAGGTGGTGGTGTTTATCTCTCAGGGAATTCCACATCTCATTAACAGTATGTCCACGCTGATGGCAATGACCATTTCCCCTCGGGTGGGTGGGCACACACCCCACCAGAGAGGGGCTGGGCACAGGAGGTGCTGCCTTTGGGTGGAATTGGGCAGTGTTGGCACAAGCATCTGCCCTCTGCAGTGTGGGGCCTCTGGTAGGTGCAGCCTTTTGCTCCCTTTGGGTTTAATGGAGAGGGTGGTTATAGTTATAGTATAAGGTGTGGCTTCAAGGATTTCTGTTTTCAGACTCTCTATTGAAATCCACTGAACCGTGCTGTCTTGTCTTTCATTTTATTATGCTTATATCCAAGGTTTTGTCATAAAAGTGTAGTTGCCAGGAGGCAAGTTGTATATGAAAAATGCTCTGGTTGTTTTATTTGAATAGCAGAGCATGTGTAGGATTCCAGAATTTAATAGACTGCTTAGGTGTATTCAAGTAAGTTTTGAGTGTTGCAAATGCTGTGCTGCTGGGTGAGTGGTGCCTCACACCGTGGTCCCTGGCTGTGGCTGGAGCTCCAGAAAAGCACTCAGATGCAAAACCCAACCCACTACTTGGGGTATAAGGTCAGGGCTGGAGTTATCATGGACAGGTTTGGTGTGTCACAGCCCAGAGGGTTTGATTTTACACAGAGACTAATACAGGTATAAGTTTTGCAATGGACTTCTGCTTTTTTCACAAAAAACTAAATCTGGTACTATCTGGAGCTCCCCTCTCCCTCCTTCCCTGCACAGTTCTCTGAGATTGAGACTGTCAATCTTATCCCCAAAAGGTGGGTTCCCTTCTAGGGGGGAAACTTGGTGAATTGATTTGATACAAGTGAGTTGCCCTACAGAACTACTGTGAGGCTTTGGAGTGGATGCAGCCCTGTTCTCCTCTGTTGAAGTTCTGCCTCAGCCTGACATAGATCCAGCTCTAGTTTGTATGTCAGTGCTGTTGGTCACCCTGCTGTGGGTTGTGTTCTCTAGTCTTCACTATTTTCTTTGTGAACAGTGACATCCACTTTCATATAAACCCCTTGGCAACACCATAACATCCAGTTTCTTTACTGATAAAACTGAGGGTGTGTTCAAGTCAGGAGTCAGTGACACAGCCAATTACATGCATTAATTAATTTTTACATTAATTCTGAGTCTGTAAATACCAAGAGTTAACAATGGTCAGATTTAAGCTTCTGGGCCAGGTCTATCTTTATTAAAACCTCTGACTGTAAAGACCTTTGTGATGTCCATGCAGTTCAGGGGCTGTCGGGAGCCAGGTTCAAGAAAACCTGTTCTTTTTAGAGCTGAATTTTTGGAAATATATTTGAGGAAATAGGGAAGAGAATAGTACAATTCTCTTTGAATGAAGTGGGGAACTCTGTAGTACATAAAGAAACTGGCAGGGACCCATGAAAATTAACATCAGAGATAAAAGGAATCTAACCATTGCTATGCTGGGAGAGTACAGTGAAAACCCTGATGTTGGGCTTTTGGCAGGTCTAGGCATAAGACAAAAGCTTACTGATGCATAGCCCAGGCAGACCTGGCATATCCTCCTCTGGAGCTGCCCTGCCAGCTGCCTCAGCCACAAATGGGATCCCACAAACATGTACAGTCAAGGATGAACAATGAGAAAAGTGAAACATATTCCAGGGGCTAAGAAAGAAGAGTGGGACTGGGAAGCATTTTTAATCTCATTTTGGTCCTGGCTTTTCTGCATTAGGCCTACAATGGAATGAGGGGAAAGAGAATGGTCTTGACCATACATTAAGTTGGAGATGCTGGATGTTGTCTGCTAGTGAATGTGGGGACCCCCGGCTGAGTCTGGTCTACCAGAAAGACAATGAGTGAGAGTGAAGGCTCACATGAAGGTGCACAGTGGGTAACTCAGCCCAGTGGGCACCTGGGGATGCGCACTGGCTTGGTCTTAGAGGACAGACATGGACTTGCTCTTACAGTGCACACCCTCGTGTAGGCTGGTGGGTGACCACAGGCAAGCACATTACCTCGATCTCTGAGTACTCACTAGTCTATAAACTCAGAGGTGCTGCAAGGAGTAATTAATCTGAAATACCTCCAGGAACACTTTAAACATGAAAAGTGTCACCTCAAATTTGTTGTAAAATGAGGTGACAAATCATTTGAGCAAATGTTGGGTACTTGTCATAAGACATCCTCTCATAAGAGTGAGAATCTTCTAATAATCATTAGCAGCTTATTTGCATGGATTTTTCCTGCATTTGATGTGAAATCTTGTTTGGCTGGATGCAAGGAAGGCTAAGTATGTGCTGAAAGCCAGTAATTTGATTATCTACACTCTTTCTGTCTAGTTATATGATCCTTGCAAAGTCCTTTATTAAAACCTATTTAGAAAGAGTTGCTAAACCTTGGTGGAATGCCAACCACGCTAATGCAATCTGGCCAATGAAGAGTAGGTGCTTATTGAACAGAAAACTTTAATCTTGTTAAGACTGGATACAAGAGGAAACGGTAATAACTGGGTTGTGCTGAAACTGTCGCTCAGACAATGAAGGTGGCACCTCCGTTGTGGTGTGGACACACCTGTCCTTTTTCATACTGGAAAACTCTTCTTTCATGTAGGATAATCCTAAGGTATAGGATTCCAAAAGAGCTTTTCACAGGTCATAATTATCCTCCACGCCAGCAGTTCCTGAATAGGCATCTTGGTCACTTCATTTGCATGTTGTGTAGATACCATTTGTTCTTGAAGGGGAGAGATCCCTTTGAGGCAAATTCGGTTGGCAGTTTCTACCTTTCAAAAATAATTTTTAGAGCATCAATAGATGTTGTGGAAACTCGTGGATAGCAATAGAATGATGTCTAAAATAAGATATGCTCTTGGCATTTTGTCTGTGTGTGTTAGCAGAGGAGATTGTGTAATTTGAAGACATTAGTAGAAGCTGAGCAGAGATAGCACATTGAAAAGAGTCCCCTATAGGGAACCCTCAGTCCCAAATGTTAAAGGTATATATGGAGACATGTATCTTCAGAGCTGGACCACATTCCTTCTGGGGCCATAAACTGTTTATAGAAACGCTCAAAAGCCACACTAAAATAACTGGACTGAGATTCATTGAAAGCTATGGGTGGTTTCAGTGGAAGGTTTAATTAGGATGGTGAATTTTGGCCAAGTAATAGCACAACAATGCTGAGAAAAACTAAGAGATCTGCTGTTGTTTTGTTAGTTTTATTTAAAGACTGAGTCAGGCAGGAGGGCACTGTGTGAGTGAATATCCAGCATGGCACTTGCGTGCCCCCAGCTGCCTTCAGCCATCCTCAAGAGTCAAGTGGTTTGTTCTGTTTTGGAAAAGCCCATAGTAAAGTTACAGTTCCCCTCTGTACTTTTTGGGTGTATGTATTGCTTGTCTGTCCATCACAAGATCTAGTGACCATACAAGTTGCTGTGGCTTTGCATTTTCTTCCAAGAATGAGTGGCTGACATCCACGACTAGGTCGTGTTTGAGTGTAGACTGATTTATTCTCATAATTATTTTAAACAGTAATAGAAGTACAGGCTCTTACTTAGTGGTAAAAATGAGCTTTCTCCTTGGAACGAGGAAAGAATAAACGCTCATAGTTGTCTATAAATACCATTAAGCAGAAGATTTGATAGAAACACAATTGTGAAATTAGACTCTGTCAGTTCCTTGTCTGATCTTATTTTACAATTATGTGCATTGACATCTGTTATTGCTAATTACTTCTTCAAACTTCAGCAACGATCTCTTGCACTTCCTGTAAGAAATGCTGAAAGCTTTTAACAAACAAATTAATTATGTATAGTCTTTGATGCAAATTAGCTCAATTAGTTGTAGCATTGATACTTTCTTCATGTAACAAGAAAAGAGAAAGAATGATCATATACATATTTATAAGTACCTTTTTGACAGATGATGATAGGTCTTGATGAGGCGTTTGTTTAGATTTATGGAATTACTTTTTTAAAATGATAAACCAAAGGTACATTCTTGTGAAATGTTGTTTTGAGTTTAAAAATATGTTGAATATTTAAAGATGGTTCTTGTGGGGAAAACCTTTGCTTTTGGCACCTGGAGATGTTTTTTCAAATGGACTTACAAACTCTGTGATCCCCAAATTGGAAGTATTGTTAGATATTAAATACTACAGAGCCCAGTTCAGGTGCCTATACCTGGAAGCTCTGCTATTCTTTACTGTTACCTCCTTTAATGAGAGGTTATTTTGCCATATGAAACTCACTCCAGGAGCAGAAAAACTCGTGTAGGGGGTCTGGAAGTGGTTGCTCTGAGCCTCTCACCCAGCCTTGTCCTTCAGGATAGTCTGGCAGAGAGTGTACAGGTCACCTCTTTCCATCCCTGATAGTGAGAATGAATGATCACGAAGCCATTTAGTGGACAAGCTCCTGTATGGCAGATAATGCCAGGTTTAACCTTTTCCTTTGTGCTTTATGGCCTTCAAATCCTGTCTCAGACCTTATCTTTCCCCTCTGTTTAAGAAGTTCCCCCTCCTACTAAAACAATAAAAATTGTCCTCCAAGGCTCATGCACAGTCGTTTCTCTGATGGCATTTTGCCATCCTTCAGTGCAGGACATCTGCTCAGTGATTTCCCCCAAAAAACATACCTGACTTGTAGTTTCACCTTCAGGAGGATCAGTGTAAAGTGATTATTGTTCTTCAGTCTAAATGGCACTTTCCCAAAAGAAAACAGTAGTGCATTGGGTGACACTAACCTGTAATGGATGGTATTGATCAAGCGTTATTTTTTTCAGCATTTCATCCTGAATGTATTTTAGCTTGAACATGTTTTGGGGGAAACAATCTACAATAGAGATATTTTAAAAGCTGGCTAACAAAATCTGTGACTATGTTAGAAGAGGGGAGACCACCATTTCAGCGAAGGACAGTTTATGGCACCTCAAACACCAACCTGCCTGGCTTTTCCTTTCGACAAATTCACTTTCCATCCATGGACTAGATCAAACCTTGCCAGGAGGAATAACTGTTATTCCATCCATCCATATTTCTATGGAGTTCAACTGCTCCATTGTAGCTTTCCTCTCTGAACACATGCAACTTATTGACTGAATCCTAAGACACTTTTTTTCTCTCTCGATTCTTGCCTTTGTTTTGTTGCATGTTGAGGAATGTGACCGACAAATTTTCTGTGGTTGGCTTTTGAGGGTTGGTCATTGTCAAGATGGGGTGTGGCCATAGTCACTGCTGGTATGTGTCGGGAATTAATTACCCTTCTGACTACTCTGCCCAGGTATTTCATTAATTCTTGCTAGCACAGCTTGTGGAGAGTTACAAAACTGGGATAGTACCCTTTGTAAAATGTTGATTCCAGGAAATAACTGATTTTCTTTCACTCTACAACTTCCAAAACTTACAGCATCACCCAAGTGCTGCTGTATGGTAGAGGTGCACATTTTGCATATATCATTTCTGAGATTATATTTGCCTGCCACAGAGCTGTTTGAATACGTCAAAGAAAGAAAAAAAAAAAAATGCTTTGTTTGAATATTTTTTCCCTAATGGAACAGAGTAAAAAAATTGTGTTTGCATGTTTTGTAACTCCAAGGCAAAATTCTTTCTCTAAGAGTGTTGCAGCAGAGGGATGGAGGAGAACAAATCACATGCCACGCTTTTGGTTTTCAAAACTTCAATGTTTGAGGTTTTCGCACAACTGTAAATAAAAATGCAGCTCTTGTGATTTTTGTGGGAAAATAGAAGTCTCGCTTGAAAAGCTACTTTTTATACTGAGAATGTTTCAGTGAGAGAAATCTCTAACTCTGACATAAATGCCTAGTTGGAGACAGTGTGAACTTCATCACAGGGAGATGCTACAGAAATTGGTTGTTGTAATATGGAGAAACAGCATTTATTTCATGGTGTTCCTCACAAAGATGGGGTATTGCAACTTTTCCACTCTCTAGAAATAACAAAACAAAAGCTTGATTCATTAGGATGAATATCAATATTTGCTTTTTCACTCCACTGAGATATTGTGAAATTTTGTTTTCAGTTTTGTAACCAGCAAATCTTTGTTCTAGTAAACAGAAACGAAAAGTCAAGTCTAGTTGCAGGTATTATTCTTCAGTGGAGAGAAAGTACCTATTTCAAAAAGACCAGGCTGGGAAGGGAGAGTTACGAGTGCAAACTGTTTTGCTTTTTATTAGGTTAACAAGCCCAATAAAATAAAATAAACCAAACTGAGTGGAGTCACCCGTGCCATGCACTTGTGCAGGCAGTGAGCGTGGGTCATGCACTCTTGGGCACCCACTGGGTTTGTGTGAGGAATCTGTGGATATGATGGGGGGGTTTTTTGGTGCTGGCTTTAAAACTCCCAGTGCTTCTGCAGATGGGACTTTTCAGGGATCTTCTTCTGCAGCAGTTTTGTGAGCCCAGGGCGTGACACACCTCGTAACCAGAGCAAGCTTCACCCTTTGACTGCGGCACCCTGGCTTTTACTCAGTGCTTCTATGAGTAAGTGACTGGGCATCCAGGACCTTGCAGCCCAGGAACAGGCTCAGTGTCACCAGGTTCCCATCTGCAGGCAGCAGTTTTGCCATGAACTTGCAGGAGAATCGCACCTTCTGCTGGGCAAATTTCTTAGGATTGAACCATTAGCTGGGATTTGTAGTTCAGGACTGACAATCTAATACTAATCACTTCAAATACAGACAGTGAGAAGCTAAAAGGTGTCAGGGGCAGCCAGAGGGAAGAGGGCACACTGCTGGAGGCAAACACCGAGGTAACAGAGCTGAGCAGACCTGACCATGTTCACCCTGGGTCCAGGTCCCAACAGAGAGCCCAAAGGCCTTGAGTCCTCAGGCTATGCTCTAACTACAAAACCAGTTTCTTTTCTCCCCAGTTGCATTGTTTTCTCTTGGAATTCTGCCTCATGTTTTCCTAATTATTCCACTGCAATACTCAACCCAATAGTTGCATGAGGAAGCCGATCATAACGATTTAAACACTTCTACAAAAGACAGATTAGCAGATTAGTGACTGCTCTGGAAAATGTGCAGCAGTGCTTGAAAATTAATCCTGCTCTTAATACAGGGAAAAAACAAGCAGGCCTGTTATTACTGTTTCCTATTTAAAATAGACTTCAATTTCTGATTTTAAAATTGCAAATCCTATAAAAATATGGTGAAGTATGTGTTCTGAAGAAACCTCTTGAGGTTTCCTATAGCTAATTATTTACAGTAGGAAGATCTGGCATAACAGGTATAGGCATCCTGGCGATTATGTATGAACATAATCATGGCCTGTCAGATGTTTTTAATTAAGATTTCCCTAGTCTGAGTGCTCTAAATGGTGATGAGCATTAACATCCTTCAGCAGAGCAGTGCACAACTTATTTGCAGACTGTGACCATGTGCTGTGCTCAGTGTTAAGCTTTGAAGTATAGATTTAGTTTGAAACTGGGTGAAGTGAGGTCCTGTGTTTGTGCCTTAGTGATTCCTGCTCCCAGCTGTTCTGTCTGCAGGTCTAGTGATCTTTGAGCCTCTGTTTTTCACTGTAGATTAAGCTAGGTAAAAGCTGTTTCTGTAGCCAACAATTTATGATCTCTTGGAGGGATCTAAAAAAGACAGCCTGGATACATTCCCAAGTATACTCCAACATCAGGTTCTGCAAGGTAAACTATGCTGCCAACTCCTATCCCTTGTTCTCAGGAGAGCTGTGCCAGTGACTGACTCGTCACCTGATGGAGGGGTTACACATAATGGGACAGTAATAGTGAAAAACTGGGTGATAGGAGTGATGAATACAGCAGGCACAGGAAAGTGATTTTTCCCCTCTATTCAGCAGTGGTGAGGTCACATCTGCTGTGCTGTGTCCAGCTCAGGGATCCCCAGTGCAAGGAAGACATTGGCAAACCAGAGCAAGGCAAGGTGATGGCCCCAGGGTGGTCGGGCACAGGATGTTCAGGGAGACCCCAGGAAAACTGGGTCTGCTCAGCCTCAGCAAGAGAAGGCTAAAAGCAGGGAGAAGGGCACAGTTGTCATCTTCAGGTTCCTGGTGGGTGGTTAGAGAGAAGCTGGAGAAATACCTTCCTAGAAGTGGGAGAGAAAGGAAGGGGGGGGGCATGAAGTGGGGGGCATGAAGCAGCAGAGGAAACTCCAGCTAGGATAAAGGAAAAAATTCTCCAGCGGAGAGGGGTTAAGCTATGGACCAGAGAGGAGGTGGGAGACACTCAGAGATCCACTGGAAAAGGCCCTGAGCAGCAAGACACAGAGGTTGGTCCTGCTTTGAGCAGGAAGTTGGATCAGATGAAATCCAGAGATTCCTTCCAGACTCAGCTGTTCCATGTCCCTGTAGTATCTCATGGTGGGTGAGGGAGGTTACTCCTCCTGTATAATTCTGGGGTTCAGTGTGCTTAGAGCTAAGAGCACTCAAACTGTGTCGGCATTTTTCTGTCTACTCAAAGCAATGTGTTGGTGTCTCCCAACATACTGTGAGGAAATATGCTGTTGTTAGTGTGGGGATTGGAGATGGCATCTATACACCTGCACACAGATACATAGAGGGCTTTTCTGCTTGCCTAGGAAGAAAGATGAAAGATTTATAGCATTGTTGCTTTAAATATATAATCAATTGGATATCACTTGCTGTATTAACAAGACTTATATCCTATGGAAAGGACAAAAAAAGTGGCTGTGGGAAGTGACTTCTTGGTCTAGATAAAAATACTCTATGTTCAAAACCAAAAGTATGGTTTAATACCTAGGGAAAATGTTCTGGCTGTGAAATATATTAGAATGGAATCTCTTGCTAAAGGATGTGGTGGAGGGTCATTTCTTTTATCCCCCACCCCAAATTAATCTCAACAATATTACAGAGGTAAGTGATCACAGCCTTTTCAGCTTGAGAGGAAACCCTAAGCAGAAGTGCACACCATGACTAACTAAGCCAGCCAGGCAGATTGTTTTCTCTAGCTGACTTCCAAAGACCACTTACTCCATGAACCTGCTTCCCTAACTCCCTTAGGGGCCACCAGTCACAAACACAGTGCCCTGTATGAAGGTATTTATTAAGGAAGCTGTTCTGAGGAGAGGGTCCAGCTGACCTGCAATGTGGAGGTTTTAATGTCTTTTAATCTTCCATAATCTGAGATCTAAACAGATCCAGATCCACAGATATGTACAAATCAGCACAGAGTGCTGGTGCCCCAGGAGCTCTCCTGTGCATCCAATCCAGTGTGTTCTCTTTGTTTTCATTTTCCTCTTTCTTTTTCCTCGCCACTCTTTTTTTTTTTTTTTTTTTTTTTTTTTTTTTTGCCAGAGGAGTTGGGGAGGGGGGGGTGTGTCCTGCTTTTTAAAGAGGGAAACTTCTGGCCATCTGCATGTAAAACAGGTTGTTGCTTGCATGAATATCTATGTGTGGTCATTTAGGAGTGCTCATGCATTTCCATGTTTTGTGTACAAAACTGTGTGAATTGCATAGAATTTAGAGTGCAATCATACAGTATTACTACACAAAGTATAGCAGCTCAGCTTTTGTCAAAAAATAAGGTATGTAAATAAAGGCAATACTGGCAAAGATGATGAAATTAAGATTAGCAAGTAATGAGTAAAATTATTTACTTGACTACAAAGAGAAACTGGATGAGAATCTTATCTGGGAAACAAATGTAAATCCTCAGATTCCATTAGAGATACATTAGAGGCTGGTGACAGCTCCCAATCCTATCCATTATATACCCATATCAGCCCTGAAAGGCTGCATTACAAAGATTATCTGTGTAGGGCTGGTTTTACTGAGTCCTCACTGTTACAATAAAAAATCTCCTATTACTTAACCACTTCCTGCAATCATCATCTGTGACTGTAAGTTTGAAATTAGCTGAACAGGATCCTCTTTTTTGTTAATTTGCTTATGATTATAATTGAGGGAAAACCATCCTTTTTAAAAACTAGTTAGCTTTTAACTTCAGGCCAAAACCTTCCCATTATCCAAATGAAAGAGCACAGATAAAATATTTTCTATTTTACTCACTATCAGCTTCTTAAGTATTTAAATTTTTTTTTAACAAATGTTTAAAAACATAAATCATGCAAACTTGTGATTATGTGCTTGCATAGCGATTTGTAATGTCAAATTTTTGGAAAATTATTATTTGCATTCTTGATAAAGTAAATGCTGTCTGTTATTATACCTGTTTCTGCTATATGGAAATCGCTGTGCTTAAACAAACTGCATTATGAAAAACATGTGTTTTGAGAACCTGTTCTCTAAAGATATTTAATTTCCATTTAGAACACTAGCTTTAAAATTAATGACTCTGCTTCAAAATGCAAATTCCCTTTCTCTGTTTCAAGTAGACAAACTGAAGTTCACTGACTCCTGAAATATCGCTGCTTTGTCCCAAGAAAGCGCTGTCTTTTTAAATCTCAGCTCTAATGCCTCTTTGATTTTGCACCAACACCTTAATGGGGAAAAAATTCGCCACAAATCAGCATCTGATTAGCCCAAATCATCCCCTCCTAATCCCCCTCTGAAAAAAACCTGCAATTTACAAAGTACTGTCGTGCCCCAATGTAGCATCTTTGTAAATTTAAAAACCCAGGTGTATTGGTGAAAATACATAGAACATTTTAATTAAAACTCATAAAATTGTTGGACATCTGCTCCAAATTGTTCAACATTTTAGTGGTTAACAGATTTTGTGCACCTAGATAATGAATTACTCGTTATTATTGGCATAAATAGTAGCTGTGGGGCTTTTTATAGCAAGATCAGAAGCCTCTTTGTGCAAGCTCTGGCTTACTTTATAGTCTTTTGGCAGATGCCTATTAGAACCAATAAGTTTAGCTAAAAAAAGGGAGGCAGAGTTAAACACAGGAAACAAGAGTTGAATGTCCGCCAATAAAAATGATCACAAATCAGGGCTGCTGATGTCATAACCCTTGAGGTCAGAGGTTGGGCGCGGAATAAATGGCTCTGAAAGGGGCAGCCTGTCTGGAGGGCTGAGCTGTTGTTGGCAGGCAGGCACGGCCATGAGTAAATGGGAGGCACAATGCCGCCAGTGGGCCTCATTAGCAGCCCAGGCCCTGGTGAAGAGAAGTGTTTGATGAGTCCTTCACGTCCCACTGTGGCACTGTGTGATGTAAATGGAATAATTACTATGATCTAATGGGCGTCTCTTTTGCATGCGGGCCCCCGGTGAATGGAGCCCCTCTTTTATGGCATTCAGCCCGGGTTGTGTAAACTGTGGGGTGCCACTGGGGATGGACGGCGGCAGGTCCCGCCGACCCGCTTGTATTCACCCTCAATAGAAAGAGGAGGCCAAGTAATTTACTTCCCTGCCTTTCACCACGAGAGTGGCAGATTGAAGGTCACACTCGATTTGGCAGGACTTGAGTCGCTCTCTGTGCTGACGCCGAGTTGGACAGATGCAACATCTATTCGCGGGACTTTCAGGGCCGGGCTGTTTAATTGCGCCGTGCGAGCTCCGAGCCCCGCTCCCGACGGACAATGCGCGCACATATCCCACTTTTAAGGAAGCAAACGGCCTGGATTTTAAGTGTCTGCTGAATTTTCCATCAGTTTTGCGTGTCTGTGCACACCTTCCCTGTGTACAGCGCTGTGGTGGCGGCTCTCGAGGTCCTGATGGAACCCCGATCCGGATGATAACAGACAGCCCATTGTTGTCTTTATACAGATCATTAAAATCTGAATTAAAATAATTGCATCTTGCGTAGACATACTAATTTTTCAGGCCGAAAAGATGTGACATTGTCTCTGCATAAAATTTGGTAGGAATGTGCTGTTAATGACATTATATCGATTGTGTAATGCTCTATGTTCCTTGTCTGAATCCCAGGCTGCCACAATCCTGACATAACGAGATTTCATTGTGGCTGATTTCAGATGTCTATATTAAGTCAGCATCATTTCCTTATTAATTATATGCTTTGTGCATCCATATGGCTTAAATTAAATTTCTCAGATTTTTTTTTTTTTTAAGCAGGATAGTATTCTTTACAAACTCACTCACTCCAGAAACGTTTTATGCATTTTTCCCCAGCCACTCCCTGTGGGCATGCTTTTTAGGGAACTTTAGACCAGACCATTATTTTTGATGTTTGTTTTTATGATATGCTCCATGCATGGCTAATGAAGGCCAAACCATGGACACATAGAAGTCAATGGAAAAACTCTCAATGACTTCAGTAGGACCAGGATTAAAGTGTGTGGTCTACACAAAATTCACTGGAATCCAGTCTCTTGGAAAATATTTTTCCATGGGATATTTTATAAGGTCATTTTAATTACGACCTGTACAGTATTTTTGTTGTTTGCGGCCACAAGGAATCCTCACTCATCATTTGTGAAGACAACACAATCTTTCCTTTAGGCAACATTTTGTATTTTTAAAGAAGGAATAGATTGTGGATACTTGGGAAGGTCAAATCTAGGTCAGCATCAGTGCTCTAAGCAGTACTCTAAACACATGTTTACATCATTTGGAACCCATTATTCATGGTTTTATATTACTTATTGTGAAATAATGCATCAACAGTTTTGTTTTGTTTTGTATTTAACTGGTAATATTTGAGTGTTAAACTTCACATCAGTGGAGTGTGGGAGAAACAAACATGTACAATTACTAGACAAAATAGATTGGAAGTTGATGATCTTCTGTTGCCTGTGGAATCATGGATGTAGTGATGTGGTTTTCTTGGCTACTTCAAAGGAATCCACAAAAAAAGCACCTACTAAAAACAAAAGCTATTGTCAGGAACTGTAAATTCTCTATACCTAGGTCTATGTGCTAGGTCTTTCTAACAGTTTAGAAAGTTGTTTGAGGTTCACAAATTGAAGAAGTCTGGAAAGCCCTGATGAAATGTCTTCCAATGTGTTATGGATTGTTTACCATAATTGTATGGTTCCTTTCTTTTGCTTTTTTGGCTAAATCTGATAAACCTGGCAGCAACCATCCAGACCAGCCCAGGGCTTGGTCACTGCCCCAAAAGACAGTAACTATGTGCTTTTCTTAGCAGTGCCAAGCGTCTGACATTGTTTGGTTTCACAAGCACATATTCCAGATGCAAACACAGCCAGCAGTGCTGAGCTTTCTGGTCAGGGAGGTGGCAGGAGATTCAGCATTTCTCACTCTCCACTTGCACATTCTCAGCGCTCAGGAATCACCAAATCCCCCGGATTTCACTTCCTCTTCACACAACACTTTTATCTTCCTTTGGCGTCTCCTGCCCCACAGAGTCAATGGGGGTTTTGTCCTTGGGAAACAGACCCCTGAACAGGTCAAATAGGGTTTTCTGACAACCTAGTAAGTGCCAGGGGAACAGAGAATGCCCAGTTTAAGGGACTGGTGGGCACTGGCCCCTTCCTTTGCCAGTGTGCCTGGCTGCAGCCCACTGATGGGATCCGGCTGTGTCGCTCAGGCTGTCTTGGTCTGGCTTTGCTTTCTGTGGCTCCGTGGTCCAGTGCATCCATAAAACAGGCAGTCATCACACCAAGCCCATCCGAATTCAGCCCCTGCTCTGGTGCCTCACATTTATTGCTGTCACCCTTTCAGCCAGTGCAACACAAGGCATCGCACACCTCGATCTGAGGCAGTCCTTCGTGTGGCCAGAGCTGGCAGCTCCAAGTTTCCCTGAGTACAGGGAGCAGGACTTGTGCCAGTGAGTTCAAAGAGCACTGGAAATGAAAGACAGTCTCAACCAGATTTCTCAAGTTGCTCAACACTCAGCAGTTCCCTTGCTGAGTCTGCACCTGAATAAGTGGCTTGATTTTTTTCAAGGTTATTTGCCAGCCTGTAACTCTCACTGCTCCTCATGATAAATAAAGTTTCAGAGGGAGTTGTTGTCCATTAAGTACCTGGGAAACCTTCCCTGGTATATATACTGTTATTAGAATTATTATTCTTTTATTTGTTAGAGCTGTTATTTGTTCCTATAAATATTCTGTGGTAAATTAATCCCACTTCAGGAGATGAAGCAGGTTGGCTCTGTCATTTAATATATCTGAAGGTAAACATTACTGATAGAAATCTGTCAGAGGCAGGAAAACACAAAAGCTAGTTCAGAGTTTCAAGCATGTTTTGGTCAGTATCGATCCTTCTGAAACTGGTTTTTGATTGTTCCTTGTTTTCTGGGAACGAGCATCAGCAAACAAACAAATGCAAGTCCTGTTCCCCACCGATCCTTTGGAAAAAGGTTAAATTTAAATAATCATTTTGAGCGCTGTTCCTGTTGTAGGTGGGGTTTGGAATGCGGAGTACAACAGACCCTCACATTTTTCGCTGATTATCTTTAATTACTTGTGAGGGCTGAGCGCTCACATTACCCCCAGGCACCGCAGACTGACAAGGAATCTTCTTTCAAGCCATTTATAGAGCATCGCATTATCGAGCAGCTAACAGAGCAAAACTGACACGGAAAGAAAGTTCATTATTACTTTCATTATTGTCGAAAGAGTTTTATTTACTTCTGAAGCCCTACTTTTAAACACACTTTCCACTCGGAAAGTGTTGCCACTGTGGGGCTTCTCCCCTGCCCCGGAGGAGGTTCTGACTCCGCAGCCGCAGTGCCCAGAACTCCTTCAGGAAAAGCTAATTGTGCTTTTAGAAAGTAACTGCATATGTGATTCGAAGGCTTGAAGGTACTCCTTTTGCCAGACTTTAGGTGGGATAGTGAAAATGGAAAATTATCTGTACTAGGAGGATTTTGCACGTCTTTTCCCCCCTTCATTCTGTCTTTTTCAAGATTGACGTGGGCTCTGCACTGGGAGCTAAAGCTCACAGATGAGAGCTCTGCTGCTTCTGTGTCTGTCACAGATACCTTAGAGGAAGGCAGCAGAACATGGGGTGTCCAGAGTTGACAGATCTATGCCAAAGTGTCAACATTGGGCATTTAAAATCCCAGGGTCTCTGATATGAACCTTATTTCATGAGGTTAACACAGCTTAGGATAAATGTATCATGGACAGTGGGAAGCCATGGAGGCTTAATCTGCAAAAAATTAAGCCACAGTGGCTAAATTTTAGCACATTTACCTTGATGAGCCTTGATTTCATTGCGCAAAATCCCAACGTAGCATGTGGGGTCAGTGAGGAAGTGAGTCAGCAGTTATCAAAAACTTGGGCTCTGAGGGAGAATGGACTAGCCAAGGCCATATCCTTCTTTCTCTGAGCCCAAGGGATCACCTACACCCTGAAATAAAGCAGTGTTAAACCAGCTGGGATTGCTAACCAGAGGTCATAATCTGAGAAGTGAGTGCTGAGACTGTTATCTGATAAAATACCATAAAGCTGCCAGCTCTACCCATCCCATGGATTAGCTCACTGGACTGCTTGATTGGGCCACTACTTGGAAAAACCCAGGCTCAGTGTCTTATCTTGATGTTGAGAAGTTGAATTGCTGTTTTCTACTTCATTATTGTGGGTAAAAAATGCTCCCAGTGTTAACTGTGTGGTGATAGCCGTGTGAAGTCTCAGGTGTAGAACAGTGGCAGCCGTCTTAAAAATTTCATTCCTGAGATTCAAGTTGCAAAACACATCTGCAGTTCACGGCAATTGCAACTCATGCAATTCTGTGTGCCTAGGAAAGCGTGCCTTGAGATACATCCAATATCTGCCACTGGGATACCAGCACACATCATAATTTTACAGATTTAATTTAAATTACTAACAGAAATCTAGTGGTCAGAATTGAAGCGGGTAATTACTTATTAATCTTGGCATGTACTTGTCCTTCTTTAAGAGTGTCAGAGTCCATATGTAATTTGTTTGACCTATTTGCTTTTAAAACTGGATTTTTTTTTTTAACTACATCTGTAGGAATGCTAATTGAGCCTTAATAGGCAATGGAATTATTTGTAAACTATCTAATTTGTCTGATTTTCAGTACTGTGGTTTATCAAGTAGTTGATGAGCAAATTGAAAAGCCAGTCTGTGTATATGGATACTTTTAATCACAATACGAATTGAGCACATCAGGCATTAACGTCTGGGTTTAATTTAATTCACTGTTTGATGGCAGGGTTTGTAGGTGGGAATGGTATAAACATATCCACATACAGGCAAAACGTGACCAAGCATATGTCCATGTTGTATTGTTAGCAGCAGTTTCAGCCTCAGCACTCTTTCCAAGGACTAATTCCTCCTCTATGTCTCATGATTTCATGGTTATTGAGATTTTTCCTTTCTGCAAAGATGACCCAGATAACTAGGTGGTGCCATGGATTTTGTAGATAATTTTCTGGAAACACTAGTTGAGTTTTGAAACAGCTTAATAAAACTCCTTTTCTCACAATATTTCTCCCTGTTCTTACCTCTAGGACTGTTTTTTTATGTATTTTTTAATCTTGGGAAAGATAAATTTAAGAATAAGATTGGAGAAATCTCGTGGAGTTGCTAGAAGAAAAGTGGGGTTACTCTCCATACTTTGTAGTAAATGCTTTGAATGAACATTCTCTTTCCCAAGAGAAGTCCAGAGCACTTCAAGTTAAAGAGGTAGTGAGTGGATGCACTTCCACTCGATGGACTGTGAGTTTTTAGGGGGCAAAACAACAAAACTGGAGACTGGCAGCAGCTACTTTGCAAACCCAACTCATACTCCCCTTGGAGCTGCCCAAAAATTACATATCAATACGAAATTCATGCACCCCTTCCCTGCAGCTCTTCTATTTGAGAGCACTTTGATCCACAAGGTTGTCCTTGTGTTCTGCTGCTGCGTTCTGGGCTTGTGGGGTTTTTTTTCTGGTTGTTTTTGGTTTTGGTGGGGTTTCTTCTGGGATAATGGAAAGCCAGGACAGTGCATGTCCCTCTGACCCAGAAGAATCAGCAAATGGCAGGATTACAGGTCACAACAGACAAGCTGTACCACAGAGCTACTGCTGGGGAGGGCAGGATATATTATGCTAGCTGAGGGTGCATCTTATATTGCAATAGAGTTTGAAATGCCAATATAAATAAGGTAAGCAGGGCTGCCAAAGAAAACAGTTTTCTCCTTTATTATTCTACCTTTTCAATTCTAATTAATTTTTTTTTTTAAACAACGCTAATGGCCTATAGCTATGGGATGGGAAGATAGGGCTGAGATAATGGGAACATCATTATAAAAAGTAAAATGCTGTGTAAAAAGGGAAGATAGTAAAGGTGAAGCATGTTTGGCACAGGTACTTTACAGTATCCATTAGCTGCGAGCTACTAAGATGGGTCTTGACTGGTCCTCCCAGAAACTTTGGCAACTCTCTTTTCTCTGTTTTGAGAGAAACAAGAGTCTGTGCTGAGCAAACTGGGTTGGGCTGGGCTGTCACAGCCACGCTCCAGAAGGG
Source organism: Lepidothrix coronata (assembly GCF_001604755.1). Classification (NCBI taxonomy): domain Eukaryota; kingdom Metazoa; phylum Chordata; class Aves; order Passeriformes; family Pipridae; genus Lepidothrix; species Lepidothrix coronata. The sequence continues at coordinate 2,150,185 of NW_016690229.1, forward strand.
CTTGAAAGTCAGGACATAGTGGCCTTGGTGACATCTTGGGCTTTTAAACGCTTGCACAGACATTTCATTACGGGTCAGGAAAAATTGCATCTGCACTTGGAACCCAAAAACCTCTGGGCTGTGCTGCTGACCCCCAAGGATCGCTGGCTGCCGAGAGTTGCTCCGGAGGGAGCAGGTTGGGAGCTGCAGCACAGCTGGGCAGCTTGGGAATATCCACGCCAGCCATAAACAAGTTAAACTGGATGTTTGAAGTGTTCATCACATGGCATCAGGGCGCTCCTAGTGGGTTCATTTGCCTTTTGGAAAAACAGAAAATTTGGCCACATGCAGATCTAAGCCACGAGACTGCATTGCTTCCACTTATTCTGGCCTGTCCTCAGCACACTTAAAAGCTGCCCAACTTAATAACTGTTAATAACCACTGGGCACCAAAGGAAGCTTTGACTCCTCTTTCGTGATGATATTACTTCTCCATCTCTTGCCAGTACAGCATCTTCTGAGTATGAGCAAACAGAGAACACATGTATTTTAAATCCCTTTGCTTTCTGAGAAGTAAAAAATGAAAAATTTCTTAATCCCTGTTGGACAACCGGAGCAAATCTAGAGGTGTTCAGTGTCCTCTCTGCTACAAAATATTTTTTCCTTCTCCAGTACAGTCTCCTCATGGCCCTTCTAGTTGACCTGATGTGTATTTTCAAAGCACTTTTGTCTCTAGTTTTGCCTGCCCACTCTGCCCCTCTGTGTACCCAGCAGCCAGGTAGCCACTGCCAGCAGCAATAATAACACTCTCCAATTTTCTTGCTTGAGTGTGTGAGTAGCTTTAAATTGCTTTCTGTCTCAGGGCTGCAGACATGATATTGGCTCTATGTTACTTGGGTCTGTCTGAAGAAATTCCCTCTACAGGAAGGCTACTTCCAGATGAGGTGAAGATCAGACCCAGCTAAATATTCAGATTACTCGATGATGCTAGAGGATAAAAGTTCTTCTTTATTTCACAGGGGATCCTGCTCATATAAGAGACATCTAGACATTTCTCTAATGATTTGGCACATTAAAAAATGCTTTCTACAAAACAGTTTATTTTCTGAAAGAAAACAGTTAATTGCATGTGCAACCACTCAAGAGTGTGCAATTAAAAAAAAAAGGAACCTAAATAACTGTTGCATTCTCAACAGTGTATAGTCTTATGAATAACTAGAAGGACTTATTCATTATTTGCCTCCAAATATATCTCCACTCAAATGATTCTTCTGTTTGGGGGAATCTCTATTAATAGAGACTAAGGAAAATAATGTCGTCTTTGTCTCTTTCTAAGACATGTCCTTATTGTGTTTTGGACAATTGGGTCATTTATGATGATGAGGTAACTTGTTCTGAATCCTGAAAATGTAATTTCAGATGAACTGTGAGTAGTTTTACTAGCTGTTGAAATGTCTTTGCAACCTAATTTATAATTTACTATCAGTAGCATTCTGACATCGGTGTAAACAGCAGCTTAGGCATCTGTACTATTTCTTGAATAAAGAGGGGTGGGAGGAAAGGTTTAAAATAACGTGTCATGTCTGTGAATTCTGATCTTTCTGATATCTTACATCCATATATTCATCTTGGGAGAGCAGGGCAAGATGATAAAGGACACAATGACTGAGTCCCCTCAGCTGAGCTGCCACATGTGCAGGGATCAGGTGAGCTGTGCAGTGTTGCAGGTAATGGATGAGCTTCACCTCAGCCAAAAGCCGCTTTGACTATGGCAAGCAACAGCTCCAAACCGATCCTTTGGCTCTTCCGAATCCCAGGGCAGCTGCTCCCCATCCATGACAAGCTGCTGATTCCTATCTTAGAGCAAGGCTTGTCTCTGCCCTTCCATTTTCTCTTATTTTGAAAAAGTCAAAGATTGGGATTTACAACAGAAGCTGTTATAAAGGGCTCATAAACCTCTCAGGCCTGCAGATTGTAAGCAGGTAATTAAAGTTAAGCACCTGCTTAAGTGTTGTGTTGATCTGCAGCTGCTCTGCCCCTGGAGTCAGTGGGGCAGGAGCTGTGGCAGGACGGCTCCAGCGCCTCTGTCCAACTGAGGGGACTCACTTTTGCACAATAAACTCCTGTGAGGCGACTTTTGTCATGGGCAGAGGAAATAATATACACTGGAATGAGGCATTTCTATACCACTTTGTAGCCACCTACAATTTTATTGACTAGATAATAACCTGCTGGCCCGAAAATAAAACTCACGTCCCTGACTGACCCTTGCTCAAACCCAAACCCCTTTGATTCACTGAGTTTTATCTGAAAGAAGCAGAGCAAACTGAAGCTGTAGTTTCTCGTTCAGTTCATACAGGGATACAGAGATTTGTATTTGAATGTCAGAGCAGATAAGGAAAAAACTGTATTAATTTCAGCCATTGTCCAAGCGTCCTGACTTTGATTTCTGTTATGATATACCTTTCTTTATTGAGTTATATTTTATGTTTTTACAATTGGGCTAGAAAAACTAATAAAACAAGAAGAGGAGGATGCAAGAGCTTGACTCAGCATGGATATTGATGTGGTTTAAGACTCTGTTTAAACTAAGCTCGTGTAAACCATTGTGCTGATATAAGTAAGTATGTTGTAGACTGCTGCTGCCAACCATTTTCACTGCAATTTACAGCTGCGTTGTAAATTAACCAATGCAGCTAAACTCCTATAAACTAGGTTAAGTTTATTTCAAGGGTATTTTCACATAAAGCTGTATTGCTTTAATTATCTATTTTAAAACCGCATAATTTTGTTAATCCAGTGTTACTTTTTATATGTAAAGTAGCCTTCAGAAAACTGATGGAGCGCCAAAATCTGCTCTTGCAGGGTTTTTGCTTCGCTGAAAGTTTGGAGCAACTTTCTTTACAGTTACATTTAAGAGCAGAATTTGGTCTCTTTCTCCTCTTCTATTACAGCAAGGAGGGAATAACTCTTTAACTCCTCAAATTAGTAGGATTGCATTGCCAAGAGTGAGAAGTAGGCTATTATCTAGTCAATAAAATTGGATCTCATCCTCCAAAGAAAAATGCCTTAGCTTTTCCTCATCAGTCTGCTTAAAAAGAAAAAAAAAACAAACCCAACCAAATGAACTATTTTAAGATTAAAAGCTTTGGGCAGGGAGGGTTTCACCTGAGCACGATAAAACTGTTAGTCTATCAAGCCTTTCTTTTTTATCCTTGTGCTCCATGAATGAAGTTCTTGTGCTTTATTTACCCATCCCTTGTGCTTTATTTACCCTGTAATTTATTTCCCCTTTCTACCCAAACAACCATGGGCAGAAAAACACCAGCAAGAGCAGCTACTTTAAGAGTAAATACCAGGAAGATGGATAGGAGTTTTGATGGGACAATCCTGGCTGGAGAAACCACACCTAATATTTATAACAGAGTCTCTGGCAGAGAAAATGTAAATGGGCTGTAAATTCAGGTATTTCCACTGATAGCACTGGAGTGACAGTGACTCTGCACTGCTTTGAGGCCTGGCCCATTTGTGTGTCCTGTCAGTTTTAGGTTAACAGTGCTGGATGGCTCTCTTCATTCTGCTACAGTATTTACAAAATGATTGTAATTAACTAGATGATGACTTAATAAACGTGTAAGATAAATTCTTCTTGGCTGGAAAGCAAAAATGGTTGGCAGCTTCTGCTTGCTTAAATTAAAACAAGAAGTTGCTTCGACATTACATTTCCAAACAGGCAAAAACTTGCATCGCCATCCAGAGCGGTGAAACGAAACCATGACAATATTGTTGTTCGAGTGGGTGGTGCTGGAAATTGTTTTACTTAAAGCTTCTCATTTATTTGGGCACAAAAAGCAGCCTGTTACTTTCTGTCCAAGGAGTATGAAGGGACAGCATGGCTGCCCATCCATGGTGATTTACCAAGCAACCTCAGATTATTTGCTGTCTCCACACATGTACAGATATGGATTTGGATTAATTGGGGCAATGCTCCCTCTCTAATTCTCCCTTTCGTTAGCAGCTCGCTCTGTTGCGTTTGCACACATGCCAACTGCTCGGCTCTGAGAGGAGCAATAATGTGGTTTAAAAAAAGCATTGCAATTATTTTAAGCATTTTCTTTCTAAAGTTTTTTTTTTCCCAGCTGCAGTTAATTTCTGTCTGATTAGTCTGACCTTTCACCCTACAAGGAAGTAGTTTAGCAAAAGGGAGAAATGTGGTCACAATATATATATGTGTGTGCTTATGTATGTAATCATCGGCTTTATTGGTTTATGTTCAGCATGGAGAAGTTCTGATTACAAATATTTATGCACACTTTTAGCCGTGCTAAAGCTTACCATCAGTGTTTGAAACTATTTTTCCCCTTTCAAGAGAGTTTGATGAATGTGAAATTGCAAGAAAAATTCCAGTTTGGGTTTTTTTTCATAAATCTTAATAGAATAAATTAAAACACAGAAAACAGTCTTTACTTCTGAATTCATTCTTGTATTTTAAATACATCTGTTTACTGGTCAGTCACTGCAGAAATCTAAATCTTTGCCTGTGGTTATAAAATAAATACAAGTTTGCACAGTGTGGTGCTGAAATAAAATACATGGTGCTAACACCATGGGAGAATGGCAGCTGAGAGGGAAGATGGCTTTTAGGTCTCTCTCACCTGATCTTTCATTTTCTGTCCCAGGCATCTGCCTACTGTTTCGCCTGTCTTAGGTCTTGTGGAGAGGAAGTGCTCACTAATTTGTGTTATATGAAAAGAATTCATTAACTGCATTGCTGCCTTGTGCTACTGGTTGAGCCTACGATGATTTGGAAAGAGCATGTCTTGGGTTCTTGACTTTGTAAGCATTTGTACAGAAGGTTTTCTGCACCTACACGTGACAGCTCGGGGCACTTGTCCTGCTCCAGGGAGGCTGCTCAGCTGGGTTGTTCACATCCAAATCCAGAGCTGGATTTCTGCAGTTCGTGGATCCTAAGAATCAGCGCTGAGATACCAGCTCGAATTTAATTTGGAGCTGTTTTTCAAATGACACAAGTTACGGGAAATTATTGGCAGAAAGATGACTCAGTTGATATATTTGTTCCCTCCCAGTTTGACTGGAAGCGTGTGGTGCTGCAAACTCAGGGAGGGCAATTGTTGTGGGATTTGTGACTGTGAATTTCATCTGGGATCTGCTCAGCTGTTGCTGTGACGCCTTTATGGCAATCCCAGCTGTAATTGGTACAGCCCTTAAATGGCAGCTTTTATGTGTTGTCTCTTTTGGCACTGGGTCAGGTATTTGAAAAATAAATCCAGTTTGTGAATAGATACAACCACAGAGGTGTATTCCAAGCCAAGAGCAGTTTATTCAGCTGAGTGAATACAGATCATTTCTGCATGCATTCATAGTGTGGCAATTTTTTTGATGAGTTTCAGAAGCATCCAAGAGGTGGGAGCTGGAACAGGTGACCAAGGGAATTACCAAGACACCATCCCAGCATGCAGTGATGGAGTTAGAAAAGCCAAAGCTGTTCTGGAGTTGAATCTGTAGAGGGATGGGAAGGGGACCTGGTGACAAAGAACATGAAAGAGACCAAGCAATTCGATGAATTCTTTGGCTCAGTATTAAATGGTAAGATCTGCCTTCAGAAATCACAGGTCCTGGGATCAGAGGGGAAATCCTAACAAAGGAAGGCTTTCCCTTGTTGGAGGTGGATCAGGTTAGGGAATATTTTAACAAACTATGCATACACAGATCCATACGACCTGATGGAATGGGCCAGTGAGAGCTGAGGGAGCCATTGTGATGTCACTCTCAATGACCTCAGAATCACAGAACATATGAAGTTGGAAGGAACATCAGGAGGTCATTGGTCCCTCTCAGAAAGCTCATGACAATTCAGGGAAGATTCCAGCACTGCAAATGTTGCTATTTTCCTGTATGATAATGGACAGCTCAGGTGGCTTCTTAAAATCTCTGGCTTTGCTCTGTTTTCTTTAAAATGTATATTTTCCTCAGTCTTGTTTCATTGATTGGGGGTTTTCAGTGGTTGGAAACCTTGGACAGTGTGTTTTTTTGCTTAGTTAGAAGCTCCTGATTTTGTTATATACAGTACTCAATAATAGTGGGAGAATACTGCTAAGATATGGCTCTTCTTGTCATTTTTTAATGTCAACAAGTAAAACTTAGTTTTGTTAAAGTCCTTTGCTCCCCAGGTGACCCTTTTCAGTCAGGTGTTTTAAATTTGGAAGCGCTCTAGGCCTTGAGAGGTATGTCTTGTGGCAGCGACGCCTTGCAGACGGAAGAGCAGCCGATATTTACTTCCAACAAAATGACTTTTTTTATCACTCTATCCCATCCTTTAAATTCTCAATGACCTTTTCATTTGGGAAGCAGATCACACTTTCCTCGTCATGGTGCTGACAGTGAGGAGACAGGCTCCATACCTGTGTTCCAGGGCGCACGTTGGTGCGTGTTAGTGACAGTCACTGCAGGAACACAGTGTGTGGTGAGAATCTTGCCCAAAGCACATGAGCAAAGTTCGCATTAGGAATCCGCTTAAATTAAAGGAAAGCTTGGCACACTCAGCAACAGTTCAAAATCCAATCTTGTGTTGTCACAATTTCTCTGTCATTAGCGTAATGTGAGCGTGAATTGTGTGTGCTGTCAGGCTTCCTTTCCTTACTGTAGGGAATTTTGTATCATTGCTCCTATTATATCGAGAGTCCCAGCACTGGGAGCTGTTAGCTGGTGCTGCTACTTTACTGATTTGCCAGAATGGTATGAGCTGCTCACAAAATAGTCTAATTTCAGCATCTGTCAAAGAAATGAGGCTGATCAACGAAAGAGTTCACTTGATTGCTTTGAAAAAAATTAAGTGCTGGCTTATGATACACAAGGCATAAATTAAATCATAACTAGATCAAGATTACTGACAAGAAGTGATGACAGGTGTTGTGAATATGTTGACATGGGGATACTGCCCTGTATAACAATTGTCAGTCATCGGCCAGTTTTGAGGTTCGGCTGCGGCTAATGGGAAAGTAGGAACTGTTATTAACAGTCACATCTTCAAAAATAATAATTTAGGTTACAAACATTTCCTTCTTCAACAGCTGCAGACACATCTGATACATTAGTATTAGGCTAAGCCACATATAAAACACTACAAGTATGTTCAGTACAGTGGTTAAGAAATGATTTCTAACAGAGACACTGGACTGGGACTAGGGAGGTCAGGGTTTGCATTCTGACACAGCCCTCTCTGTGACCCTGGGCAAGATGTGTCACCTCTCTGCACATCAGCTCTGAGTATGGGATGATATTTCTGTTGTCTGTCTCGCCTGTTTAGGGTGTTAGTTCACTGGTGCATCGCCTGACCCGTCTGGGGAGCTGCACACCTGGCACACCTGATTTCCCCTGCTCTAATCTGCAACGTCACAAAAATACAGCTAATTACTGATACTGGTGGGGAGGAGGGCACATTCCTTGCCCCAGAGAACTTACAAACTTAAAATAACAAGAATTATCGCTGCTGAGGTTCAAGTGGTACTGCATATGCAACCAGATGATTCCCATGTGCTGTTGTTTAATAGATACAGACTGATGCCAAAAATACATAGATGAAATCATATCATCTCTATTGACATCTTTGACACATGTATTCCTCCTGTTGGATGCTGCTGCAGTTTGGGATGCATAATATGAGAGCTCCCTGCCTGCAGCTGTTCACAAGGATGTTTATGGACAGAAAAATGGATGGGGGGGTAAATATCTGCCAGTCAGACCCCTCTCAGCTCTCAGCATCTTTCTTCAGAGAAATGCATCGTTATATTTGAACTGTGATGTTTATGAAGTATCATTAGCATTATTCAGTTACTGACTTCAGATGTCTTCTTCTCTGGTCAGAGCAATCATTATAGGTCTATCCAAGAAGAGCTGTGACAGATGTCATAGTTTGTTACAGTCACTGTATGCCAGATTTAGCCTCGGGTCATGTACTGCTTGAGTACTTTCTCTAAAAGCATCTTGTGAGTACCCTGCAGTAGAAACAAGTGACAAGGACTTCAGATATATTTGTGACATTGAATTGAATGCATTTTTAGGATGAGATTATGATGTGGTAAGCAGGCAAACAAAGAGAAGAAGATACTTGCACAAATCCAGTTTCCTACCTATTCTTAACTATATCCTTTCATGCAGATGGTGCACTAGTAGCAGTCAAGTCCTACAAATCTGGGGTTAGAGGGGTTTTTTTGCCTCATGTTGCAAAATTATTACAAATTTTACTCATGGCTTAAACTGCTGTATTAACTGTTAAGTAAATTGTAATGATGAAAGGAAGAAAGGAGCAAGTAAGCATGACTTGCTGTCACACAGGGACCCAGAGTCCAACTCAGTCATGAATTGTATTTGGTCTTCAGCTAAAAAGACAGAGACCACCCTGTTGGTCTGGTCAGTATATAAATACAGACAAGAAACTGAAATATCTGAGTTTAGTGTACTATGTAGACAGGCTCTGGTGTTACCACGTGTACTTGAACTCAAACAGGATTTGTGTGTCACTAGACATGCTGCATTTTGGGGGCAACTGATGGCCTTCACACACCAGAAACCTCAATTTTCCCTTCCCAGTCCATGCTGAGGGGCTCCCTCATCAAATTGCAGCTTACTGAGTGGGTGGAGAGCTGTGTTTTAAATTGACATGATAGTGCCTGTTCCATATGTAAGTCAGGAGTTCCAAGCTGGCAGCAGTCACTCAGTGCTGTGTTCCAGGTCAATAATCAAGTGTTTGTGAAGAGGATGTGTAAATACCATATGTTAAGTAAGACTGATAAAAACAAATACACAAAACCCCGGAGAACTCACTGGTGTCATCACAGCCCTGAGAAACTCTGTTCCACCCACCCTAGTGGGAAGTGAGAAAATGAGTGACAGAGCTTGGGTTACCAATTACGGCTGACACTTCAGTATTCAATTAATGCTTCTAAAGTTGTGAGAAAGGATGCAACAATTTCTCCTCTCCAACGCTAATGACCTGTAAAAAAGAGAAAATAATTGTGAAAAAAACTCTCTTGTCAAAAACAGTCCTTCTGCATGTACCTCTGAGAAGCAATCGGATGCAGGATGTTATCCATCTGGCCAAATGATCCATAAGATACTTCTCTCCTCCAGAATAACTGCATTCTTCTGCAAAGGCTGCTTGTGCCATTGATGCTTTCTAAGGGACACTGCTGCCATTCGCTCCTTAATTAGGAGATTAGGAGAATTCTTTGACTGAAAATTAAGAATCACTATGGCTTATTTTTATCACTAGAAGATCACTCCAGCAACTTCCTCCAGGAAATTGCAAAGGGAAGTCATTATGTGAGGGGGGCTGGGGAGGCAAAAGCCAGCTAGATTGTGCATATGAACCCCAGATGAAATGCATCCTAGGTCTGTGAGGGGGGCAAAAGGGGTGTTTACTAGGTCATTTACCATGTTCTTGTTTTTAAAGTTTCCTTTTCCACGATTACTTGTTGACCTTAATTGTTTCCATGCCCATGAGATAAGTCTTTGTACTTCCTATGGAGGCTTAGTGGAGAGGTCTGGGGATTGCTCTTGCTAATTGCCCTGTATTCCTTCATTTCCCCTGAGTGTCTGTGGCAAGCCTATTCCCACATATGCTACCAAAATCCATTTTAATAGAAGGGGCAGCAATGCACAGCTGACGACATATGTTTAGCTGCATTCAGGGCTCACTGAAGCATGCCTATCATGTTACATAAAAGGAGAAGGTCAGTACAAAACAAACAGCTTTTTACAAGCTAGGGCTTAAGAATCCTGTCCTAAAGAACTCCTGCATTTCAGAGAGCGACAAATCAGCTTGTGGCTGAGCTCTGTTCTCTCTCTAGGCTTTTTTCTCCTTTTTTTTTTTTTCGTTGCATACATTAGAAATACTGTTAGTCTCCCAGGACAACCTGTGTTAAAACATTCTCTTCTGGCAGAAAGAATTGGGCTCTCCAGGGCCCAATCCTCAATCTCCCTGCATCACCAGAGCAGGCTGGAGCACAGCAGTGCTTCTCCTGGCCCTGTGTGCACCTGCTGCAGGAGGGCAGCCCCTGGATTCCCACAGAATAAACTTTCACAGCACTGTCTGCTGGGCTTTGGGAAGAGGTTTGTATGGGCTTGAGGTAAAACAAAGAACAGGGAGGAAAGGAGATACTTAAGGAAAACTTGAGCCAATTTCAGTGGAATTGCTTATTTCCTTCTATTTTCTTTTAACTGTTTTTTCTCTCCAACTGACCTGGAACCAAGGTAGGACATGACCCACAGAAGATTTCCCAAGGAGAGTCTGGCTCTCAATTCCCATTTCCTTTAGTGGAATCAGTGCACATCAGTCTTGTCTGTGGACTTGCTTTGCCTCTGGCACGTGCCCTGACAGTAGGGACTCACGGAGCTCTTTGGTGGGGGAGCAGAGGAGTAAATTCAAACCTTGCCCCACATCTCAGCTGAGGCCTTTCCCAGCTGCAAATGGGTACAGCCTCAGGCTGGTACATCAAAACCAGCTGGGCTGGAGCCACATCTCTGCTGGGTGGGTCTGAGGGCAGCTGCCCCTGCTAACTCAGTGGGCTTTTGAGGGTCTGCACAGACCCTGCTCTGAAGGCAGGCTGGGGCCAGAGTGCTCATGACCCTGAGAATCCACTGTGGAAGGAAGATATTGTTTCCCAAGAACAGTCCTTGCTTAACAAAGCTCCAAACATCTGTGTGGCACTATCTGTCAGGGCATCCTCGTGTTCAGGCTGTCCGCATTTTTTGGAGCCTTTACAAAACGCACCTCCCCTGGGAAGCATTGCTGATTCAGCAGATTCCTGCAGACAAGGGCTGTTTGTGGCACTGATTCATTCATTTTGGTTATTTATACCACTGTGTTGGGTGCTGTGTGAAGCAAGAGCAAAGCACTGTTCATGCCCCAGAGGCATCAGAAGTCAAGAAGAAGGCAGGATACAAGGAGTGCAGGTAGTCCATGAAAAGGCAGAGGAGCAGGCAGCACTGGTAGTCAGATGGGCTGAGACAAAACTGTGCTTCCAGCTTCATCTCTGAACAAAGCCATAGCTTCTCCACTTGATTTCTGCATGCAAACCCAGTTTACGTGAGGATGTGTTGTAACATTAATTCCAGGTGCCTGAGCTGTGCTTGGGGGGGTCTCCAGCCTGGTGGGGGCCAGGGGCAGCTGTGGCTGCAGCAGGAGGGCTGTGAGGTGGCACAGCAGCTCCCACACCACACAGACCACGTGCTATGTGGGATGGGATTGTGGGGAATAGTGCCAATTAGCAGCGTTGAGAAGTGTGTTTGTTACAGATATTTAATGCACTTGGAAGTTCCCATCAAGAACAGAATTATTTTAAAACCTGTGAAAAATCTGGTCCATAAATATTACTCTGAGTGTGCTTTTCAGATGGTGTTTGGCTCAGTCATGGGACCAATTCCTGCACTTCCTGGACACCACTTGCAACAGGGACCTGATGAGTCTCGGACACTTTTAAAAATGTGTTTTTTCACTACTTCATATAAGTGCTTTTTTTCTGTTGTTAAATAATGGCTGATATAAATAGTATTTCTTCTTTAAGTGGGGCATGATTTCTTCCAGATTTCCATGTGAACATTTCACTGTGTGGCTCTGCCAGCTGTGGGCTTTGTGCTGCAATGCCAGGGTGCATTAGTTATCTTGGAATCTGAAATCTCAGGATATGGCAGAAGCAACTGATGCCACCAAAATGGGTGCAAGTGCTTGTTTGCCTGGGGGAAAGTAAACTTGTTTTAGTGAGTCAATTTTATAGTGGGTTTTCCTCTTTTTTTTTTATTTTTAATTTAGTGTAGATTTAAAAAGCTATTCTGCAGCCAGCTGAGTAAATTGATGCAAATGGTTTCAATGTTCTTTTGAGGAAAAGTTTACAGAAACAGTTCTTGGTATAGGATAATAAAATTCCAACACTTGGCCTTGAAATAAGCACAGAGGGGACCTCAGATGCAGGCTGTCCTACTGCTTTTAAAGTTAAGTAAAAGCTTTGGGGGATGGGACAGGAACTTTGACTGACAGCTCCATTGAGACTATTTGTCTCCCTTGTTCTCCCAGTATTAATGCATTTCACCAATACTAAATTCACATTTACCTGCATGATAAGAAAACCAATCAAGGACAAAAAACAGTTTCTAGGGAATACCAGTGCTGCCTGATCACAGTTGGGGACAGAAGTACTGTATTTAAGCAGTTGTTTAAGGCTGTGCAAAGACACGTGATTTGCTGACAGCAAATCCACCTGTTCCATAGAGCATTCACTACCCAGGCGTTTAATCCCTCTGAAGGATACCAAATGAAACCCCAGCTCAGAGGGGGAATTCAGCCAAGCCTGGGATTTGTACCACAAAATTTTCCTGAGCCCAAGGATGCAATGAGCCCGTGTGTGTAACATGATTTGAGCCCTTGCGTGCCGCCCCACCGTGAGTTTCGGTTTGCTGATCTGATGGTTTAGATGAAGATCTTTGCAGCTGGAGCTCAGTTGGGTGCTTGGCTGGTTTCTGCAGCCAACCTGCATCCCGGGAGCCGGCTGGGGAACACGCCTGCTCCAACTTGATCAAAGGCTGTGGGGTTCCCTCCTGGTGCAGTGGCTCCACGGCGATTGGGAAGCAGCATTCCTCAGCAGGTGTAAAAGTCCCTCAAGAGAAGAGCGTGGAGCCTCATAGCAAAATAGACATCAGTTAATCTCTCATGCCTAGATGATTTTACTGTGACGTTCTGCCAAGCAGCCCGAGGCAGTGAAAAATAAACTGCTAGCATTATAGTATCATTACGTTTCTGATTCTCCAGAGAAGCCAATATTTGTTTGCTTTTCTCTGAAGTGTTTCATGTCACCATGTATGTTCTCTCCCCTTCTTTTCAGGGCAGGGAGAGGGGGAGGAGGAAAGCTCCACAGTAACTGCACAGCCCGAATTTTGTGTTGCAGTGGGAGCTTTGTTGCTGCTCTTTTTTATGCCTACAAAATTTGTAAAGATTATTTGGCAACCTGTGACTGCGGTGTCGAAGTGAGCATTGCTTCAGAAAGAGGCCAGTCTCTGCAAACAAATTTTGCAGCCAAAAGTGCTTGTAAATTTGATAGGTGCAAAAACGAACTGAAAGGGGCTCACGGGCTGAGCCCCAGGCGCTAGCTCCGGGGACAAGGATCCTTCCCTCTCTCGCCCAGACTGTGTGCAGCTGAACTGTTTCTGCAGCCCCGGAGCCTCTCACCCCCGGAGGGTTGATTCCTCCTCCCCAATGCGGACCCGGTCCCGCGGGGTTCAGCGGCCCCGAGGGTTTCACGAGGTGAAAAATCTGGTGGCCTGAACCCCAGCGGGGTCAGTGAGCGCCACGGGGAGGGGGGCAGGTCCCGCTCGGATCCACAGCCCCCCGGGCAGCCGGCCCTCCCTCCCCGCTACCTGGCAGGCTCCTCGCCTCTTCCCCCCGGGGGAAAACAGCTCTCACTGTCCCTCCTGCGCTGCCTGGTTTGTTTAAGAACACCCGCGGTGAGTGCTGCGGTTGATGACAAGGTAGCGCTGACGCGCTCGAAGGGAGCGCGGTCGCTGCGCTGCCCCGGGCGGGGATGGGGGGGAGCCAGGCGGGACCCCGGACCCCGCGGGGAGACCCAGCCCAGCACCATCCGGAAAATGTCATCTAACCACGCTTCTTACAAACCTGCCGCCTGGCTTCCAGTTCAGCAGAAAACCGGGGACAGGCTCCTTTTTTTCTTTTTTTCTTTTTTTTTTCTCTCTGTGTGTGTGTGTGTTAACCACTAATTTGCTCGCCTGTAGTAACAGCTAAAACATATGAAATTATCCCCGATCTATAATGCCGTTACGTGAGCTTCTGGCAAAAAGATTTTATGAGGTTATTTTGCTCTCTTTTTGCTTTATCTTTTCGATCCCGGTGATTCTAGGAGCGGCAGTAGGGTGGCTCTGCCCACAGACCTGACTTTAGGAGCGGTTTTAGCAACCTCCCGTTCTGGGGAAGCCCCTCGGGGCTCACACCAGATGAGAACGAGCAATATCGCTTTTTCTCTCTTTTTTCTTGCTACCTTTGCAGCTGATAAACATCATTTTCGTGCTGCTTGGGTTGTTGTTACTGACATCGTAAAAGTTCTAAATGATCAAACTTTGGAAAGGAGTCACTGACCGGCTGGTCTCACCTAGAGCTGGCTCTTTCTCTATTGTTCTCCGGGTGAAATGTTAACTTGCTTTTCTTTGAAGATTCTCAGAGGGGCTTGTTATCAGACTCAGCAAATTACAGTATTCCAAGATCCTGGAAGCCAGCGTTCCTGTTAGGCATCTATCCGAAAGTTACTTTTTACATCTCGCAGATGATAAAAAACCGTGAATTAAGTAATTATGGGGTTTTTCTCCTGTCTAATGTCAAATGATGATCCTTAATATGAGGCTAAAATGTTCAACATTTCAGCTGTTCTCAGGATGGATTGAAATGCAGGAAAAAATCATGGAAACTTTGTCACCTATTTTCATTAAAAATTTGCAAGGAAAGAACCTCAGTTATATTCGCAAGTCATGATATACACCCTTAAAATTTTTTTCCTTTTAACTTCAAATTTTTAAGAAGTTATCTGAAGTAAAAATATGGGAAGGAATATCACAAATGTCAAAGGTAGAACAAACGATCAGGAGATAAAAGATGCTGTTTAGAAAAAAAAAAAAAAAAAAAAAAAAAAACAAACTTTAACTGTCCAGCTGTTTTTCAGCACAGAATTTTTCCTGTGTTTCCTACATCAACATTTGCCTGGAGGAAGGGAAGGAAAGTGATGACAGGGCAATGTTATGATGGGAGAAAGATGATTAGAGGTGGCATTTAAAAAATAAAAATAATGGTGAATAGTATTGTAAATAACAATGCCAGTTTATCTGGGCTTGTCATTCCACAATTTACAGGTTATAAGGATTTTCAATTATTTTTTGGATTGTTTAGAAACATTAGAAAAACATACATTTCAGATTCTCTGCTCAATATTTTTCTTCAAGATTTTAATTCTTTTAAATTCTTGTTTGAAAGTTCAGTTTCCAATGAGAAATTAGCATGTCTAGAGTACGTTGCAAATGACTAATATTAAATAGCTTGAATTGAGATGTAATATATACCGAGGCAGTTTCTCAAACTATCTGCTAAACCCCATGAAAGAAGTTAAATGCATTAAAAAGGCTTGGATGGGTCATTCTCTGGAAGGGATAGAGAATTCCTATTTATGACATATTAATCTTTTTCCATAATATCAAGACTTCTTAATTTTTTCCTGGAGCTACTTGGATTTATCACCCCCTTCTTGTTTTCCATGTTTGCACAAGGAAAATCAGTGTCCAAACCTTTATAGTATTTTAAGAAAAATGCATTTAAAATTGTCACTGACATCAGGGGATTGATTTTATCAGCAGTTTACACCAGAGAAGGATCTGCCTCCTCTTTTTAAGTAGAGGTGGGCAGAGCAGTGAATAATCTCCTCGCTACCTGTGTAACTGCTTCACATTTCAGCAACAAACCCTCAAGACTTCTTGGCCCCTCTGGAAATGTTGGATTAGCAGCACTCGGCCTGTTTAGCTCTGGCAGTTGCCTTTCATTTGCTTTTTGGAAGGGAAAATGGTGAGAAACAGTTGCCAGGATTCTCCAAATCCCTCTTGTCTCCAAAGACAACTCCAGAATGTTTCTGTGTTAGTCCAAGTATCCCCAGGCTTGGTTTCATTTGTTCTTGGATAAAGGAGGACTTGCTGTCTGCTCTTTGCCGAAAAAGGAATCCATGAACAGCTCCTTGGAGGGGAAAATTAGGCATAAGAAAACAAACCAGAAGAAAATCACGAAAACCAATTCTTTGGGAGAAAAACCAAAACATTTTCACCAACCTCATAGCTGTTCCAGCCTTACAGTGTGTTGTGGCCATCACACATTTCACACTGATTTCCTTCGTTTCAGACATCTCATAGAAATGAGTTGTTCTTGGAAAGAGCTGAAGGATCTTCTCCTTCCTGCAGTGCCTTTGGGGAGGGATCTGGGGATGGAGAAGCCTGGATGGGATGTGAAGGCTGTTGGTCCTGGCTCTGCACAGCCAAAGATAATGTCACATTGTTCAGCCTGCCCTGCTGTCACCAGCTGTGCGTTACCTGTCACACAGAGTTAGGGGAAACTTAGTTTTCTTACTGAGCAATAGGAAATCGGTATGGTTACAAGGACATTTGGGGAATATTCTGCTTCTTTTCTGTATCAAATGACTAACCAATCTGTTCAGAGTAGCGCCAGCTAATGGCTTGTGCCTGAGAAGGGTGAAATACTGAGACAGAGAGATTAGGAGCAAGGGCAGAATCTTTTGTCATCATCCAGCCTTTCTGCAACAGTTTCACAGTAAGCAAAAATAAAATAAAATTGCATCAGGAATTAGTTTGGCTTGTAAGATGGCTCCTGTCTGAAGGCTAGTTTTCGGTCCACTTTGATGTGTTGAAGAACAAGAACTTCCAGTACCAATTCTGCTTATGTACATAAATCATGGGGGTTGGAAGGAGAAGTGACATACTGGTTCTCTTCATTTATGAACGTGCGGGCTGTAGTCCATCATAGTGGCTATAAAGTGTTTAAGACTGATAACAAATGCTCAACACTATCTAAGTCAAGAGGCCAATAAAGCTTGAAGTATTTATACACCTGTGGGTTGAATAGCTGGTAGTGAATGACAAACCTTTTTTTGCATGCGTGTTTTTCTTTTTCCATTTCTAGCTCGCACTGCAGCGAGTGTAGTGCCCTTTGGATTGTTTATACCTTGTCAAACCTGTTTTAAATAAACCACTGTACTGCATTTTCAGTCTTGTCAGGGAAATTGCTGCCCTCTCCTGGTTTGAAGCGATTCTCGGCCATCTGAAGGCATCTCCAAGCAAATGCCAGCTGCGGTGTGATAATACGACCCAATATGAAATTAATTAAGGCTACACAATAGTTTCTTTAAGACTAAATCAGAAATGAGGGCAGGCAGCCCTATCTAGGACAATAGGATTGGATCCAAATGCAGTTTTAAAGACCGTCCTGCCTCCCCTGATTAGAGTGCATTTAATGAGATTCATGCAATTTCTTTCTGAAAACAATAGCTTTAACCATTGGTTGCATAACCCAGGATATCCAGCTGAGGCCCCCCAAGTACAGAGTGTTCCACAAAACGGAATGACAAAAACTCTTCTAGCTCAACTTAAATAATTAAAACAAGATCTGGAGGAATGGCCGGCTCGGTGAGATGCCTTTTTAGGGGGTCAGGGGGTAGAGGAGGCGAGATAAAACTCCTAAGGGCAAAGTTAAATTTGTCCATTACTATTCTTTTTCTGCTGAGGAGCACGAAACGCCAAGACCCCTGAGATTCCTCAGCCCCCTCAGCCTTTTGTGGCTTTCAGCACCTTGCAGGATCAGGCCCCATGGCCATAATTCAGAAAAGGCTATCTATTGTCTGCATGGAAAGAAGGGAGGTCGGGAGCATATACTCGCTGGGATGTGTTTGAATTTGGGCAGTGATTTGTGGCTCTCATTTTACATGAAGTTTAAAGTTTCTTGGCTGCTGGATATACTACTCTGAACTCTGAAGGATCTTCTGCCATGTAAGTGGGTGGGAACAAGACATGGTAACACAGACACTGCTATAGACAATGCTTATTTAGGATTGTGGAAGCATTACAAACAAAGGAAAAAATTCCTCTTGCCCCTCCAGCTACAATAGCTTCACAAAGCATTCAGAGCAACAAAGGCCATTTTCCAAAAAGTTACTACCAGCAATCTGAGAAGAGTGTGCCCTTCTTGGAAGTGTGGAGAGCTAAGAGCTATGGCCTCTAACAGGCCATATTAGTGGCAAGCACTGTCTTTCAGAAACCAAACACTTCATGCATACCAAAATGCTTATATTATTTTCCCCCCACTCATCTTTTAAGACTGAAGTTATTTAAGTTGTGCTTTGAAGATCTTGCCTTTGCATCCCATTGTGATAGCATACAGCAGCTATCCTGTTTGTTGGGTGATTTTGAAACAAAATGTAGCCTTGTGGCAAAGAAAATCCCCTGTTCCCAAGGCAGAAGCAAAGACAAGTGCTAGGGTGCTTCCCTGCTGTCTCTTTAGAGCTGCAGAGACACACTTATATTATTTCCTTGCAGATGAGGTGTCTGTGAGTGAAGCTGAGGGTTGACTTTTATCTGTTTATTTTACAGGCTGTATTTCCTCTGGTGCTGAGGCACAATTAAAGCTGCATTACTGGTGTCTTTCACATATTTATTTATGATAAGGCCAGGTCTGACTCTTCCTCTTCACAGAAGAGCGTTTCATTCTTCAACAGACATTCAGTCCAGCAGGGTTTTTTTTTTTCAGGCATCTAGTCTTTTATAGGCATCTGCAGCAGTGTTTATTCCTAAATAATTTGATAACTAAGTAATTACAGAAGAGTCACCATGAGAGAGTTTCTTTACTTTACCCAGTTTTATCCTGCACCTAAATATGTGTTACTGATCTGTGTGTTACTGTGTCAACACCTGCAAAACGAACATTCTCCCAACCCATACTGTTCTTGCTACGGAAGAACAAAACAAAAAAAAGGGAAACCAGGCTGGAATAGCCAGAAAGGGGTGTCTAGGCTGCTACTTCCCTAAACACCACCTGAGACTGAAACATGACAGGCATTTACCACCTTTTTGAGGTGTTCCTAATCAAATGCTGCCTGACAGGAATGCTGAGATAAATACTATTGAGTTTGTTTCTCACGAGCTTGCTGCAAGTCTAATTCCAGCTTTGTGGTCACATTAAGGGATGAGCAAATCCACTTACTGCCCATGTAGTAGGCTCTTGTAAAGGCTCTTTATCCATGATAGAGCCAATATTTTGCATGAAACAGGAGAATCACTGTAAGTACTCACTGTAAATTTTTCTCTAGAAGTGTCTAAGCACAGCCCAAGGCTGCTTTGATGGGTGCTGTACTGGAGGAGAAAAGCCATGGCCTGAGTGTTTACAGGAGGTCCTTGCAGGTGCCCAGCTCCTTACTGGGACTGCAGAATGGGGCTGCTGGTGGTGTTAGGGCTGTGCTATGGGATGTCTCCCCTCTCTGACTGTGGTCAGCCCTGGCCTGCCCTGGGGCAGCCACATTGTCACTCCTGTTTCTAACTCTGCAGTCAATTTGCCATTTCAACTGAAGAGTCAGGACAAGCATTTTAACAGCTCTATATGTTGTCAGAGGTATTTCAATTCGGACTGAAGGGGAATTGTAAAACACTTTCCTTTTCTTAAAAATAATCTGAATTTTGGCAGAAGCTCCAGCCCAGCTGTTGTTTTGTGAACTGTCACGTGCTGCCATCACCAGCTGTCCCCACCCGGATGCATTTGTGTCCAACCCACATTCGTTAATCACCAGAGCAAGGTATGAGGGTTAAAAAAATAACAACAACAACAACCTCAAACCAACAAACGGCAACATGGCTCTGCATGCTACCAGATGCCACTGTGGTGATCTCAAGCATAAGCTGTACATTTTTATCTTTTAAATGGAGACGTCCCTTGGGCACAGCCACTGCCCCTGTCCACAGCTATCCTTGTCACCCGGCTGTCCTCCGCGCTCGGCGCTGCGAGGCTCACACCATAAGGCCGTGTTTGCTGCGTGAGGAGTATCGCAGTGGACAAGGGCAGAGATCGAGGTCTGGGGTCCTGAGGACATTGTGGATGTAAGGGACTGGCGTCTCGGCGTGTGTAGTCATCCTTCGGGAGGGCGAGAGCACAGCCAGGAACAGCGAGGGCTCAGGGCCGCTCTGTGCTTTTATTTGCATTTATTGCTTGCGATCGCAGACATTCATCCTTAGATATTTCCAGGATTAGGGGGTAATAAGACAAGACAACAAAGGAGTCTAAAGCTAACAGAGAGAGGCTGGGATACTGTGTGGCACTGCAAGACATGAACCGTTTCCAGGACCCAGTTCCTGACTACACCAGCTTCCCAATCTGGGAACCCCCAAATGCCACTGCTCCCAACTGGGGCATTCACAGCATGCCCTTACCAAGGGTTTCATCTGAGGAGCTCCCAAAAGCCTCTGCTCCAGACTTGGGCTTTCACAGCATTCCCTTATGGAAGGCTTGACCTCTAAGCATACCTAGGCAGGTTACACTTCATTCCTCACCCCTAATTTCAACCATGGCCTTATCCAGTATCATGAATTCCCTAGTTATTCCAGGGTCCTGATGAGGATGGCTCCTATCTGGATTTGCCATTGTTCCTCATATCAGCTGTGCATCAAAGCCATCTTTGTCCATAATTCCATTAGTGTAGTGGATGCAAAAAAGGGAGACCTCCTTTTCTGGGGTTTGCTCTCCATTCTGTGTTGGCTTTGCAACTTGGTCTCCTACCCTCTCCCTACAATCTCTCTGTGTTCTCGTGCAAGAAATTCCTCTCTGCAGATGTTTTCCTAGAGCAGCTCATTTCTAATCCATCCTCTCTCCATCTGATTAGAACAGAAAAAATACGTGTTCTTGTTTACCCCTGTTTGTACTTTAATAAATATTTGGTAGAAAGCGAAGGGTGTCAACTACATGAGTAATCTGCAGTGTTTAAATCTGTAACTGTTTAAATCTGCCTTTAAAACTTTATGGGATGTTGCCTGCAAAAAGAATGGTCATAACTCTGCTTTGTACTTTGGTCACAAGTGGCTTGATTGTGGAGCAAAAAAAAAAAAGGGAGAAAAATACAGATTTATACAAGAACTGATAATGTAAATACAAAGTCATCAAAGTGTTCATAAAAAACTCCTCAAAATACATATTTTCAGTTATTTTTATCATGATTTTTGGGCAGTTTAAGTGGCTGCTGCCAGATCAGACCAGAGTGCATTCACAAGGCAGAACAATCCCAGGTGTAACAAGCTACACCACCAAATGATTCAATTGTGAAACCTTTATCCAGTGGCAATCCTGAGAACTGACAAAAACGGGGTATTTGTGAGCAAGCAGGCTTGGTGGTGCAGCTGGGGACACAATACTGGGGACTTACACAGAGATGGAAAACTCGGGGATGGTGCAAACAGGCAGCACTGCCTGGCTGGCAGCGAGACCTGCCTGATGCAAGGGGAGGTAAGAGCCTCCTGCTTAGGACATGCTTTCGCCCCTTGCTCTGTATTACAGTTGAATATGCAGCTACAAAAGTTACAGCTGCAAATACTTTAGCAAATCTTTCAGAATATTTAACCCTTATTTTTTTGAGTTCTCTGTGTGTGCGCTCTGGGGGGGGGTGCATCTGTGTGTCTTCCGCCTTACGTATTCCATTTCAAAGATTTGTTTGTAGAAGATCCATCTTTAAGCTGTTGGAGGGAATAAGGAGGTGTCAGAGGGTTTCCCCTGCCAGACAGTCGGTGGTCTCCAGCTGCTGTGCTAAAAAAGCCTCTTTGTATCCTTGGAGCATCTCCCTTTTTCCAGGGGAGTGGCAAATGCAAGCACAGGGCAGCTCCCTGCCTGTCAGCAAGCACCTGAGATGCACAGGGAGAGCAGCAACTCAATAAATCATACAGCAATAAATCAAACATAGTTGGAAATCAATTTTAACATTTAACAATGATTCCTTTGAAGTTGGCAGTAGAGGCCTCAAAAGACAGAAGCACAAGCACAATAGTGAACTGTTCTCTCAAGACTGTGACTCTTGGGAAACAAATTTTCTGTCCAAAATGTGCATGGATTTGGGAAGTGAGTTTCATGTAACATGGGAAGAATTTCATGTTTTTTAAATTTGTTAAGTGCTTGGCTTTACAGTAGTCCTAAGTATAACAAAGACCATGGTTTAACTCTACAAATGTGACCTACAAATCCTCAAATGTTGGGTGCATGTGGCAGTTTCACCCCATTCAGGGACTCTGGACAGTGCACGTGTCATGGATGAACCATTTGCCAGCTCTGGAGAGTGTGAATTGGATGTTTCTGAGAAATTTGAAAACATTAGAAAAGTAAATTAAGTGAAAATGAAACAAGGTTCGTCTACACTTCAAAGAGTTCAGTTTGAAATATGCACTGCAGAGTTTGGATGGTTCAAGAGGGCTGTACTGTACATGAGAATCCTCAGGGCATGGGGATGGATTAGGTGACCTCTGGAGAGTCATTCCAGCCCAGTGATTCTTTGAGAAGACAAATACACTTGAAGATGCAAATCTTATATGAAAAGTGTAACATGAGGCCCACTTGTGGGATCCCATATATAATTTAGGTTTTGCACAGTTGTGTAAGAAGGTTCAGTGACTGACTGCCAATTGTTCTGGGGTTTGGAAGATGGGATGGAAAAACAAAGGAATGGCATGAATATTAATTGAGATGGTTACATTTGAGTATTTCCTATCTGAGCTGCAAGGTGCTCTAAAAAATGGGTATTTTTAAAATTGCTGCCATCTCAGAGAGAATAAGGCAATGCTGGATGTCTCTCATAAAGAAATCCTCCTGGACATGGCTGTGCAAAACGTTGTAGGAGATTAAAGTATAGCATTCCAGTGACTTGTTTAAACATATCTTCTTATATCTCTTTGCAGCAATCCTTAAGCCCCAACCACCAAAGACTATCTCCTCACAGCAGTGACAAATTCCAATCCCAAACAAACCACCTGGGGCATGCAAATCGCTAAACACAAATGTCAGAGGTCTATATCATTTCCAATATTCTTTGACATTGCTTATGATGTGGCCTCTGGCACATTCCCAAGAGAAGAAGGTTCAGTTATATTTCTTTCAATTAAAGAATCTGATTTAGCCACTAATCATGTCAAAGAATGTCTGGGGGAGGGAAAGGAAGAGAACGTGAGCAAGCGGTGGTGTGTTCAAATGGAGTGGCTCCTGGGATGGTTTGTCTGCAGGGAGGCACAGGCACAATGGGATCAGGCTGGGATAAAGGTTGGCACAAACAGAACATTGGTGAAAATAAGAATAAACAGGAAATTGTCAAAAGCATTACTGGTTTGATAAAATCATGCAAATCTTATTAATGCACAACCTAGAGCATGCTACCATAGTGCAAATCACACTCTCAGAACTCAGTTTTCAGTAAGAATTGAAGGAAAGTCTTTGGGATGGCAACAATCAGGGTATCAGTGAAAGGGAGAGGTTTGACAAGCTTTTTCCAGCATCTGCTGCAACATCTTACCCAAGCATGTGCTCCTCTGTCCATCCTAGAGGACCCCAATGCTGGGCATCAGGGCACAGTGTTGGACTGGGGGCAAGTCTGACACTGCTGCACCTCTCTGTGTAAACCCACTCTAGGGAAAGCCACAGTTTGAAAAATTAACAGCATGCTGGGCCCTGTATTTTGGTGGCTCAGGACAACTAGGATTGCTTCACCCATGTGAATGTGTTCCTGGTCTTCAGGGAACAGTGGAAAAAACAGACAGTTCCCAAACATCAAAAAGGGTTTGAGATCGTTGTTAAGAGGATTTGCATTTGGAAAATTTTGCCAGGTTACACAAGCAGATGCAATACTTGGAATATTGCTGCTTAGATTTTCCAAACCTTCCTTTTCCAACATCCTCAAGGTAAGTAATGTTGCTTAAGGTGGGAGAAGATGGACCTTTGTACATAATCCTGAGTGAGTCTCAGAGATTTCTGATACTGGGGTCTTGTTGAGCATTGTGGCATCCAGTGAGACAACAGCCAGATCACTATGTGCAAAATAGATGATGTAAGGCAGAGAAAAGCTGTGATATTTCTTCTCTATAACAGTGTGGTAATATGTCTTAAAACCCAGTCACAAACACCTATACATATGTATTTCTTAATATTGTTCACATAAATTTTATTCAATGGTATAAAATCATAGTATTTTTTGTGGAACTTTTTTGTGGGGTGTTTTTTTGGAGGGGTTTTGGGTTTTCTTTGGGTTTTTTTTGTTTTTTTGGTTTTTTAATAGTTTTGCAGATTAATATTGACACTTTCACAGACATGCAGACCTGGTCTAGTGGTTTCTCTATGGGAAATTTTAGCACTGACTGACATAAGGAAAGAGGTCTGAGCTGGTCCTATGGACTTTGGTCCCACCATCCTTTGGGCTGCACTGGCACTCCCAGTTGGGTGCACACACTGAAATGCATAATGGTGAAGCCTCATTCCTCTCGCACAACTCCATAGCCTCATATCTAGAAATATTTTCTTTACAAAAATATTCTGGCACATATTACTCATTTAGTCCAGCAGTGTTGATACAAAGGTTCTGCATGACTCTACAGATGTGCAAGATACCAAGATTTTACAATATTTGATGGGTTTGGAACATCTGTTTTAAAAGCGAGAGCATTGATTGCATTTTTCTTGGTGACAGACAAGATCTCACTGCTGGAGAAAAGTCCTCATTGTGAGTACTAAGGTTTCTTTAGTGCCTGAACCTTAAAGTAACACCTTGGTCAGGGATCAGTACTGTTGGTAACCTTGCACTTGAAAAGCTGACATCCCCAAGGAGTGAAATATTGAGGACAGATGTAGAAGCTCTTGGACCATGACTGTGTGTTGCTAATTCTGTGTCATGCTGCACATCTTACATACATTAAGGAGCAAATGGGCTCATTCCCATGGCAGCAAACTTCACAGATCAGAACAAAAATTATTTATCATGACAGGCAGGTGGTATTGCAGACAGAAATGGCTCTTGACCTTGTGGAAATATGGTTGCAGTGGTCTCACAGAGGCTGATTTTTTTCTTCCTGCTGGCGTGAAGGAAATCTTTTGGTTTCAGGCATGGAAAAATATTTTTTTAAATGGTGATATGTCTCAGGCATTGGACTCTATAAATTAGTTGCTTCTTCTTTGCATCCACTTGAGGTGTTACACATGCTGTTTAAAGCATACTTTTTATCGAAAAACCTACATCTGCCTGCGTTTGCACTAAATCTACAACACTGCCCATTATACTGGCCAGCACATGCCAGCTTGACTGGAACAAGGTGCAACAATACTGTTCCCAGAATCTCTGTGAAATTGGAGATAATTCCATGCAGGGCAGACTTTCAAAGGCCTTGTTTAACATCTCTAAAGATGCAGCTGAGGGGCTGGGGAGTTTTCCAGGAGTGCCCTACTGCCTGGCGCCTGTCTGCATTCTTCCCAGGAGCCAGTCGTGGAGACCTGAGGAGCAGAGGCTGAGCCCTGGGTCTTGGGGTGAGTGTGTGATGGAGATACTGTCACCTGTTTGTGTCAGTTGTGAATGCTATGCACCTCTCTGATGTCCTGGATTTAGGGAAGGTAAATTCACACTGGATCAGAGCTACTCACAGGATGCAAGAATCTTTATTTGCAGGAGTGAGACAAGGAGCTTGGTGCGTTTGTCTTGGCAATATGAATGCGAAAGGGAGATGGGTTTGTTCCCTCTTAGTTTGACTGAGTAAGATAACAGGGGAGGGAACATTTTTAAGCTAAATGACAAATGTCAGTACAAGAGCTACTGAACAGGAACTAGCCAGGACACTTCTGGGCTGAAAATGAGGAGAAGATTTATAGCCATCAAGGCAGGGAGGTTTTCTTCCAATAGAAGGGATGGGAACAGGAGCAACACCTACCCTACGGCACTGTTAGGATGCAGTGGATGAACTTGTGAGATGTGTTAGGAGATTGAGTTAGGAAGGGTCAGAGCAGTGGGTCAGGATGTCTTTTGTATCACAGGACAATCTTAGCAGGGGTGTGTATCATACATTCACTATGCACATATAATGGCTTTAAGAGATACAGAGCACACCACTCAGTGCTGCAGAGCCTCTCAGCCCCCGAGTGCACTCTGACCCTACAGCAGGCTGGGTCAGCAATAACCCTCCCTAGTGCCCTGTGTGCAGGCCCTGAGCTGTGTGTTACAGCAGAAACACACCGAGTGCCTCTGCTCCTCACTCACATTCCTTCTCTGCTCCTGCATTTGGGGGACCAGTCTCAAACCCACCTTTTCCAGCATCACCTCACTCCTCTCAGGCACAGGGGCTTCATTGCAATTTCTGGAGAGTGGAGGGAGGGGAAAAAAAACAAAGCAAAAATGAAGATATAGGTGTGTAGACCTACAATTCTGGGGTTTTTTGTGGATGACATACTCGCAAACCAGGGGTGTTGCAGGGGAGGAGGGAGGGATTCCTAAACTCTGTTGTGGAATGAATACACCGCCGAACTAATGAATAGAAACAAGATGTTTTAACCACCACCTAGAGAGGTTGCTGAGTGGCCATAATCAGTGCTCCCTAGGAGGTGGCCAAAACGTCTCCTTGCCATTCATTAGGTCAGAATAGCTTTCGTTTTATAATGTGATCCTTCTTCTGACCTTCTTTCTGTTCTTAAATGACTTCAGGACTATAAATTCCTTCCTAGAAATAGCATTATTTATTTTACTGTCTTGTGTTTGTTATGGTCAGTTGCGATCTTTCATTAGGAGATGTAATTTTGAATCAAAATGGAATTTAGTGGTGACAGAGCGTGGTGCCCCTCAGTTTTTATACTGAAATTTGCTTTGCATCTTTGCATGAGCTAAGATGCGTTTGTTTGCAAAATGTTCCTGCTCTTTATAACCTGTCCATGAGAAATGTTCTGATATATTAGAGCTGGTCGTACCAACATTTTAGGGCTAATTTGCTGCTGCTTTAAATATCAAAGAAGATTTTCAGATGGATCCCTAAGGCCTTGGCTACAAAACTGAGCAATACCCAGCTCCCCGGGCATGTTGTGGCACTCTTGGGACTGCTTTCTCCTTTTGGGCACACTAAGTCTCTGTTCCCAGCGATAGAGCAGGTGATTTCTAGTGCAATCCTGCTCCTCGCTGAAATCCCTGGCACTGTAAGGAGCTCAGCCAGCCACTGGGGAGCAAGGAAATATCTCCATAGTTATTACACTTCATCAGCTTCTCTAACTGCTTCAAGCAATTCCTTTTGGGACTTTTTAAAAATTTGCATGATAGGTATCTTTACATCCTTGTGAAAAGCACTGGATATTTTAAATTACATTTCATCCTTAGAAAGTGCTGAGGCTTCCAGCTAAACTCCAACAGGTAGCTGGGGATGTTCACCAGGCCATCAAGCTCCCTAATTCCTGCAAGTCCATTGTGAATGTGCATGTCCTTGTGCTGAGAGTGGATACAAACAGCTCTTTGGGTTGAGATCCCTTTTGGGCCTGTCTGTGGGAAGAAAGTTTGGGAAGTGCAGAGCTGTTGACTTGCAGGTTGATGTTCTACTTTGTGTGACAGAGAAGGAAAAATGAATTATTTGCAGAGGGGTGGAGTGGATTTCTGTGCAAAACCAAACATGAATGAATGAAAACTCTATACCAGAAGGAACTGCCTGTGTAAGGGTCACACTTTAAAAGGATAATGGTAAGGGGAGAGACAGAGTTCAGACAGAAAGGACAAAATCTTTTGGGATCAAAAGCCCATTGAATAGTAAATATCAAAACTGTACATTTGGAAATTGAGAAGCTTTGCCTACAGGTGTTGGTTCTTAGCAGCTGGCAGTGCTGGGACATCTGGGTCTGAGTATCTTCTGGAAGCACTGACAGAGCTGTATGAAACCTCAGGATCTGGAGGCAACAGCTGTGTTGGCAGAGATAGATTTTAGGTGGAAAAAGTACAGGATCTGCTGAATTTCATAGACTCAGTTCTAGAAAGGCTTAAAATATTTGCCTATGGACAATTGCTCACATATATTTCCTGATGGGTGAGGGAAGTGGAAACCTATGTACAGCTTGTCATAGGATGTGTGTACCACTTCCAAATAGGATGGATATTTCCAGTTGTCTAGAGACCACTGTGAGGATCTACAGATCCCTTGTTTTCCCCTGAGTTCCAACAGAGAGTTTGCCTGAATTAAAATTCTAATCCTTTACAGGAACCCTGCCAAAGGCAGAATAAAAATGGTTTCTGAAAAATATAGGAATATGGCTTAACTGAGCAATATGGAAAATGTCTGCAATGCTGTGCTTTGGATATTACGAAATAAATAGCGGGTTCAAAACCAAATCAGTGGGTTTGATTTTCCACATTTCTCAGGAAGTTACTGAACTTAAAATAATTTTTGTTGTTTTAATGCAAGGGTAATGAATAAATAAATAAAAGCACTGGGCCAATCTGCAAACCAACAAAGATTTTATATTTTATTTTATTCTTTGTTTATGAGGTTCATAAAAGTTCAGTTTATGTTTTACTGAGGCTGAGCCTTACACACTTCCAGCTTCAGGGCCAGATGTGGAAAGTACCTAAATGCTGTAAAAAGCAGTTTGAAAGATCTTCTGCATCTGATGAAGCTTGAAAACCACAGATATCTCAGAGAGTCTCCTGGGAAACCTCTAGCTGAGATTCCTAGATAAACTGGGATTAACTTTGAGATGGTGTGACCCAGGAGTCGGACAATTGGTTTAGTAAGGTCTCCAACAAAATGTCCAAAGCTCTCAGAAGTTCTCCCAAGGTTAAGTGTGGGGGAAGAGGAATTGTGATTATCAAATAAATTGTGTCATAGGATGCTTTGTTTGTAGCTTTTGAGTTCAACAAAGCATGTTCTCTTTGAAGATCAGTGGTGTTCTGTCAAATCACTTCAGACTGGGTCCAGAACCCATTTATATTCAGGAGTGACTCCCTTGACTTAGTAAACTTAGATACTTCCTCTCAGTTTTGAAAGCCTTGCCAGCCAGACTTTTCCAGCTGGTGTAATAACTGGGAACCTAATCTAGAAAACACGTTTTGTGTTGGTGATTGCAGATGGCCTTTAAGGCCTGCTACAATGGCAAGAAATATTCTCAGTGCAGTGTTGGGAGCCATTCAGCTTGCCTAAGACAAACATATGCAATGAACCAAAATTATACTTCCATTTCAGCAACTGCTTAGCTTTGAAAGCTCCTGGAGCCCTCAGTGGTCTTGTACTCCCTGTTGTCCGGGTGTCTTGGGTGTCCTATCAAGTGTATGTATGGAGTGTGTCACAGGGCTTGGCATTTTTTTTGCACCATCATTGTGAAACCCACATTCAGGTTTCAGAAATCAAGCATTTTCCTTGCCTCTGTTCCCAGAGGGGCCTTCAGGAGCATTCTCAAAGCACAAGGTACACTCTGACCACAAAATTCAGCCATCATTTTCTACTCCAGCACAAGCAGAGGAGTCAGAGGTGATGCAATAGCAGGGTAAGGGCAGGCACAGGGGTTAAGGACAGATTTTGAAAGCTAAATCAAGTCAGCCAGCAGATTTTGCAGAAGTATGTAAGTGGTGTGTATGCCAGACTCTGGCTGATTGCAACAAACCAGGTGAAACTGTCCTTTAATCCCTCTGAACTCAAATCCAGGACAAACCTACCCTCCTCTCTCTCACTGCATTTACATTTGAAATACCTTTTCAAACCTGGCCTTGCATCTTCTGCCCAAATTAATGCATTTATGCCATTGTTTTTCTATCCTAATTTCACGGTTTTTTTAGAACTGAAAGTGCCAGAAAGGCTGGCAGTCAAGATTCCTTGGGAGAGCACAATGTTGATAACCACTTAACAAAAAATGTCCCTGGCAGATATATTTAGTTTACCCAAGAGTTAATGGAAAGCAGTGTCCAATTCCAAGTGTTGATGTGATTTGTCAAGTTTGCCATTCTATATGCTTGAAGTTTCCTTTGAGGGGAGCTGACCCAAAACTGTAACACTAAATAAACACCCTCTTCAAATAACCAATGGTGGTTTCCTAAATTGCCAATCAAATCCATAAATAAAGACACAAACTCTGACTGTATTTAAGTCATGTTTAGCAGAACAGAACTAAACAATAACATTCTTGTTAAAATGTATTTTCATTTCAAAGCCGTTTTCCCATGAACATTCCAAATGTAAACAGCTCTAAAGATGTCTAAATTACCTCTGCCTTTGCTTCTTGGGTGGATGGGGGAAAGAATGAATCTGAAGCTACATTAGAAACACTGGAGTTGGATATGAAAGTCACAGAGACACAATGCTGCATATTGTCATAATTATCACTTCATAAAGAGAAGAAAGAAGAGACCAGTTGACTTGGGTTATGAAGACTCTGGGATCTAAGCAGCATTTGAAGCTGTCTTATGTTGCAAAAGAAAAGGAAATGTGTCTTAGTTTGTTCACAGAAAACACGACATTGTGGGCAACGTTCACACTCCCCAATTTTAGCACAGACATCCAGGGCATCTACTTTTGGGTCCTCTGGGTGAAATAAAGGGAAAGAGGAATTCTGCTCCAAATTGCTCTCTGCAATCGGGGTTAAGCAGGAAACAAAGGGTGGGAAAGCAAGCAGGAGAGGGAACAGCTTAAAGCTGAATTTGGCTTCAAGGTCTGCTTTTCTGCCAGGTCAGCCTTGTTGGGCTTTGCACACCAGCCAGCTTTTCTCTCCTTTTGCTCTGAATCCCTTCACTGGTGTGTGAGATTAAGCCTGTCTTCCACTTGCTGTTCTTAATGTTCTCTGTGAATTAGTCCACTGGGGAAAGTGGAGAAATGTCTCAAGGAAGCCAACTGCTCTGAAATCCCCCTTCTCTCCCCGTTTGATTTGGTATTTCCATGGGATCCCTGGCTTCAGAGTTCTACAAGAAGCTCTTTGGAATTAACAGACCTTGACTACCTTCACTGAGCCCATCAGCGTCCCTAAAAAAGAAACTAAAGAAAAGGGGCTCTTCTGCACACCCTTGGAGGTAGTGTTAGTGCTTACTCTCGTGTGGAAGAGAGCATGAAACACGTGAAACACCCCCTGTAACACCAGTAGCCCCATCACCAAAATCACTGCTGGTTCCATTTTCATTGTAGCCAAAGGGGCAGTTGAAATAGAATAATGGAATGGTTTGGGTTGGAAGGGACCTTAAAGATCCTCTCGTTCCAAACCTTACTGGAGGCTAAAAGGCAGCAGAAATCTCACTTGTATTGCAGGAGTCTTACACAGCTCCCAAAGATTATCTCCATCAGGTGCTTCCAGAGTTGCAGTAAGGGAACTGGAGAAGAAGCCCAGCTTTAGAGTGTAGGTTTTGTCCACGACTCTCATTATTATCCTTCTTCAATTTTCAATCCACGTAGTTGTTTTGGTTTGTTGTTGTTTTTTTTTTTTCTCCTGATCTAAACAAACCTCTGCAGTCAGGGGAGGAGGGCCAGCAGCAATGCCCAGCCTGCACAGGCTGTTTCCCCTTCTCCTGGTGCAGCTGAGGGCACGGGCCTGGGGAGAATCTTCCCTACACGCTTTTTTTCCTCCAAGCAGCCAGTTCACACCATCAGTTGTGCCAGCACAGCAAAGCCTCCCAAGGCCATGCATTCCTCTGTCCTGCTGGCGGAGGAACCCTGAGCCTGACACCCACCAAAATGTAGGACAAGGTCTGGATGCAAATTCAACGGTGTTTCATGCTCTCTTCCACAGGAGAGTTAAGCACTATCTCCAAGGGTGTGCAGAAGAGCACCTTTTCCCACTTTCCAGACTTCTGGTGGCCTGGAAGGGAAGCTCAGGAAGCTCCTGGTCCACCCCTTCGACCCACCTCTGGTCCTAAAGCCAGACTTAGTGGCTTTAGGAGCACTGTGCTCAGGAAATGTCATTCTGGAGTTGAAAGAGTTAATTTCCCCTCTGCATGAATCAAGAGCTCTCATCACATGATGAGTCTGAAACCTCAAATCCTTGCCAAAGTGCTCTGCATTGCGCACACACCTCTGTTTTGCCCTCAGGTGCAACACGCAGTTTAGTGAGAGCAAAGATGCCAGTTTCTGTGCAGGTATTTCACATTATCACTTTTAGCCCCAGGCTAAAAGGGAGGAGGGAATCCTCCGTCTCAAAAGGATATTCAAGACTATGAAGGACCCTGGGAATGTGTTTTCCTAAGTGCTATCTACAAGCAACAAGAAACAAAAGAGCCGAGAAAGACTCAAACCAGTCTTTGTCACACACAGGAGGAACACCACGAAGAGCACATTTATTTTTAATCTGGTATTAAGCCACAAGAATTAATTCTGCAATATTCCAACACTTAAGCCTTTCAGTCACATTAAAGCTCACTTTTTTTTTTGTGCCTCCTACAAAAAGAATTGTGGGTGCTAGTGAAAACAGTAGCTGGGAAAAAGCTGCCTTTTTGGTGTTCCCTGAGGAGTAACCAGGGGGCTGATAACCTCTGCTGCAGTTTGATTCAGTTATTCATAGTTCATCAAATTTTAAATTCCTTGGTGAGGACGTTTCTGCTCTTCCCAAAACCACTGAAAAGCTCTGAAGTCAGTCAGGATGGGAAATCTGCATGACAAGGAATCAGTGTTGTCAAAAAAGTAGGGAAAATGTGGATTTATTTTTAATTTATTCTCCTGTTGCTTTACGTTATTACCCTTCATTCCAGCTTGTAAAGCATTTAAATCCTTTGTGGCTGGGTACATGAGATACAGAAGAAACCCAAACTAAGTTATGATCTTCCTGTGTTAAAGGTGGGAGATAAAACTACCCAAAATTGCCCAGCTTTCGCCATGGGGCAGGAGCAGCCACATAGGCACTACTGCAGAGAAACCTTAAAGTGCCTAAAAAGCCTTACAACTTAAAGAGTCCCTTTGTACTCCAGCTGGAAAATGCCAGTGACTGGTAAAATGGCTCCAAGATTGGGATAAAAAAAACGTTACACACATATCTTCGGATTTTAACTCAAATTGTGAACTTTTTCAAGGAAAGAGACTTCTTTCAGGGTGATCTTTTGCTTAGATCGAAAGGAAAGTTCTGTCAGCTGTGAAGAAAGAGTTGGCAGAAAATTATGTACCACAGGAGTAAATCTTCTAAAATGTATTTTTATAGCACCTTTTATCTGATCCGTAAACTCTGTGAGGCAGAAGAACCACATCATTCCGCAAAAGCACTCGGAGGTGAAATGATTAGCCACAAATCACATTGATCCTAATTTTATATGCAGGATTGTAAACCTGGAGTAAGGTCTTTGAAGTAGTGAAGACATCCCAAATTTACACCACGTCAGCATCTGGCCACTAGCCTAAAATGAAACTTGGGTCCTCTTTCCCTTCAAGGATAAATATCGTCCATTCAAAAGTAAAATATCCCTACAATGGTGTTTCTAAAAGCAGATTTTTGGGTTTGCTATGTAGCACTTACGAGGAGTTGGCTGAACTCTTATGTGCTGCAAGCTAAGATGAATAGTTTGGATGTGAGTTTGGGGAGCTGTGTCATAGTAGATTTTCTCCAGTGTATGGATAAGTTTGACTCCATATTTTGGTCTGAGAACTACTCAAGTTGAGTAGTTGAGCTGTTGTTGAAATGTAGTTTAGCTGGTAGAAATCTGGGCTCTGACTCAGGCATCACTTTTAGCAAACTGTCTGGATTTCCATTAAAAAAAAAAAAAAAAGTTTTTTCAGTGCTTTGTTTCCTTCCTTGGAATGTTCCTTTGTCCTAAAATCTCTGTGTCATTTACTCCAGTTCCTATAAACCCCATGTCTGTGCTCCAGTGCTTGGAAAATGGCACCAAAAGCATTGATGTAACTTCATGGGAAACCGGGAATTACTTGATGTGTGTTTCGGTTTGGAAGAGGCTGCAGGCGTAGTGTGGGTTCCAGGCGGGACCAGGGGGACCATTTGTCAGTTCTGTAATTTTCTAGATAGTTTCACAAAGCGTGTAGTGAATGTTAAAGAGCCAGTGAGAGACTTGGATACTGCAAGATGATAAATCATCATGTGAAACTCAATAGGAATTGTTTCTTTAGCTGTGTGATATGTGAAAACTGTGCTAGAGGCGATGTCTCTCAGAGCTGCCCATTACCTAAATTCCCTTCAGCTCAAATGTAAATCCTTTTAAGAGACTAAAGATGCTTTGAAGTTGAAGACTAGCTCCTAACAGCAAATATATATTTTTTCTAAATGTTGTTAGTCCTTCTCTCAACAAATCCCTTCTCCCACATTCTGCACGATACAGCTTAACTACAACAAAACAAGCCTGGAGTTATTAGTAATTTTTAAACTGTCGCCTCCTGATCTTTCACAAGTTTGACTGCCATTGTTATTGTTACTTTGTTTTTCTTATGTCTTGTCATCTTTAATGTTATTGGAGTGCGTGAAAAATGAAATCTGGGGAGAGCCCATGGAGGCTGTGGAGCAGTGTTGGGTGTCGGCAATTGGGACCAGATGAGGACTCAGCTCCCTCTTATGCCCCTGTCCCCACACAGTCACAGTAGGACAAGCTGAAGTGAAAACCTTTGATACATCAAGGCTGGGCACTCTGTGGCAGACAGCCTATCCCAGGTGAAGCCAGAAAGTCAGCTGGCTTTTGGAAAGCTCCAAAAATTAGGTATATGGAAGACTGGGGCTCGCACGTACAGGTTATCATAGAAATTTCTTGTTGGCAGAAATCTGTTCTTCTAAGAATTTTCTTTCACAATTTGTCTTCAGGAAATACGATTTTTTTTTTTTTTCTCACCATGGGGAAATCTAAAATTCTTTTAAAGGTTTAGCTGCATACTTGGGTGAAAAAAAATAAAGTTGACTTTGTTACAAAGCAATTTTATGAAGTAGATGTTTAAGGGTAAAAAAAATCCAAAGGAGAACAGTTTTGAAACTGCCACTATGTTCCCTGGGATTCCTCAAAACACACAAATACAAACACACCCTTGTGTTCCCTGTGGGACAAATACGGACAAACAGTTCCCACTTGGATTAATAGGAGCTGTATGTCTAAAGCTTCTGTGTTGCTGGGCCTTTCTTTTGCTCTATAGGGACAGACTTCCTAGAAGGAAAATAATACTCAGACTGTTGAGAAACCCACAGAAGATGCCTCTGAGTGTGAAGGCAAAATCCCACACTCAGTAAAAAGCAGCATGAATGTCCCTTAGGGTTTCTTTATTTGGAAATTGAGGGTGAAGCTCTCCAGGAAAGGAGGACAAATGAACTCAGAGAGCCCCAATCTCAGTAGCCAGAGTTTGGGTGACACCACTTGTGCTCCACATCTTTTGCTGTGCAGGGCTGGGGATGAGACTGGGTGGGCTACAAACTTTAGGCTTGAGCGTACCCAAACTTCAGAGATTTTTTTCATTTTGTTAATTATTCTCCTCTGAAAAGCGAACCTACTCGGATTCCATTCTTTTACATTTTCAAGACCTCGGTTTGTGTAAGCCATGAAAGTTACTGTTTGGAGACCATTTTTGCCTTACAGAAGTATTTAAAAATCCCAGGTCATTTTCCTTTGTGACATGAGTTGCTAAAACTAGAAATTATAGAATTTAGGAATTTTTTTTTTTCCTCACAGGGCTGGAGGTCACCATGACTAACCAAAAAGGTATTCCCAGGTCCTGATACTGTTTTGCAAACTGTTCTATATTAAATATCATCCCTCTAGTGAGAGCTGTCAAAACACTTTCATCTAACCTTCACCAGTAGAAAAATCTTAGTGATGCCACATAACAAACATTATACAAATAACTGTCAGAGTTCATTAAATCTCCTTTGAAAAAATTATTTTCTCATGTGCTTTGAGTATTTTAATTTTTTAGGGTGTCATTTCTAAGCACTCTAGTGCTGATTTGCTTCTGGAACTCTTAGATCTCATTTTCATTAATTTTAATGGAAGCTGTAAAATGCAGAATACTAGAAAGTATTTTCCAATTCCTGTTTAGATTGGGTTTATGCCATTTCAATGACATAAAAAAGACTGGCTATTGCTTCAGATGAAGCAGCTGCTGATGTTTGCATGTCCATTTTAAAAAGTGTTGTGTCCCTGCTTAGGGCAGAAGTAGATGGAAACTCAGTATAGAGGCTTCAGGCAGCCCTAAATTATACCAAGGCTGCTTCAGTGCCAACAGAGTGTAAAAGCTTCTGAAGCAACTTGCCCATCTGTATCACTCATGAGCAACAAAAAATCAGCCCATCTCAAGGATGCTCTGGCTCAGGAAAAGCTCTAGATTCCAAGTTAATTAATTTGGATCATTTACTTGTTGTGACACTTAGAAACTCTACTTTGAGAGGGCTGGACAACACATAAAACCAACCCTACCTACATTCCTACCCCGGAGGCAGGTCCCAGACTTCAGGTGAATAAAGACAGAAAAATGGCAGGAAAAATTGAAACCATAGTAGTCTACAGCATCAACAGGCAGCAATTTCTGCTCTTTGGTCATAATTCTGTAAGGGTAGAAATAAATAAATTGCTATTTTATGCACATTCACACATCTAAGTATCAAAACTATGTAGGAGGAAACCTGTTCTTGTCTGGTCTGGATGCTGAGTGTGCTGATGTGGCGAATGAAGGTGTGATGAGAGCACTGCAAGCAGCGCTTCAGGGTGGGGAATATCTGCAGTGAAGGTTGGGGTGCAGATTTTGCTGCTGGTTTGCTGGCACGTGCCAAGGCTGCAGGTCATCCCCGTGGTCATCCCTTTGTGTCCTCTCAGAGGCAACTACTTGGCACAGTCCTCTCATCATCGCTGGGTAGTTATTACCTTTATCCAAAACTTGTACCGTGCCAGTACAGGTAGGAACAAAGCCAGCAACACTTCAGCTGGAATTAGCCCTGGCCCTGGAGGAGCAGGAGCCAGAACAGTGGTCCTGGGGCTGCCCTTCACAGCCACCCACTCCCAGCACCTCAGGGTCCCATCCCCAAAGGCACAGGTCTGGGGTTTCTTTTTGGTGATAAGGACCTTGCTGGACTTTGACTGCACTGACATTTGCTCTGAGAACAGATTAAAAAAAAAATGGCACAGAAAGTTCCCAGAGATCTAAAAGCAGAAACATGTGTTGGAATATGAGCGCAGGCTTTTTCTTCTTAACTAAATTGAGCAGTAGGAGATAGGAGTTTGGGTGACCCCTTCCTCACAGTGGGTGTTACGCAGACTCAGGCTTTAAGCACTTCCTTAAGGACTGTCAGGAGACTGGGATATAATTCAGTCAAAGAGGGCAGCACAAGCAACAATGTCAAGGGAAGGATTTTATATTTCAATTTAAGTGAATCCATTTGTTTTCTTTTTAATGGGAACAGCGCTGTGACTCTGCAAGAGTTAGAAATGAGCTCAGCAATGGGAAACTCAAAAGGAGAAATCCTATTGCTCCTCGGGCTGGGGTTTGTGAGTCGCTGTTGTAATGGTTATTTCAGTGATACAAGGGATGGCTCTGATTAGCCCTGCCTTGATGTCACTGTACCTGTGCAGATCACTTTAAATCCATCATCTATAGGTTGCTCATCCCTAAGGGAAGGGTATGACGCTGCTTCCTTCACGTTTGAGATTTCTAAAGATCTACACATATTGTTAGTCAGAATGCAATGTAGAGATGCTTCCATTCTGTGTGCTTTGTAAACTTTCTAAAGGAGAATTAAGCTGAGATTTAAGTGCTAAGAGAGCTGGAAGGAGCCACAGTTTTGCTTTCTGCTCCTGTCATTGCCTCTGCAGCCAACCAAGACCATACTGGTTCATGAGTCCCTCACCTCTCCTGGCAATGCTTACAGGTTTGGTGCCAACCAGAGCTCTAATAGCTGCTTGCTTA
This sequence comes from Lepidothrix coronata, assembly GCF_001604755.1. Lineage (NCBI taxonomy): Eukaryota > Metazoa > Chordata > Aves > Passeriformes > Pipridae > Lepidothrix > Lepidothrix coronata. The sequence goes on from NW_016690229.1 coordinate 2,187,583, forward strand.
CATCTAGAAACTTTACAATTAAACCTCATGAACTAAGGTGTCTCCACTGACAAAGGGGTCTTCAAACCTCCAGGTTTAATTCGGACTAATTCAAGGACTCCTGTTTTCACGTGATAGTTTGTATTATATTAGATTTTTCTCTTTTTCTCTCTACAAATTTTTGGAGTTTTGTGTTTTAGAAGGAGTGATGCTCCTTTGATTCTAAGACATACACAGTTTCATTGTTTTCCTGTTCGGTCTCTGTATCCTGTGGTGGCAAAACTTGGAGAGCCAGCAAACCAAGCTGGGAGTGTTTTCCAGGGTACTGTCGAGGGGATTATTTATGTCCTTTACAAAAATAACTGGGTTTCTAAGTATCCATCTTGTGGGACACTCTTAGCTCAATGTAACATTTTCATCATGAATAACCAATTAAAAAACTCATTTTGCAAAGCTCTGTTAAAATGCCCATTTGGGGAAGCTGCAGGCACTGGCACTGGAGTGGATCTGCTGGTGAAATACTCCCAAAAAATGAACTTTACAATACACTTCAGAAGGTCATATAATTTTACACTTTCTAAGAGTTATATCATTTATTAGGTGGACTTGTTTCCATGCTTGATTTGACTCCAGATTCCTAGCAGAGGTGCCAGTGCAAATGCTATTTCACGTTTGTCCTGGCTGTCTCAAATGAAGCCATCTGGAGTTGGGGGCCCCAGATGTGTCTGTGTTCCTCAGCCCTCAGACCAAAGGAGGATGGAGCAAATGTGACCTTTCTCAAATGCCTCGATGTGAATCTGCAGGACAGGAAAGTCCCTCCCTGTATCAGTGAAGGGATTGGATTCGACACCTGCTGCTGAAGTCCAGGCTGTTGTGAGCCAGGAGAGAGCGTGGCCAGTTTGCTTTGAAGAGGCTTAATGTGCTTCAGCTGTTCAATGCCTATAAAAGTCAGGCCACTTCTTTTGGTGCTTGAATAAATGTAGGTTTTTGAGGTCAAAAACCAGCATGGATTTCAGTAAGGAAGGTTTTCCTTGAAGAATGTAAGACTGTGAACATATGATTTAATTCAAAACTGGAAGTGCAAGACACCAGACCTCTTTCTCTTTTGACGGGTATTTGCCCTTTACTGATCCTTCTGCCCTCCTTGCCCATGATATGAAGCCAAGAGGTGCACCAGAGGAAATTTTGGAAGCTTAGGACATGGCAGCACATGGCAGGTCAGCCCCTTCCCTGGCACCTCACTGGGACTTGCTCACGTGCTTTTCCACAGAGACTCTGCTGGGCAAAGCCTTGCTTCCAAAAAGCCCTGTAAAGCCTGAGTAAATTTGTAATTCCTGTTACTGAGACACTCAGGAGTTTAAATGAAGCCCAGAATCACGTGGAGTGTTCCAGTCAACACATTTTTGGTTTTCCTTTTTAAAACATTCTTGAAAGCATTCTGCAGTCAGCTGTGTGGCAGCCAACAGCCGTTGCTTCCTTCCACATCAGAACAAGTAGGAGCATCTATTTTAGTTGGGAGAAAACAAAAAAAATCACACTAACTTGATTTTCCCTTTGATCCCTCATATTTCCTACATGCTTTCCTCTCTGTTTATAGCATCTGACATAATTCCTTTGGTCAGATTTTATGCCTGAAGTCATTTAGGCCAATTTTAGCTTCTTTTTTTTTTTTTTTCCCAGGGCTTTGACGTCTCAAGCAACTTAATCTAGGTCAGTAAAGTACCTGCTGTTGAAAGGAATTTTCTTGAGTAATGTTTTGATGTCAGAAGGGCCTTCCTCGGCATGTACAGATCAGAGGTCACCAAGCCTGTACAGTATGGAAAGGGCAAGCCACTACGTGTTAAATATTGGTCAAGAAACAGTGATATACACACATGTATTTTACATCCCTTTAAACAAAGGATTTTGTGATTTTTAAATGGCTGAAGGGACGTAGTGTAAAAATTCCAACAATGCTTTCTTTGGGGAGGAACGTGCCTATGAAATTCTTGGGCTCGGGATTAGCAATTACGCTGGCTTCAAATAATTCCCAGACCAAGTCTAAGTGCTGAGCTTACAACTGTGAGAGCCCAGTGAGCTCATTCCGAGGACAACCACAGGATTTGGCCCCTTGGAAGCTCACAGCAGGAGCAAACCTGATGTAGCTACTACTGGCACTGCTGACTCTTGTGTCAAGTTCCCAGTTTAGTTTCTGGGTTTTTTACTACTTTAAGACACATTTTTGAGGACCCTTATCATAATCCCCAGGAGCTGGACTGTTCCTGGGCAGCCAGAGCTGCAGAGCAGGTCTCTGTTCTGGCTTTCCATGTCCATGTCTCTTGCAAACACCTAACAAAGGTGCTGTGGAGGGGAATTAGATCTCTAGTCAAGGCAGAAAATAGAGAGAAAATAGAAGAAAAGTACAAGATGTTGCATGAGCACCAGAACTAACTAAGATATTTTTTTCTGAGTTTGTATTTTATTATTTATTTAATTTTCGTGTCTGAAAGAGAAAGCTTCAAATGAAGCTTTTTCTGTTGTTGGATTCAGGCATTTGCAGGGGCCTCTCTCCTGTACCTACCCAACTGTTTTCACAAAAACTGAAGGAATTTAAATTACTATTTATCTGACCTTCTGTCAGATTTGATTAAGAAGGGTTCAAACATAACTGAGGTGGATCACAGGTATAATGGCAAAAACTCAGCAAAATGTATAATTGTACTTCATTTCCAAATGACCAAAAAAAAAAAAGGAAGTTGCCCAGTCTTTTCCCTAAATTTTTAGAAGAAATGTTGTGAACTACATTTATGTATTTCTTCAGTCAGTTCAGAAGCAGCAGCACAAGCCAATACTTCAGCACTGGTTTAGAACATCCCCTGAACAATCTAATTTGAATGACATTACTGGAAACTAAAGTGATTGTGTATGTGCTTATTTAGCTCAACCCTGGGTAATCTATCAGTGGTACACTAACAAGTAGTGATATTTTTGCCCTTCTAAATTGCCTTGCCTTAATTTGTTACATTTGGTTAGCTGGTTTCTAGTGGATTAAAGTATGACACAATGGTTCTCAAATTATGCTCTGCAGAGCGTTTTTTGGTGGGCTTGAGCGAACCCATGGTCATGAGATGCTTTTTTCCCCTCATTTCCAGTTGAAGAGTTGTATTATGAGACTCTAAAAATATATTCACATGTTTCCATTAAATTGTTTCTCCATGGCAGCAATTGTTAGAGTTGCTGTGTTCATGCCTTTGATTGCTGTTGGGAGGAGTGGTGGCTTTTGAGATTGGAAATGGATGAAGGACAGAGCCAACCCAAATATGTGTTTGCATGAGGGATGTATTTTTCCTGGCGATAGAGAAATCTATTTACATGTGTATTAAGAGGAACAAGCCTTACAAATTGGTTTTTTTGCCTTTTTTTCCTTCTATGAATTTTTAAAGTGGAAAGATCTACTTAATGAATTTATTTTTAAACTTATGAAAATGAAAGGTGTGGGATTTATCTCTGGGAAGGTCTTAAACATCTGCATAAAATGTTTTGGTAGGCAAAGAACAAATTGTAACTGTTGCATGTCAGCAAAGGTCTCTCTTGTTCAAACATTTCTTCAGGTATCTGAGTTTTAGAAGAGGTTGACAAAACAAAGCTTTGAAAACCCAGAGTAAAACACCTTTCCTTCTGCTTCCTCAGCTTTCCTCTTTTAAGAAGTGAGGTTATGAGAGGTCACCATTCAGCGAATTTCTCTTTTGCCGTTTTCTTTCAAGCTAGACAGGATCAAAAAATCTAATAAAAGAAACTTAGAAAATGTACCTGGCATAAATATATACACATGTAAATATAGAAATGTTTTCTATCACAATGTTTATAAATTAAAGAATAAAATAGCTGATTTTTTCTTTCCCATTGCTCCTTCCAGAGTTGAATTTTAAGACATAAATTCTATCCTGAAGATCTCTCAATAGGGCTTTTTTAACTAGGACTGTTCAAAACCTAATTTCCCTACCCTGAAACCTTTCTGAGATATGTTGAGAGAAATCCCGCTCCAAATAACCTGAAAATTTCAAACTTTATCCCACAAAATTTTGTATCTTAGAACAGAACATAAAGCTATAAAAGGGAAGTAAATTAAAATATTTTCATACCTAAATGTTTTAAATTAGGTAATTTTAATAGTATAGTTGAATTAAATACCTAAATGAGAATAATTTAGTTTCAAAACAGAGATCTTTTCATTATATTCTAAATGCAAGAGCATCCTGCTTATGGTTTCACAGGGAATTTTTGATGTTAGTTGGTGTTCCCTGGAGATGGTCACCTGAGCTGAAATCTCTGCTTATCAAGCAGGAAACAGAATTCTCTAGGATTTATTTCTTAGCCTTATTCTTTTCCAGGGGTTAAAAGTGAGCCTTCCTCCTCCTTACAGCTATAAACATTACGGTCCACACGAAGAGAAATCTATTTGAAAGTGGCTGAATAAAGTCAAGAAGGTAAATTAGAATCATCTGCTTCCCAAAGCCTTTCTTGTCTCCATAAAACAATGCCCTCTCCTGCCTCCCAGGCTGTGACTAATTCTCTAACAGTCCTTTTGTTCCAAATAAAACTCTCATGAAGGCTGACCATATTTTAATGAACAAATGCAGGGAAGATCGACTTTACAGGATTTCCCCCCACACACCCTTTACTTCAGCGGTGGTGAGTGTGCAAAGGACAGAAATGCAGAGTAAGAGGCTCAGTGTGGATGATGAAGGATGTTCAGAGTATTTTTTTTGACTGCTGTGTGATTTTGACACAGCTGTGGGTCGCAGCACGGGGCTCATAATGAGGAGTGTTAGTACAGCATATACAGGGACCTCTGTGAGCAAGCAGATGATGAGGGATGAGGACACTTCTTGGAAAACCATCATGTCCCTGCTTCATGGAGAAGCAAGATGATGGGAATTGCTCCAGCAGGCTGCAAATGGAGGGCTGGAGGGTCTGTCTCAGCCCTTCCTTTGGAGGGCTCAGGACCAGGAGTGTCTCCGGAGGGCTGCTGGTCTGCCCTGGGAGGGACACAGAAAAGCAATTGGGTTTTGAGCTGCCTGCATTTCAAAATTAGATGGATTTCTGCTTGGTTAGAATAGCCTGCTCAGAGGAAAGGGTTAAAAGGAGGACAGTGTGATCAAACCTGCAAAGAACCAGTGTCATTTAAATCCTTGTCACAAAAAGTCTGATATCCCTGCATAGTTCAATTGTGAGGTGAGCTCTATTCTGATGTTTGAAAGCGCTAATCTCCCTTTGGAAGTGAACATCAGGCTCTGTCAGAGCTTCTCCCAGACACTTTTTAGAGGGAAACCAGCTCTTACCACACCTGAACCAGTTGGTGAAAGACAAATAACATTCACTTGAAAAAATTGAGGCAGGATGGCCACCTCAAATTCTCACAGCTTTACATTCTTTTAGACTGATTTAGCCCAAAGTAACTGAACCTGTTTTCCTAGTGACTCCGCTTGCAACTTCAAAACCCATTCTTCCAATTTGCCTTTCTGAAAATTAGGGAATCTCTTGAATCCTTGGTGACCATGAAGATTATGTCTTCTGTATGACCTCCTTTACCGTTAAAAATCAGAAACCAATTGTAAATCAAGGTTCAAAAATAAATCTAGAATAGCTCTTTTAATGTCATCAGCTACTTAAAATTGTGTCAGAATGAGAAAGACCAGAAAAGGCCACATCTATTTATTTCTTTTTTTATTTAAATGTTGTTGTTGTTTATAGGAAATCTTGTTATTTTGAGATCGATTTGGCCAATCCAATCTGCTGACCTGATGTGTCAAAATCGAAATTCATGTTGCTAAATGCTGCCTAATAGCTGGGGTAATAAAAACTGAAGTGTAGATGACCCAGAGAGTTCCCTGTTTCCTTGTTGGCCATCCTGGACAGAGCTGGGAACAACGGGTGTGATGGAACAACATTTTGGGAAAATAGATCTTGTTCACTTAGGCAAAAAGCACAATTTTTCTGCCTGAAACACCTCTGTGATTGAAGCTGCAGCCTGAATTCAAGTGATTCTTAAAGGACTATGCAACTTTAAAAGTGATTTCAATCAACTCAGGCTAATTCCTCTGATCTTCTTCAATTGAAAGTACCTGGTTTAATTCCTGTGAACAGGATCCAAGATCTCTTGTAGGAAGAAAGGGTCTTGGGAGGAAAGAAAGAGAATTAAAATCTGAAATTTTCATATAACCTTATATCATTAGAAATCCCCATAAAGACAATTATTCCAGTAGTAATGACATTTGCATGTGAGCAATGATCCTACAGTACCTCTTTCTCATAGTCACTTCTTGATTCTGCTTGGGCTGATTCTTGTTTGTTGGCTCAGGAATGTCAAAGATGAGAGAACCCTGTACACATCTCACGCTCCCCCATACACGTTGTTTTCATGTTTGCCAGCAAACTTCTCAAGCTTTGTGTTCATTTGTTTTTATTAGCTGTTCGCTCTTGTATCTCTTTAGTGCCCTAAAACTATGTAGGCTAAAGGTCTAAATACTCAGATTGGTTTAAGCATCCTCGATTTGCTGGTTGTTTTACTACAGCTTCAGTTGTGAGAGCATGACAGGAGTAAACATGCTGGCAGCCCATCAGACTTGTGGGGCTGTACCTTGTAGTGTCAGCACTGCTATTGGCTCTGCAAACCCAAACAGCCTCATCAAGAACATTTCTGACAAGAAAAATCACTGACACAGACATCGTTGATACACTTAGAATTTAACATCTTGTCCCTTGGACGTAGTGCCTGAGGCTCAAAACACAAACAAATCAGCCCTTCATAAGGAGGTGCTTATGTGCTAAATCCTTCTTTTCCTTGGCTTTGACAAACATCAATAAACATCTTGGCAATAAAGTGCAGGAGATTACATGTTATATATGGGCGGCGAGCATCTAATGCAGCGGAGGGAGGGATCATATCTGCTCCTGATGAAAGCAGAACGCTCAGTATTACACAATTAGTCGTGTGAAATGCATCCAGCAGCAGCCTAATAGTCAAAACTAATGCTGATGTTCAGGGGTGTCTTGTGCATAAAACTGGTGGGCAGATGTCATACCTTGACTGTGTCATTTTCTGAGAGATGATCTTCTCATTTCAGTACTCCTTTGCTACTCCCTTCCCTTGTTCCAGTCATTCATGATTCAAGCAGATAAAATATTTGTTGAAAAAGGCAAATGCTTATTTGAGAAAAGATAGTGAATTGAAAATAATGTCTTATTTTTCTTTCTGCAGTTGTCTCTGTAGGGACGGTAATTGCTGTTTATTTTAGTGGCTAATGTATATGCTTAGAGTGACTTTTTTTTCATGTTACAAGTAGGACATCATTTACACTTAAGCTGCTTGTCATACCTTTCAGACCAATAAAACTCCCACAGATGAAAGCTTACCTCACGTAAAAGAACTGTTGAAAAAGTGATTCTATGGACATAAAATCTGACATGATGATAATCTGAAACTGCTCACTCCCCAAGGATGACAAAACTCTAACAACTTCAAAGCAAAGAAAGAATTGCCAGAGGGGAAATTGTAATTAAAATTAGATAACCTGTATGAAAAGCATCCAATTTGTAGTCTATAAAAGTGTTTTAGAAGCACAGTTCTTCAGCCCCAGGACCATAGCTGTAACAATTATCTCAAGACTTTCACAGTGGAATCAAAACATGTTAATTTGTTAATGAGTCAGTATGTAGCAGTAAGGAAAAGACTCTCAGGAGGGAATACAAATGTAAATACTGCATTTCTGTTTTTAAGAGAATGCACTGTTTAAGTCAGTGCTTTGGTTCCTGTGAAAGTTCCCCATCCTCTCCTGAGGAAGTGGTTTTGAACTCAGTGAAGGGACATTTTCCACCCTTGATTTTAGCCACAAGGCCAAGAAGTGGGTCACTGAGCCTTTCACATGGTGTGGTTTCATCTCAAGCAGATTCTGCAGAATGCAGAGCTTCTGTAATCCCTGTGCCTGTCTGGGAGCAGTGGTCACCCCACACACTCTCTCCCTGCCGAGAGCCCTTGAGCCATCTCTGAGCCCCACCACCACACAACTTTCAAGTGATAAAGTATGAGAAATAAGCAAAGCAACCTCTCTTGGCTGTGCTCTGAGGCAAGTAATGGCCTTGCTGGTCTCATCTACCTGCCCAGAGTGGGGAGGCAATGGCTGGACGAAGGGTTATATTGAGCTATTCTGGCCTGACAGTCTGGGAGATCTCCAAAAGCAAAGAAGAACCTTGAACCCAGCTGAGAAGGCAGATTTCTTCTCGTTTCCCACTTCCCAGCAGAGTTTTTTATCCACCCTGTGTTTTGCAGCAGCTAATCCATAAATCTGGCGCTTCTCCAAAGTGACTGTGCTGTAGTGGCTGCTCCCCCAGCAGGACAGAGTTGGAGGTTTCCCTGTTACTGTGCCAACACAGAGCAGCAAAAATATTATTTTCAGCTAACGATTGTATGCCTCAGATTAGGAGAGGATTAAGGACTTCTCTGAGAGTTTGGGTTGTCGTGAGGTGGGAGGACAGAAGTGCAATGGGGAGAAATAAGCAATGAAAAGAAGAGCCCAAAGAGAAATATGAAAAAGAAAAAGGGAAAGAGGGATGGGAAGATGAAGAGATGGAAGTGAGGAAAGGAAAAATTGCATATGAGGAGGAAAACTGAAGTAGTGGAGAAGTCAGAAAACCCATGGTATTTACACGGATTGGGACTTGCTATACAAAACAGCTTGAGCCTCAGGTCAAATTAATCTTATTTCTTTCTTTGTCCATTGCACTACAGGAGTCACCCCTAAAGTAAGAGTTCAAGACCTGATGATATCAATGTATCAAGTAGTGCAGAACTTGGGGAAGTTTTAAAGCCAAAATAGCCCTTTCCGTCACTTGGCTGCCGAGTGCACCATCACTAGATATAGTGCACTAGTGGGAAAACCCTGCTAGAACTTCCATAAGGAGAGTTTGGAGGGAAAAGTAAGAATAGCCAGAGTGTAATAGTGATCTTCTGTGTCTGAGTCCCATAATTAGCTCTTTGATCTAGGATTAATATATTTAAAAAAAAGGCTAATGTACAAGGTTACTTCCTAAGTGAATTGTTTCATTACCTTTGGTAGCTTCACAATATGATAGTAATCAGAAGAACTAGATTTGATCTTTTCCAGCTGAGACAATAAGGGGGAGATAAGCGTTATCTCTGCCTTCCTCCACGTGACACAGTATTCCAATGTGTTGTACCTGACAGCTGGGAAGAGCTGCACATCTTCCTCAAGGCCCTCACACATGGCCTACGCTTGCAAGCATTGATCATGATAAAAATATTCATTATATCATTTTTGCTTAAGGCAAAAATATATTCTGGTGATCTGATGTAAATGCATGGAGTTATCTCCTACTGGTCTCTATTTATGGGAGCAGTGGCTCCAGGTATTGCTATTATTAGCTCTGTTATGAATGCTGTTTGGGCTTTATTGCAACACTTCTCATTTAATCAAATATCCCAAGGCATTTTTGGAAAAAAAGTTGTTCCATATCAGTAGTGTCAGATGTAAGTAAATATTCTTCCAGCCTTTACTTGGGAACTGCAGGCTGCTGGCTACTGCATGGGCCCAGAATTCAGCAGGTCTGGATCTCATTTTTTAGTTTTGTAAAGGCTTTCTCTGTTGGAAGAAAGGTTGTCCAAGGGTTAAAAACTTTGGAGAATAGAGTGATGGTGAAGCAGAGGATCAAACTGCCAGGTCCTTTGCCTTTCTGAATCTTTTTATGTAAGGAAGAGGCTTATGCAATAAGGTCCCCCACCCTGTCAGGGTGTGAGTGATTCAGGACAGAATCTGTACGTGCCAGAAACTTAAATATCCTGGTAAAGACTTTCATTCAGGAAATAGGGACAGCAATGCATACCTGCCTCAAAGAATGGAATTTTAATTCTGCCTAACCAGGGACAAATGTGTCTTCTTTGTTTACTTTTTGTTATTCTGCTCTGGCCTGGTAAGAGGTGTTACACTGAGCTTTATTATCAGCCTGCCTGCTGCTCCTCCACAAAATGTGGAGGGTCGTACCAATCCCCTGAATCACTCACTCAGCAGCATTGTTTGGGTTTGGTTTGGGATGTTTCTCAAATTCAAGTTGAGGCTGGTTTGATGTTGTGCTCTTCAAAGTTATTCACCACCCAGCCCTTGTGTGGCTCCGTGGAGTTCAGAAGTTGGCGCTGGAGCCCTGTGCTGCATCGGGGCTTTCACAACAGCAGCCAAAGCAATTAATCTTTTCCAAAGATGCAACGTGGAAGGCTATTGTGCCTTCTATTTTTGTGGCAGTGGTTTTGCTTTATTTCACACTCGGATTCTAGGCTTCATTCTGTGCCATTTCCTTGCCTTGGATACTGAATAACTCCTTACATGCTGAGGGTATACTGCTTCCTAATTGTAGATCCTATAAACCAGGGAAATCTGGCCAGTCTGGGATTTTCTGTGAACAAATCTAAACTGACCTGCAACCTTACCACCGTTCTTGTAATTGGCACCTTTCATCTGAAGGTCGGATTGTAAGTTCCTAACCTTTTAATTAAAATAACAGAAATAGAACCATGGAGCTGTCTCATGTCCCAGACCGTCCATGTTACACAGCATAAATGGTTGGACTGTTGGGATTAGAGAGCAGTGATAAGTAGCACTGAGCTCTTGGGGACTTCAGGTTGGACATCAGGAGGAATTTCTTCACTGAAAGGGTAGTCAAGCATTGGAATGGGCTGCCCAGGGAGGTGGTGGAGTGATCATCCCTGGAGGTGTTTGAGGAACTACTGGACGTGGCACTCAGTGCTCTGGTTTAGTTGACATGATGGTGTTTGGTCAAAGGTTGGACTCAATGATCTTGGAGGTCTTTTCCAACCTCAGTGATTCTGTGAACCTGTGATTCTTTTTTGGTGGTGTCCAAACGCTCATTAACCACAAAAACTTTCCCAGATGAACAAAAAGGTACATTAGACCTTCTTTACACCTGGTTATACAGCTGAACTATATGCAAATCCAAGGAACACTTCCTCTGAGCTCTCCCCACCATAAATATAGCGTGTTACATCTAAGCACAAAACAAACCCAGAGTTAATTCCTACCTGACAGTGACATTTCCTCCTTCTCAAGCTGGGGTTATCTCTGACTCCAAACAGTCACTACAAGAGTATTTACACAAGTACTTCCATTTGTATTTGCAGTAGGTGTGCAAGAAAATGAAAGTGTTGGGTGAATCTTTCTCATTTCACTAAGTGAGAACAAAAAAACTTCCCCTTTTTCTTAGCCATGGCAGGGCTTCTAATTTAAAATTAGATGCTAAATATATTTTATAACTAACACATGATGCAGCTCAAGTCCACTGCCAGCTGAAGGCAGGAGGCTGCTGCGTTGCCTGTGGACCACAACGCTACCTCAGGAGGAGCTAAAATAAGGAAGTTGCTTTAATAGTGAGTTTGTTTGTGGCCTGGACAATATGGAGAACCACTGGTGGGAAGTTTGGCTCCCTGCTCAACAGCAGGTCATCCCCGCAAAAGGGATATGAAAAAAGAGGAGGCAGTGTAATGCCAGGAAAGGTCTAGCAATCCTCACAGCTCTCCAGATGGGAATCCCCCCAAAAGAGCACCAGATGTCCCCTGAACCCCTTCACTCCTAACCCACCACTTCCCCATGGTCTCTAGGGTGAGCTGGAATTGCTCTTCCTAATGACTCAGTACAAACTGAGGGAATCCCTCCCTTTGTGAATCACCAGAAATGGAAAATAATTGTCAAATTAAAGATATAATCAGTCTGCAAGCAGAAAACTTTGTCAGCACAAGAATAAGACATTCTCCTTAATCCTGTCCTTGCTGAAAGAAGTTTATTCAAGTATTTATCTAACCTTGTATTTAACCAGGAAATCCAGCTGAGCTAATCACTTTCTGCCAAAAAAGTATTTGGGTGCTTTTGTGCCATGACATTTCTGAGTGATTCTGTACACTGTGGCCATTCTTTTAATGGTTTAATCACACGCAGAATGAGCCACACATTCTTCAATGATGTTTCCTTCAGAAAATCAAAGTGTTGTCATCAGAGAAGACATAAGAAAATGTTGTGCATTATTTGTAGAGTTAATGCCTCAACTTTTCTTCTCCTGTCCAAGTTCACGCCGTTTCATTCTGCATTTTACACCTTCAACCCTCACTAATGCTCTTTTCTTCTGAGATTTCTAACAAGAGGCTCCTTTTCAGTTTTTATAAAGTTTGATGATTTGGTTACCTCTAGTGATATCCCACCTCAGAAATAATACAGCAATGTGCTTTTCTTCTTGTAAATAGCAAGATGTTCTCTGTACACAGACACATCTGTGCTTCCACACTCAGTTTGTGATGAGCTTATGGGTGGAAAGACATAAGAGAGAATGAGGAAGTTATACTTTTCACAGACATGAAATTATATGGCTAACAGCAGTGCTGGGAACACTGAATTTGCAGTAATTCTGTGTAGAGACACACACTAAAAGTCTCAAGAATGGTTGCTTAGGGAACCTCCACCCCCAGGTCTGTAACACCTTGTGTGCCTCAGTTTCCCTGTGGGAAAAAATGGTGGTGATTGAACCAGCTTCACTCCAGGCCTCTGGATGAGCAGTGACCCTCTGCTCCTAATGCTCATGTACTCTCCTACCATGGCAGTGACAGTGGGATCAAAACCAAACCCAATTAGCCCTTGAATTTCACTACCTCATCCCACCTCTGTCTGTGCAAGACTCACAGGATAATTAGAAGATGAAGATCATAAAAAATAATTTAAAAAAAAAATAAAGAAAAAGGCAAACACTTGAGACTCATCCCCCTTCTTGTCCCTTGGAAAAATTATTCAACAAAAATTATTGTCAAATAATTAGCTGCCACCACCCTCTCCATTGTCCCCTTCAAATCACCGCTGTGCTGAGTCACACTGTCCCTGACCCAGCCTGGAGCCACCCATCCCAAGTGGCCCAGAGCTGCCTCGGTGTCCCCTTAGACATCAGCAGGAGCTGAGAGGCTCACAGAGAGCCCTCAGCACCCTCAGCACCTTCCAGGATCAGGCCTTGACTTAGAAAGTCATGCAGATGTGGCCACAGCCAAATATGAACCAGCTGAATATGCTGCAACTGGGCACATTGTCTTCAGATCAGACCCTGGAAGAATTAAAACCAAGTGTGTGATCTGAGCATGCTGAAATGAACTCCAAATGAAACAGGAGTTGGGTCTCCTTAGCAGGGAACATAGGATCAGACTGTTAGGTTTTAATAAAGTGTGGCCAGTGTTTTAATAAAGTGTGGCTAGTATATTATCCAACATGCTTTTACAATTACTGAGGAACGAGGACAGGAACTTTATTAACACTTTACAGGGGAAAGAAAGCTGTGCTACAGGCAAGTGATATATTGCTATTGTGACTGTAGGTGTCCTGCATTTAAGAAAACAAGGAAAAAATCTGGAGAAGGGAGTAATTACACTGTCAGCAAATGTGTTTGTGTTAGCAATGAACTATTCCCTTCCAAGTCCCACAGCTGCTGGCAGCCTGCATCGCAACATGGCAAATTTCTAGGACAGAAGGTGACTCTATAAACACAGCAAGAGCTGTAATGTGAGAGACAAAACTCCTGAAGGAAAAAAGCACATGCAGAATCGTTTACAAAATGTGTTTTCCAGGCAGCTGCAACAACCCTGGGCAGGGTTACACTCACCACTCTTAAAGCAGAGGGGAGCTGCTTTGATAAAGCACAGGTGAGGTGTATCTTGTGCGTTGCATGTCAGGCAGGATTAGCTCCTTGGCAAATTATCAAAGCCAACTGATAGCAAAACAAGTTGGGACTCTCCTACAGTGGCAGTTTAAAACTAGGTGTAACTTCACCTAAAACAAATTAATACAGCGGGGGTGTAAGGGGACTACCTAACTAATTAACCCCTTCATTAACTGGCAGGCAGATTACAGTGTTTTGTGGAAATCAAGGAGGTCTCAAGAAACTTAAGATGGTGTTGGGTAAGTTAGAGTGAATTTCAATTACTGGGAGAATTCTTTCTGTGTGGTTTAGGGATTCAGTGTGGGGTGTTAGGAGGAGGAAGAGACCATGAGGTGAAATGCTTCATTTGTTTTTCTGCCTATTGCTGCTCAGCAACATTTCACACATTGTAGGAGCAAGCTCACAGTAAAACAGTTTTCCTCAGAGTAGGGAAAGGCTGCTCAGCTCCTCAATTTGGAAAGAGGAGTTCAAAATACCTGCTGAGAGTGTAAAACCACCCGTTGAATTACCATACGGAGTTTTGAAGCAGATTTTTATACTGTTTTGAATTAGAACAGCTCAGGCATTACAGGAGAAATACACATGTGAGGAATTATTAGTTCCTCAAACTAGTCTATGCAGGAGGTATCTGTAGTGCCTGTAACAGCATAGATCACCGTGCACAGGCTCAGAAATGCTGCTTTATGTCAGAAAACATAACGTTTTCTAAAAACTTCCTACTTTTGCATGTCAGTCTCCCTGTAGCAGGAAATACAAACAGTTGTACATGTTCCCGGGGAGCACATGGCTCCACTCGGCATCCCAGCTACCCCAACGGGATCATGCAGCTTGTGGAAACTCGGAGAGCAACCAGTTCAGTAACACTGCATATGGGAAAACCAGGCATGCAAAGCGGGATGTTGGGCTGAAAATGTGGCTTGTCAGGAATAATGAAGGAGACGGGAGGCAATTAAAAAGGAGAAAAGTGACAATCTGACAACATGCTCAATTGATGCAATCAGATTTTACGTTCACTACTAAATCAAAGCATGGTAGGAATGATGTGAACGTTTTAATATTAAAAACTATTCCCAGAATATGCAAAGTCAGGGAATACCAGTAAATTTCTGTCTGTTGCCAGTCATTAACTGATTTAGGATAGACCTTCTTGAGTAATTATGTTTAATAAGAGCTTGTCCATACAAGCTGCTATCAGATGTCATTTTATACAGTTTCAAGCCAGATATAATGGGTAAGATGCACATATTAACTTTCTGTAATACTGTACTGGCTTTTTATGGGAGAAGGGTGGGAAAATTCAAAACTGATTATTGTGTGGCTTTCTTTCAGACAGTTGTATTTGATCTAATTTGATTTATTGCTGCGCATTTTGAATGAGCAGAAATATCTCGAGGGGGAAAAAAGAAACTTGTTACAGTAAATGTTCACGTTAATGTATTTTCACCTGCTTGCTTGGTGGGCTCCATAGTTGCCTGTATTCATTGCTGTTTGGGTGTCTTCTGGATTAAAAAACATACTCTCTGTCTTTTTGCTCTCTCCTGTAGGGATGTAATGAGCTTCCCACACCCTCCACAAGAGATGATTGTGTAACTAATCCATGTCGGCATAACAATGTCTTCACCTAGATTACTAAGATTGCTAAAGAGAAATGCAGGACAAAGGCTGATGTCTATTTTCATGAGTAAAGTACAGCTGTAACTCATAGGCAATTTTTTCCAGGTGGTCCTAGAGGATAAATATCTTGAACCTTGTAGAGAAGGAAGTACAGAAGTTCATAGTTCCACTTCTTTTTAGAGAAGTGTATAAAAGCTTGGGTGCTAATATTACTTGAAGGCACAAAACCACAAACAGTTTTCATGATTGCTTAAGGGCTTCTGGGTCCCCAGTGCAACTGAGCTTGGTCTTTAATGTACTGCCACTGTTTTTCTTCAGCAGTGAGACATGGGGAGATGAAGAAGTGCTTTTTCTATCCCACTCTTTCTAAGAAAGTCACACACTCTTAAAAAGGCAGAAGGAAATGCATAAACATCTGTGCATTTGAACCACTCACCCTGCAGCATGAGCACTCAAGGTTCTTCTGCAGTTTAAGCACAGAATTAGAAAATGAGTCTTCTTTGGGCTGAAATTTTCAGTCTGACGGTTGGAAAAGGCCGTATTTTGCAGTGAACTGTTACGTAAGTCTTTGCTTCAGGAGCAGTTTGGTTTTAGGGATTTTTTAGCATCTGCACTTCACAGACTGCTGGACCCTGTAAGCCAGGTCAAGATAGAGCAGTACCGTGCTCCAGCTGACTTGTCTCTGCATCTGCACCCGTGTGTTATGTGTAGAGCCATGTGCTGGTTTTGATACCAGCTGGACAGCAGGTTATGTGTTCCAGCTCTTGAGTGATTCCCACAATTTCCTGTGTTGGGTATTGACTGGCTTCTGTTCAATCTCCTCTTTAAACAGCATCACTGATGGGCACTGGGGAGTCTCTGCTGCCAGGGAAAAAGGGCAAGTCACCTGAGTTCTCCTCAAAGCACAGAGAGGGACACACATCTCTGCACCTGAAAACAACGATGAAAACATTCAGTACAAATCCACCCCTTCCTTAGGTAGGTTTTAAGTTCAAACAAGGCATTCCTGCCTTATCTAACTCAGGTAAGTCTTACTCACTAGCGTTGCAAAAATTGTTATGGTTTTATTTGGCACCGTCTCTTCCCATGTTTCTGTGTGTGGATTGCAGTGACATGTGTTTGCCTCGCTGAGGGAGATCTCAGACATGAACACTTTTTACTCCACAGTGTGAATTTATTGTTGTCTACAAATGCTTTCTGGGTTTGTTGTGATGCTGATTTGCTTGAGTCAGCCCTGACTTTGCTCTGTAGGTTTACCTGCAAGGGGCTTCTCCTCTCAAATAAGGATAAAGCCTCTGTGTGTGCAACACACAAACAATTCTGCTGCTGTTGCTACTGATGGTCTGAAGAAATACCTCCTGAAATAGGTGTTGGTCAAGGAGGTAATTTGTTCTGCTGACATGGATTTGGATATTTTAGTTGTGTTTGTTATTCGCTAATCTTTACAAGCTAAAAAAAAGCAGAATTTAAATAAAACTAGAGGAATAGGCATTTATTTCAACATATAAGGCAGGGGAGGACTGAGAAAAGAAGGCCATGTAAACTCATGTTCTCTTGACATGCTTGGTAAGGTTTCTGTTGAAGTTTCTCCTGTTACAGCATAAGTTAATGTTGTACTTCAATATATCTGCAGAACAGTCTGAATGAGAGCACCTCTAAATCTGTGGGAACTTGAGATTTCAATCTCCATCTAGATGTGAAGTGCAATTTTCTCAACTGCGTTTTGCATTCCACGATATACAAACCAGGGAGAACACAAACTGTTTGGTGTTCAGAGGAGCCCGTGTCCTTTGCATTCCCATCCCTGGTGCCCGCACGTGCCGTCACCGCCCTGCGCATGGGCTGGGCTGCCCCTCGCTGGGGCGACGGCGCTCCCAAACCAAACATCCTGCTTTTTCTCACATGCATACTCCTTAGAGGATTTCTCTTATTACCTGGGCTGTAATCCCTCCCTGGGGGGGGGATGCCTTGTGCACAAAATTAATTTCATTTGGCCACAGAAACTCCCTGAGCCTTCGGCATCTTAAATCTTCAGACGCAGAGGGAAAGCCATCTGAGGCAAAGCTTATAAATGAAATTTATAAGACCCAGGAGAAAACATTTCACACCAAGCTGGATTGGAGGTCATTACTAAGCTAAACTCTGTCAATGCTTGTTTTAGAACAGAGCAGTTTGCTTTTTCCCCCCTCCTTTGAGAAGCTGTTTGAGGCTTGATCTGCCTTTATTGACTGAGCTGAGTAATGTGCAGGAGGGACGAGCTGAGTGTGCTCAGGTTTGGAGATGGACTAAAGGCAAGTCTACACCTGGCATCTCCTCTGCATCATTCTTTACAAAGGGAGTGAAAATTTTCCACATTTCCCCTTTTTTTTCTTTTCTGTCTTTCCTTCCTTTCTTCTCTCTCTTCCTCTATTTTTTTTTCCCTTTAGACAGATAATTATAGCTGGCGTTTTAAGACATAAATGTTTTTTTAGCAACAAAAATAGTTTTGCGGAAACTACCTGCCTTTTTTTTCCAAAATAATTCCTTTTCATGGAAAAAGTGAAAATTAAAACAGTTCAGTTGAAAATAAAAATAATATTCAGTCCAAAAGCCTCTGAGCTTTCAGTGTAACTGAAATGTTTGAAGGGTCAAAATTTCTGCAGAGGATGGAAGGAAACAACAAATGTGTTTTCACTATTTCTAGTAATTCCAGTATTTCACCTCAAGGGGGAAGTTGAAATAGTGAAAACAC